>NW_024097727.1:0-546109 GCF_016545835.1 Crotalus tigris
TCGCTGGATTCTGAATTTTCCTGAAGAGGAGAAAACTCGGGGGCCGCAAAAGAGTTATCTTTGGGAAGTGTGTAGTCTGGTGAAGCAGAACGGCGAACTTGGGAGGCTGGTCCACAAGGAGAGCTTAATGGAAGAGCAGACGAGGAAGGAAACCCAGTTTGGTCTGACGTTTCTGGCCCTCCCAAAGTGGAGTCCTGAGAAGATGTAGAGAGTGGAGCCGTCATCGGGGAAGATGCGGAAAGAACTGGGGTTGGTGGTGGGGCCAAAGCAGTGTGGTGGTCACGCTGGGTGACAGAGTTCAACAGAGGGGCCTGGCCTGGCAGGACCCCTGGTAGTGCCATCTGAGGACGAGGAATGTGGTGCACAAATGCCAAATTCGGGTTGCCTGGATGTGAAACTCCCGCAGAAACCATGTCAGGACGCTGCAGGAAGAAAGAAAATGGAGAGATCAGCAACAAAACCACTTTGCATCTTTCAGATCTTTGCAAAGAGGCCTCAGCGTCTCCCACCTAGGAGACCCCAAATTTGTCATGATCTCCTTTGCCTGCTGCCCCAAATGAGCACCTTTGATGTGTTGCAACTGCAGCTCTCAGGATCCAGAGAACCTTTGTAGGCTCAGCCACACCAGGTGGCTATTTAGGAAAGGGTTCCACCTGTCCAGCTTCCTACATGGGTGGGATTGTGTTAATAGACGTTAATGCCTATTCACATCTGAGAAGTGTTGGAGATGGAGGCCTACCTATAGCAGGGATAAGCAACCTCGGCTCTTTTATGACTCGTGGACTTCAACTCCCAGAATTCCTGAGCCAGCCATGCTGGGAGTTGAAGTCCACGAGTCATAAAAGAGCCAAGGTTGCCTACCCCTGACCTATAGATTATGACTCTATTCAAATTCTACTTCAAGTGTGGAAAAAAATCTGTAAAAAAAAAAACAAAATGACACAGTTGAAAGGGACTGTGGAGGGCATCTAGTCCAACTCCCTGCTTGAGCAGGAAACCCTCTACCATTTCAAACAAATGGTTGTCTAATCTCTTCTTAAAAACCTCCAGTGACAAGAGCACCCACACCTTATGGAGGCAAGCTGTTCCACTGTTTAATTGTTCTTAATTCTAGGCTGGTTCTCTCCTTAATTAGTTTCCATCCATTGATTTTTGTCCTGTCTTCTGGTGCTTTGGAAAATAAATTGACCCCCCTCCTCTTCTTTGTGGCAGCCCCTCAAATACTGGAATACTGTTATCATGTTTCCACTAGTCCTTCTTTTCATTAAACTAGACATACCCAATTCCTGCAACTGTTCTTCACATGCTTTAGCCTCCAGCCCTCAATCATTTTTGCTGTGAAGGCAAACAATTTCTGTAGACAATCTCTCTGTGCCTGCCCAGTTTTTTTCTTCCCTTTGCCTTACAAAGCAGAAAGACTGCAGAGGAAAGGATTACAAGAGAATAAGCAGGCATACACACAATGGGGAATCCATCAGGCTTTGCATGCCCGGGACTGCTGGTGCCATTGTATTCTTTTTATGTGTTTTCCCCCATTGTATGCCTATTTATTCTCTTGTAATCCCTTCCTCTCTATTGAATGAAAATAAAAACATTAATTCCTTTCTTGCTAATTATCCCAGTTCCTGAGTGAGCGTTCCAAAAGGCATTGGAGTAGGAAAAGGGGAAGTACAGTTGCGGTCATATGATTTCCTACCTAGCAACCATTTTGCTTAACAACAAAGAGCTGCTAGTCCCAACTGTGGTCACTAAATGAGGACTACCTATATTAGATTTATAACCACTGACTCCTGAAGACCTTAGGCAGGACTGGAACTTGCCATTTCCCACTTTCAAGCCTGGCATCTCAACTACAAGATGAAACTAGCTCTCTCCTGTAAAGACAACTTTATTTGTTGTAGTTACAGGAGATCGTTGTAGTTTATTCAACAATTGTTAAGAGAAAATAATGGTTTAACACAATTCGTGGACTCAGCTGTTAACTGAAAACACACGTTTGTATTTCTCACTTTTAACAGTTGGGAGAAATTTCTTCTCTCTCCATAAACACTTTGCATCTGATCAGGACAGCAATTGCAATGCTCGAACTGAAAAAAGAAGAAAAAGGGTTACTAATGTTTTTTCCTCGAAGAATCAAATGATATAAATTCTTAGAAAAAAAAAAGAATAAAGAATAGCTGTGAATAAAAATGAAAAAAGTACAAGAAGCAGCTTCCAATCTTCTTTGCAGGCAGCAATTAGCAACTGCCCAGTTTGGGTCATTAAAAGTCTGCAAAAAAACCCACCAAGCTCAGAGAGCAATAAAAAATCCACAGCTCTCAACCTTGAACTGCTACAGAGCACCAATCACCAATAAAAGTTCTTGTTGTCTTTTTCCTAATCAAACATTTCACAAAAAGAAAAATCTGGAATAAAGGCTTACTGCTTTTGTGTCCTGCTGTTCTGAAGGCTTCTTTCAGCTTTGAAATAACGATAATCCAGATGTGATTTAAGAAAGTGAAGTTTTAAGCAAACTCAGTGTTCTTAAAGCCTCCCCTATGTCTGTGAGCTTGATGACTTTTCCAGTCGCCTGAAGTCACGAGAAGCAGCCCTCCAGAGCACAAGTGGGCAATCTCCTGGATTCCCCTTATTCAGGAGACTCCAGTGGCCTGGGCTGGTTGCTCAGCCATCATCGGTACCCCTCGCTCTAGCCCTACCCTATTCCTGCAGCTGCTCTTCACATGTTTTAATCTCCAGGACTTTAATCACCTTCGTTGCTCTTCTCTGCGCTTTTGTCTCAACATCTAGATTGACCTGGATTAGCCACGGTCCTTGCCTAACGACCAGCGGGTTTTGGTTTACAACGGCATGTGGGATTGCTGTCACTAAGCAATGCAGTCATGTGACATGACGCTTTACATCAGCATTGCTTGGTGATGAAAATCACAAATCCTATCACAACTGAAGGACTGCCTGCATAGCTAGTGGCATCCTGACCTTGTAGGAAGGAACCAAAAGTCGCCCAGACCGGTTCATCCAAAACACTGCAAGGTCAGGCTGTAATTTATGCTGCGCTTGCCTTGCTGCCTTGACACCCCTCATTTAGTGTTAGGAGCTGTTTGCAAATAAGATGGTTAATCATCACAATAAATCATTTTCTGACCAACATGTGCATTTATACAATGTGCAGGGAAAGTCTTACCAGAAAGTAAAAGGGAGAATTTGGTTGCCGTGTGTGGCTTCCCAGGAGCAGGTTTTTCCCAGCAGGATGGCCAAAAGTGACCGTATCTCCTTCTCGCAAAATTACTCTACCTGCACACAAAATGATCCATTAAAAGAGTTTTTAAAATATGTTTAAAGTTCAGAGATTTTGTCCCAAAGCTTCCCTTGTTACAGGCTCATATAGCTGCCGGATTTGGGAATATAACCGCCATTGATAGTTGACAGTCAACCAGGGCAGGCCCCATAGCCATAGTCCCTCGTGCCTCTTGTAAGGCCGCTGCTCGCACATACCTTCAATGCGGATGTCGTTGACATACACGCCCGTCAGGCTGGAGTCCACCAGGATGTATGCGCCATCCGTCCGGATTATCCGCGCATGGATACGAGAGATGTACTTGAGATCCGTGGGGGTGGCAGCCGGAGAGTTGAGACAGTAGTCCACCACCTGCTGGTTTCGGCCGAAGAGGGTGACAGCCTTGTCAAAGCTTTGGGAGAAATAAGTAAGTACAGTCTTTGTAAGCTTATTGCGTGGTCCAGTGTGGTTTCCAGAGGCAAATTTCCCACGGGCTTTCTGATTGCCTTTTAGATCAGGGTTCTCCAAACTTGGCAACTTTAAGACTTGTGGACTTCAACTCCCAGAATTCCCCAGCCAGCGGATGCTGGCTAGGGAATTCTGGGAGTTGAAGTCCACAAGTCTTAAAGTTGCCAAGTTTGGAGAACCCTGCTGTAGATAGCTTCACTGAGGACAGATGCTGGGATAGTCTAATGCAGTGGTTCTCAACCTGTGGGTCGGGACCCCATTTGGGGTCGAACGGCCATTTCACGGAGGTCGCCAAACAACGCAGTCCGCCATTTTTTCCCCCTTTTCCTTAGCTGTGCTACTCCCTTTTATTCTCTTGGCTTTTGAAAGCCAATAGAACAGACTCTCTTGAATAGAGTCTAATTCTATTGGCTTTCCAAAGCCAATCGGAATTGTCCAGGCTGTCTCTGCCCTGCTGAGCCCGCCAAGAGTCCCATTCTGCAAACGGTGCTGCACCAGTTGAGTAGTCCTCGGCTTACGACCAGTTGAGTAGTCCTCGACTTACGACCGGTTGGGGGGTCGCGGCATTAAAAAGGTTGAGAACCACTGGTCTAATGAAACATCCCCACCACAATATTAACAACAAAAACAGCTAGGCAAATCCTCTAGCTCCTATAAGTCCTATTTTTAACCATCTATCCTGGGGGAAATGGCTGAGAGTAAATAACCAGCTGGAAAGGAACTCCTCTGGCTGGCTAGCGGACGAGGAGCAGACCGGGCGATGGAGCTTCTCCAGCTTTTTCCTCAAAAGCTGGGAAGAGGGTCCTTGCCCCAAAGCTCCCGAGTCAAGGCAGCTGCCCCCGGGGCCAAGGGCAGAAGCAGCCGGGCAGGGGGCCAGGGGAAGTACGGAGGTGAGAAAGGGATGGAGAGAGCGCGAGAGGTTGGGATAAAGGAGGCTGACTTCCTTCCCCTTTGCCTTCCGTTTTCTGTCAATTGAAGAAGGGAGCAGCATGATGGGTACAAGCATACCTGGGTATTCTATTTAAAACAGGCAGAAATGTGAATTTAAAGAGGAACAGGTGTGGAAAATTAAACTAACAATCCGACCTTTACGTACAGGTAGTCCTCAATTTACGAGCCTACAATTTCTGTTGATAAGTGAAACATTTGCTAAGTGAGTCCTGCCTCGTTTTACGACCTGTTAAGTGAACCACCGCAGTTGTTAAATTAGTCAAACCGTTGTTAAGTGAATCCGGTTTCCCCCACTGACTATGTCAGAAGGGGATCACGTGACCCCCCCCCAGGAGACTCTGCAATCGTCATAAATATGAGTCAGTTGCCAAACGCCTGAATTTTGATCGCGTGACCGTGGGGAGGCTGCAATGGTCATAAGTGTGAAAACCAGACATGTCACTTTTTTCAATGCCACTGTAACTTTGAACGGTCACTAAATGAACTGTTGTAAGCCGAGGACCACCTGTATCCCAAGCAAGGCTGCCTGCAGAGAGGGGGACAATGAAGTCCCTAGGGTGGCCATCATTAGGTGACCAAAGGCCCCCCACTGCATGTCTAAGAGGGGGAGGGCTTTGGTGACACAATGGCTGGCAACCACACACATTGTGGCCCCCCTCCTTGGAGAGACCCCCGACCAAGAGGGGAGGGGAGGGGGATGCTACTTACTGGACAATCTCCGAGCTGCCGGGGGTGGGAGCCCAGGGGCCTATGCTGCGCAGGTGGCTCAGTTGGGATCCCTCGCCACTCAGCAGGCAGGGGAGCGCCATCTCAGGAGATTCCCCCTTCTTTCCACTCTGGCCACGGCCGGGCAGACCCGTGCTGTCAACGAAAAGCAGAAGAGAGCCGCTTGGACACCCAGAGCAGCAATTCCTGCCTGCGGTGCGGGACGAAGCTCCTCTTCCTTGTTGTGTGGATGCAGTCCTGGAACGAAGGGAGCCCCGTCCTGCCCACACCGCCTCCCTCGGGCACCGGCTGGCTTCTTGCAAGGATCTCCCCACCTGCCCTTCCTGGCACAGTGGCAGGGTCTGAGGGCGCGAGCTGGCCTGGCTCCCCAGAGGTCCTACTTTTAAAAAATATGGAGACGGCCACCTCAGATCAGGGGCCAGCTTGCCTTTCCCAGGGAGGCTGTTCCAGGCTTTGGAAAAGCAGAGCCTCCTTGCCTGCCCCCACCCACCCCAACCTGTGGGATCCGTAGCAGTTTCCCCCTGTAGATCTAACTCCTTGGGCTCCCACAAACTACAGGAGGAACCCTGCAGGTACAGGCCAACCCAGGTTTGGTCTGTTCAGCAGCATGTAATGAAAGAAGCTGTCATTTGATTCATCCACAACCCCCGTCTGCTCTCCCGAGATCGAATCAGTCTTATTCCTTAGCTGCTTATTATACATATGTTGTGTATGTATGTATAACATACGTATACACATGTTGTATATAGTATGTTTAGGTGTGTGTCGTGTGTGTTTCACTTTGAGAGCGGGCAACTAAGTTTCTTCCTATTTACCCTAAAACAACGACCCTGTGAGGTGGGCTGGGCTGAGAGAGAGACTGGCCCAAAGTCACCCAGCTGGCCTTTTACCAGCTGGGATGTCCAGAAATTATGGAATATCCACAGAGGTAAGGTAAGTAAAGGACAAATAGGTAAAAATTCTGACCAAGCTATGGGTGAACTGACAGGCAACGAGAAAGTTGAAGGGACCTTGGAGGTCTTCTAGTCCAACCCCCTGCTCTGTCTATTGCCATGGACAGAAAAATCTGTCCATGGCAAAGACCTGGTGCTAATTGATTCCACTGCCAGATCTTAAGTGACCAGGACAAAAACCTGATCCTGCAACTGATACACTTGGGATAGTTGATGAACTGGGGCAGATGTGCGGTTGCCCCACCTGCTCCAGGGTCTGCATCCCATTTCCATGGAGAAAATTTTAGAATTTTCTATGAGATTTGTCTTCTCCTTCGTGTAAGCCTCTACCTATTTGTAAACGTTGTGGAACTGAAATATCTTTGAATTCTATGTAGTACTAACTAATAAATATCAATGAGATGATTGCTTTTTTAAAAAAAATGGACATTGGTTATTAATTAAAAATCTGTAAATCATGAGTCTAGTCTTGTTGAAACATAAATTTCCAATAAATCTATGTAACTCTTAATGCTCTCATTCTATATTTTGAGTTCTTAAATTCAGTATTAATAACGCCAAACATTAAGTTGCCAATCTGATCTTTAGAAACTTGTATTGACCTTATTATTTTATCCTGGCTTTGTCAGTTTGTTAACACTGCATTTGTGAAAAGTGCTACATTTCAAGAACCATTTTGCAATACAAAGCTGCCTTGATCCACGCTTGATGTTGAATGGAGCACAACTGTGCAATACCCTTTGGGGCAGGGGTAGGCAACCTTGGCTCTTTTATGACTCGTGGATTTCAGTTCCCAGAAGTTGGCTCAGGAATTCTGGGAGTTGGTCCACTAGTCATAAAAGAGCCAAGGTTGCCTACCCCCGCTCTGGGGAAACCGAGGCATGTGATTACTAGCCAGCAGCGGGCGAGGCGCAATGAAGCATCTCCCCCCCCCCCCCGGGTTAGAGCAGTGTTTGCCAAACTTGACAATTTTAAGGCATGTGGACTTCAACTCCCAGAATTCCACAGCCAGCATTGCTGGCTGTGGAATTCTGGGAGTTGAAGTCCACATGCCTTAAAATTGTCAAGTTTGGCAAACACTGGGGTAACGGATGGGCCCCTCGCAGGCGGCGGCTCCGCTCCGGCGCCCTCGTGGCCTCCTGTCCCCGACCGATAAGGCTGGCAGCCGAGCGGACAGAGCTTTCCGGCCCCTTTATCTGCGCCAGCCCGGCCCCTCCTGCAGCCCGCATCAGCGGCTGGCCGGCCGGCCGGCGCAACCGCCCCGATCGCCTCGTCCGCGCAAGACTGGAAGGCGCCGCGAGGCTCCAAAAAGGAGAGAGAAGCCGGGCGCCGACGAGTGAAATTAACCGGAGCCGGAGATTCTCCGCTCAGGCAGCCCCGAGGGAAGAAGGGCCGGGCTCTCCTGCCAACCGCCCCGGGGCTCTGCGGGGGATCCGGGGGTGACGCACTCCAGCCCCAACCGCGGATTCCAACTCCCCGCACGAGGGGGAGAAGCTGCCCCGGCCCCGCGGGGCCCCCGCCCAGACCTGCGAGGTGGAAGGGGCGTCGGAGCCCCCCGGGAAGCTGCCTGCCTCTCCCGCGCCGCGCCCTCCGTCTCCTTTCGCGCCAAAGCCGAGGCCCCGCCTATTCGGCGGAGGGAAAGCGAAAGCGAAAGCCGGGCCGTCCTCTGCGCCTGCGCGCGCCGCCCCCTCCTCATGCCTCGCAAAGGCTACAATCGCGGCTCGGGGCGCCAGCCGAGAGTCGCGCGCGGCTTTATCCGCAGCGCCCCCACCAGGAGTAAGGTGGGGTAGGAAACGGGGAGGCTTTCCCTGCGCCCGAGGAAGGTCCCGGTGGCCTCAGCCTCTCCCGGAGGCTTCCGCGGCTTCGTGGCCTCTGCCCGGACGCCGCCGCCGCCGCTGCAAGCGAAGCAGGTTGCACCGAGGGCAAGTTCCCCTTTTGCGGACTCCCGTTGCTTAGAAAGACCCGCTGGGAGGCTCGGTCCGCCCCCCTGCTTCTAGGAGACGAGAACCCCCATTGAGATGCTAACAGGCTGGACGACCCCCGTCCTCGGAACCCATTTCTCCAGCCTTTCCTTCCGGAGCTGGGGGGGGGGGTCTTGTGCAGCGCAGCAGCCGCCTCGCTTGCCCACCTGGAGAGGCTGCGGAAGGACCGGCCCTGGTGCCAGGCACTCCGGACCTGCCTTTGCCGGCGCTTCCCCTGGGCCCCTCTCCTGCCCAGCGCCCCCCCTCTGCGGGTGACCCACCCAACAGCTGACAGAAGTTTCCCGTGCAAAAAGTACAGTTGGCATCTTTTCCTCTTTATTGGTGCTCTTCCCTCTCCAGTCTGGAAATCTTATCAGATGTCGTAAATCAGGTAATCGGTTTAAATAAATAAAATAAAACGCCTTCGGAGAGCCTCTTGATTGTCGCTACCAGCTTGCTTCCATCTGCCAGGCTGGTGCCGGCTGGCTCTTCAGCAAGGGCCCCCCCCTCCGCTTCCTGCCCTGGAAGCCCCTCGGCTCCGCCCGGGGCCTCTGCCAGCCAGCCCTGCCTTCAGGGGTAGCTGTCGGCGTAGGAAAACTTTGGGAGGAAGTACTTGTGCACCAGCTGCTGCATGGCAGCGAACGTCCTTGGCGCTGCCGGCCTCCTCGGGAGGGATGGGAACGGCTGCAAGGTGATCCTGGGGAGCGGAAGCTTCAGGAAGGGGACGAAGCCCTTCATCAGATAGCGGGGGAAGACGATGGGGAAGCAGCAGCCTGCGTGGGAGGAGGGAGACAGCAGGGAAGGAAGGAGCATCACTCTCTCGGGCTGGAGACAGGCTCCTCTCCGGGGCCAGCGTGGTGATGAACCAGAGGCAACAGCGAAGAAGTGAAGAAGTCAAAATGGCTGACCAACCAAAGCCAGCTCTACGGGCAGATCAGCATTTACGGGGTGGCTTTCGACCAGTAGAGGAGAACTCTCTGGCTTCCCTCGGCTTTCTGCTGAAGGAGATACGGGCTCCCCTCCCTGACCAGCTGCCCAGTTCACAGGGCAGCTGGTGGGAAAATCAGAGGGAGCCACCGGCTGCTTTTCCTGCACTGGGGCATTAGATGGCACAGGCTGCATCACCAGAATGCAGCAGCAGCAGCAGCGCCAGGCTTGACCAGGAGGCACGCGGGAAGGTGCCCCTCGCTGTGCAGCCCTCTCACACGCCAGAGGGAAGAAAGGCGGAACCCCAATAGATCGATGGAGCAACCCCAGTACTCACGCTCAGCAACTCTCGTTCTCAGCATTGCGTTGGTTTCTCCTAGACGCAGGATCGCTCGGGACCTGTCCCGGAAGAGCAGGAGCTCGTACCAGCCCAGCGTAGAGTCCAGCAACCGAGGAGGTTGGAGGAGGCCGTGGGCTCTCCCATTCCCTCCTCCCCCCCCCCAGAGGCTGGCCGGATGCCACCAGGGGTCTGCCACCAGCGGAGAGGGGCAAACCGAAGTTCAGCAAAAGGGGCTGCAGCCTTACGGAGAGTGGCCTGTGTGCCCCCCCCACCCATTAATCAGCAGACCCATCTGCTCTGGGACTTTTCTTCCATCCTCCCGACTTGGCTTTTATTTCATCCACGAGCGGGACAGACTCAAGCCGTCCTTCGCAGTGTTTGGGTGGCGCTTTCCCTCTTATCCCAGAACCATCCCAGGACAGCCTCGGGGTGGGTTGGCTTCCTCCTCCATTTCCTACGGGGAAATCTGCCGAGTCAAGCAGGCAGCCAACTTCGCGCCAGTAGAGCGTTCGGTGTTTCCCAGATCAAGAGCACAAGGCGGCAGCGGCACAGAAGCACGGATGGATCGCAGCTCATATGGCCAGCAGAGCAACTGGGGGGACGGGGGGGGCTCCAGTTCTCCTAAGCCAGTGCCTCAAAACTCCTGCCATCCTGGAAGCCCTGCAGAGGCAGAGCTCCCCCCCCCCCAGCGGCAGGAGCTCCTGGCTTGCCTAGACCCTCAAGCGGGCACCTGGGGCACAGCTTGCTCAAATCATATAAAGTCAGAGCTTACTTTTGAAGAGGGGGCAATGCCAAGACCGTGTCCCGGGGGGATTCTGCCCTCAAAAGGACAGCCTCCTTCAGCTCCCTCCGTTCTCTCTCCAGCTGCTTTTCCGCAAAATGCTGGATGGCATCAATGGGGCGAACGGGCTGAAGAAGGAACGAGAGGAATATGGCCGCCCCAGGTCAGCAGGGCCCAAACGGAGCCAGCTGCACTTGGAGCGTTGCTTAGTTTGGGCCTGGGATAACAAAGGCCAATGAGGCAGAAACAGGAAGCACAAAAACCGTGTGAGCCGCTGCATTCTGAACCTAGCAGAACTTCAAATTACTCTTCAAGGGCAGCCCAATGTAGGGTGCATTACAGTAGTCCAGATGAGAAGTGACCCAAGGTGTGGGTGACTTGGTGTGACCGTGCAGGAAGAATATGGAGGGCATTGTTTTATGACAGGGGTCTTCAAACTCTGCCCTTTGATGACTCATGGACTTCAACTCCCAGAATTCCTCAGCCAGGCGGAGTTGAAGTCCATGAGTCATAAAAGGGCAGAGTTTGAAGGCCCCTGTTTTATGGTTATCAGGAGTCCTTGGGGCTCTCTGAACTTGGTTGTTTTCTTGCAGACGTTTCATGACCCAACTAGGTAACATTATCAGCATTGATGATGTTGCCCAGTTGGATAATGAAAGGTCTACAAGAAAACTAAACTCTAGAAAGCACCAAGAACTTCAACCCTGCACTAGAAATATTCTCCTATATTGGTTGATGGTTATTGCACAGCAAATACAGGCGTAGTATGTTTTTTGCCCCTCAAAATGGGGAGGGGGGAACTCTGCTATCGACGTTCAGGAGTCGTGATCCTCAAGGCTCTTGCTTTGCAAAGAGTTTCAAGGGAGCCTCCAGCTGCTCCCACAGGGATGTACCCAGGAAGGGTTCAGAGCAGCCCCCTCTTCCCCCTCACAGCATAGACCACCCACCATATTCCAGCCCAAGGCCCCTGCCATGTTGGGCTGTGCACCATGGGTGGGCTTTCTGTCAGGAAGAGAGGGTTCTAATGGGCACCTGAAGCGACAGGAGTATCTTGAGGGTCAGAGCACAGGGAAGAAGAAGAGGTAGACTCACCTTTTGGTGGTCTTCCAAGCTGGGCTTCCCCTGCCGCTCCTCCTCGCTGTCCATCTCGTCCTGAGTAGGAAGACAAGATAGTAAGAGCCCATCTTTTCCGTTTTTCATCCCCTTCCGACAGCCAATTGGAGATGCCAGGTGGAATAAAGGAAGCCCCCTTGGGTGAGACAGGGCCATCACCCTGGACAGCTTGGAAAGCAACAGACTGTTAGGTGGTCCAGAGCACCGTTGGGTTAGGCCAGTCATGGCAAACCTATGGCACGCATGCCAGAGGCGGCACACAGAGCCCTCTCTGTGGGCACGTGCCATCGCCCCAGCATACGTGGTCTCTAAAAGTTCGCCATCACTGGTCTAAGGCCAGCCAGCCTGGAGCCGCCATTGGAGAGTCCACAATCCCACCCACCAGAGACCCCCTGGTTCTCCCCCAACCCTGCCCGGCTCCCACAGTTGTCCCTCCCCATAAGCAACATCAAGGTGGCCACGCCCACCCTGGCCATTCCCACCCAATCTGCCATGACTACTTCAGCCACACCCATCCAGTGGCCACGCTCACCCAGTCTGCCAAGCCCACTATAACTGCACTCGCCTACTGGATTGGGGTTGCAGTTTGGGCACTCGGTCTCTAAAAGGTTTGCCATCACTGGGTTAGGCATAATCACGGAGAAAATCTAGAACAGGGGTCTTCAAACTTGGCCCTTTGATGACTTGTGGACTTCAACTCCCAGAATTCGTCAGCCAGGCACGCGTGCCTGGCTGACGAATTCTGGGAGTTGAAGTCCACAAGTCATCAAAGGGCCAAGTTTGAAGACCCCTATTCTAGAAGTCAAAAACAGCTTCGGGGCACATAATCAAATGACAAACTGCACATACAGAAAGTCAATGGCCATTCCAAGTTATTGACAGCACTGAATGAATGGTGATTATGTCAGAGCTCTGGCCATCCCAGCCCTCCCCGGTCACAAGATCATAATCTAGATGGTTGGCAGCCTGTTTGTACTTACAACCAGTTGCCGAGCACCTCACAATCCCTTGATCGACGTTTGCAACCTTCCCTGCTGGCTTCCTCAGTAAGTCAATGGGGAAGCCAGCAGGGAAGGTCAGCAGTTGCTGTTACCTCCTCCACCCATGCACCACCCCAGCCCCTGGCACTTGCTCCACACCAACCAGTTGTGCACCCTCCCTCTTGTGCAACATGTGGTACCTCTTACGCATCCTCCTTCACTTGCACAGCACCTGTCATGCACCCTCCCGATCAGGGCAGCACCTCTCATGTGCCCCCAATCCACAGAGCGCCTCACATGCACCCCATCAAGAGGGTGAACAAGAGGTGCCACAGCTCACAGAGTACACTAAGCCTCTGGTGCACTCTCCCTGAGTCTGGCACCTCTTGTTCACCCCCTCTTTTGCACCATCTTCGACCCTCCACAATCCACGTGGCACCTCTTGTGCAACCTTGCGCACTCTCCCCAGCCCTCAGAATGCCTCACGCACCCCCTTGCAACGTCCTCAATCTTTGCACCTTCTCTGATCCTTGTGTACCCCTCCCCTCCTGTGCTCCCCCACACTTCCCCTCGCTCCGTCCCCCACCTGGCAGCAGCCACTTATTTGCCTGTTGGGCTGAGACCCTCAACTTCCTGCTGGCTTCCCCACTGACTTTGTTGGATGCGAAAGAGGAAGTGAAGGTTGGTCCTGCAAGAGCAGGTGTGGGAGGCCGGGTGGTGGTCCTCACAGCAGGCCATCCACTGTGCAGCCGATCAGAGGTTATCCAGGACCCCACATCTCCTCCCATGCTTTCTGCCCCAGCCTCAAGGGAAGGCCAAGCCTTACCTTGTGGACAGCCTTGGCCCCCTTTCCAGCGATCTTCCTGGCTTTCTTGCGGCTCTTCTCTGGCCTCTTTCTTTCCAGGGTCAAAAGAGTGGTGGTCTGCAAGTTCAGAAGCCCCCAACTCAGATGCTTCTATATAAGTGATACGGTCTCTATGTGTGGCGGTGCCCTTGGGCTGTTTCCACAAGAGACCCAGGGAGACGGTCTCTTCCTTGGGGACTTTTGCGTTGCCCGAGGCTGGCTAATAAGGGGGAGACCCAGAGAGGCCCCCTTGACCAGATAGGGGAGCCCAGCTGCACCCAGTGGGCAGGGCTGGCGGTCCGAGCTAAAGCCCACCTTGTGGCCGGTGTCCAGGAAAAGCTTCCCAGAGGCAGCCTCTTCCAACAGGCGAGCCCTGTGTTCCTGGGGAAAGGAAAGCCATGCCTAAGCCACGTGGCCCCCTTTTTCAGCACAGGGACCCCCACTCAGAACTGGCAAAGCCTGAAGACCCTCTTGTCAGCTATGAGCTCAGGTCCTCCTCTCTGACCACCCTGAGCCAAAGCCCCTGCCCCCCCTCACGAGGCTCCCAGCCACGGCCCATTCCCTGCAGACTGCCCTCCCCTTTGGGGGAGTCCGCTGGGGAATCTTGAGGCTGGGCTGGGTGGCCCCGTCCCCTGGGAGGTCAGCTGACCCACAGGGCAGAATCCCGAGGCCCCATCCTAAGAGGGAAGGGGGCCCCGATGGCCAACGCGGCCAATTCCCTTCTCCCTGGTTCTGACATCTGGAGCGAGGAGTCCTCGGTTGGGCTGGGCTCCGAATCGGGGTCCCCCAGCATGCTGGAGTGGCAGGGCCCAAACCCTGCGGCAGCCATGCTTCCCCCCCCCCGGCCATGGGGCAGTCGTGGCTGCACCACGCAGGCATCTCTGGGCTCCCTGGTGTTCTGAAGCCGGATGAGCAGAGGGCTTCCCAGTGGCAAAGGTTTAGGCTGGGGGGGGGGCATCTGAAGAAGGGCGAAGGGCAGCACCTTGAAAATCCGGATCTTCTCCTCCAACCATTCCCTGCTGAGTTTCCGCACAACCTCTTTGGAGTCCTCCATACCCACCATCCAGGAGTTCATCTCCTTGAAGAAAAAGTTGTGAGGGTCCTGAAGTCCCAACTCCTTGAACATATCCTTAAAAACTGCCCTGAGAGGAGGAGGAGGAGAGCATTTCTTAGCTAGTGTTTAATAGCAACACGGCACACACAAAACACACACTTCTTGGGTTGCCCCAACCTCCTGCCACAAAGAAAATAACGTTGCTGTCCACAGGAGACGGGGGCACTGCCCACTGCACAACGTTGCTGCAGGACCCACAGCAGAAGAGGGACTTCCGGAGCAGCCCTAGATGGCTGCCAGGAGCTGTCCCCCCCCAGAGGTTCTGGCCAAGATGGATCTCCTCAGGGATGCAGAGACGCCAGGCAGCCATGGGGCAGCAGCTAAGGTGGTCTACCAGCACAAGGGCGCTCTCCCCATCTGCCTTCTCTGCGCTTCGGAGGGGCTTGGCCACAACCCCTCCTGAATCCGAGGCTCCACGCGCCATGCAGTCGGGAAGCAGAGGGCCTCGTAGCTGGCTCCGCGGCTTCTTTCTCACCAGCAGGGAATCGCTACCCACCTGCAGCCTGAGCTGGTGGAAGGTCCTCTTCCCTCCTGAGAAGATCCAGGCCGGACACCCCTGCAGTGCCCAGCCCAACCCCTGGGAGCTTCCACCCACTGCTGTGCCCGGGAGACAGCTCCTCCTCGGCCAAGGAAGGGCACCTGCCCCAGGTGGGAACCTGCAAGGGTCCTTCTCCCACGGGGCCCTCACCGGGCGGAGGGAGCAGCCATCAGGTAGCAGGTCATCAGCTCCACCATCAAGTCCAGGCTATCTTTGTCCAAGTGCAGGAGGACGCGCAGGGTGGCCAGGATGAACTTCTTCTGGCTCTTTTCCTAGAAAGGGGAGGGGGCGCCTTAGCCAGCAGCCCTCGTGGAGGGAGGGGTCAGGGCAGGCCCACCTTTACCTCTTTTCCCACGCTGCTGGGGTGGGTGGCTGTCTTGGGGACCCCTACTGTGCCAAGATGTGTCACATCCCAGAGGGAGCCCAACTGGAGTATCCCTCCCACCAGCCCCCCCCCACCTCACCCTGTCTATCCCTCTAGCAACCGGTGGCAGAGCAGCGTCACCTGCAAAGAGGGGGCGTTGCCCTCCTGATTCAGCACTTCAAACAGGGTGTACTGGATCCACCTCTTCGCCCTGTCCTCCAGCTGGTCTTCCAAGTAGACGATGGCTCCCAACACCTCCGTCTTGGTGCTGTAGTCGGCAGTGAGCAGCGTCTCCTGCAGCTTCCTCAGCAAGACCTTCGAGGTCATCTCAGGGGGGATACCCTGTGGAGAGGGGAGCCCCTCAGGAGGGGGAGGGGGAGGCAGGGGTGTCCTCCTTCTGGACTGACCCAGCTTCTCCTTCTCTAGCCCAGGGCCGGAAGGCACCAGAGATGCTGCAGGCAAATGCCAGTTTTGGAAAAAAAAATGGGGTTCAAAAGTTTTATTATTTTTGACAGCTAAGTAATAAATGGACTTACTATACCTTGAGGTAAGATGGGCGGTCTATATATTTCATAAATAAATAAACAAACAAAACAAACACATTAAAAATAACTTTTAGTTTACTTAACTGGTATGGTACTCGCTTAATACCTCCTCAAACCGTATCCGATCAACAGCATCCCAAATTTACCATACATGATATACAGTAATTATGGTGTTGCTAAACTTGGGCAATGCTTATTTATTTCACCTATTTACATAGCCCCCATTATACAGATGTGACTCTGGGCGACGTACGAAGACAAACACAAACGTGTAAATAATTCAAGACTGCAGGAGAACCACAGTCCCTGGACCTCATGCAGCCCCCTTGTGGGATCCCCGTGGCTGATGAAAAACCCACATTTTCAGGGTCTTCCGGAAGGCGAACGGAGATGAGGCTAAGCTCACCCTGGGGTATGTGTGTGTAAGAGTGTGGTGGTGTGATGTTCCAGAGGATGGGGACCATTGCAAAAAAAAAAAAAAAGCCACTGCCTGGGTCCCACCAGATGGAGCCCCCTTGGAGTCGTCCTTGTAATCAGAAAAAGGTGGGTCCCTTCAGGTAACTTGGCTCCATGCCAAAATGTTAATGAAACACGGGCAAACAGGCGCCCCACATTCATAAGGGAAAAAATCGGGCTTCCTACCACAGGTAACCCACCCCCTGAACCCTAAGCCAGCCCTTTGGCTTCTCAGGTCTCTTTCAACCCTCCAATTCACACGATCCGAATCCACGCCGCGCACTGGGATCAACCTGGGCTGCCTGGTTTCCAGTTCAATGTATCAAGCCAACATCGCCACTGTTTGTGCACGGGTTGATCTCTGCATTGGGGCACTGAGTGGTCATCGGTGATTTATTTTTCAGTATCTGGGATGGGGCTGGTTGAGTTTCCAACAGGTGCAATTTTTCTATCAAAAAAAAGGCAAAAGTTTCCCTTGCCAGTGGGGTCTGGCTGGGGGGGGGGCTTATCTCCACGTCATAGCTGAGAGGGTCAGCATTGTCCAAAGAGGCTTCCGTGGTCATGTGCCAACATGGCTGCACTCCAAAGCCACAGGGAATGCTGTTACTTTCCCACCAAAGTGGTACCTATTTATCTACTCACATTTAACTGCTAGGTGGGCAGGATCTGGAGCCATCATGCCCCCTTTTCTATCAACATGGTTCACTAACCCAAGGCTAGCCCATCCCCAAGGAAGACCGTGTGTGTGTGTGTGTGTGTGTGTGTGTGTGTGTGTGTGTGTGAGAGAGAGAGAGAGAGAGAGAGAGAGAGAGAGAGAACTGGAAGGTAAAAGATGTGGGGGCAAGGCTCCATTGGTGACCTGGGGTCTGTAGGGCCCCCCTCACCTCTGGGAAAAGATTCTGAAACCACTCTTGGTCCACAAAGGGTAGAACAAATACAGGCACCGTCCTCGGCAGTTCTGGATACTGGGACTCATCCAGCTGAGTCAGGAAAATCCCAGGCGTGCTCTGAAATGAGGGAGGGGAGGGGGGGTCCAACACTCATAATGGCACAGGGGCAGCAAACATATTCCCTGTGTGCAACACAGGCAGCCATCTTGGGACACCAGCCAGGGGACCTCAGCGGTTGGGAGAGGCACCTGTTTTGTGGAGGGGGCGTCTTCCTTCGCTGGCATGATCCAGGACTTGGAGATGCCCTCCAGGGCCGCTGGCAGCTGTTCTTCCTTGGGCAGTTCCTCCTCATCAAACGTCCACATTAAACTGGCCTTTGAGGAGCTCCCCGACACCTGCCCCACAGAGGAAGGGAGGGGGTCCCTCACAGTCTCTCCTGGGAACAGAGCCCAGGGCCAGAGCACCCCTTACTGGTGCCCAAGGCTGAGCCACCTCTCTGTGCCCACAGGCTGGAGGCAGACAAGGAATTGGCAGAGCAACCACACTATGCCAGCCATACCAGGTACACCAGACCAGGACATCACAGGAAAGCTAAAATTACTTTGTTGAAATTGGTTAGGGGTAGGCAACCTTGGCTCTTTTATGACTTGTGGACTTCAACTCCCAGAATTCCTGAGCCAGCATGGCTCAGTTTGGAAACCTCTCCCCCTCAGCATGGCTGGCTCAGGAATTCTGGGAGTTGAAGTCCATGAGTCATAAAAGAGCCAAAGTTGCCTACCTCTGGCCTAGGCCTAGGCCCCTTCATGACTCGTGGAATTCAACTCCCAGAATTCCTGAGCCAGCACGGCTCAGCTTGGAAACCTCTCCCTTTCCCCTCAGCATGGCTGGCTCAGGAATTCTGGAATTGAAGTCCACGAGTCATGAAAGAGCCAAGGTGGCCTACACCTGATCTAGGCCTAGGCCCCTTCATGACTCGTGGACTTCAACTCCCAGAATTCCTGAGCCAGCATGGCTCAGTTTGGAAACCTCTCCCTTCCCCTCAGCATGGCTGGCTCAGGAATTCTGGGAGTTGAAGTCCATGAGTCATAAAAGAGCCAAAGTTGCCTACCTCTGGCCTAGGCCTAGGCCGCTTTATGACTCGTGGACTTCAACTCCCAGAATTCCTGAGCCAGCACGGCTCAGCTTGGAAACCTCTCCCTTTCCCCTCAGCATGGCTGGCTCAGGAATTCTGGGAGTTGAAGTCCACGAGTCATAAAAGAGCCAAGGTTGCCCATCCCTGGGCTAGAGTAACTGAACCTGGTGGGTCAGACGGTGCTGCATCGCCTCCCCCTCTTGTACCCCAGTGAATCGGAGCGGCTTCCTCGTAGAATTTTGCTTCCCGGGCCTTAAAAATATTCAGCCTTTTGCCCAGCTCAGGGGTATCCGATTCTTGGCAACTTTGTGACTTGTGGACTTCATGCTGGCTGGGGAATTCTGGGAGTTGAAGTCCACAAGTCTTAGAGTTGCCAAGGGCTGGATACCCCTGACCTAGTATTGATTTTGCTCATTTCCATCAAGCCTTTCTCTCCATGCACTTTGAAGGATGCCGAAGAAGTTGCTCCCTCGCGTGACACTCCACCCACGGCCTATCCCGGCTCCGGAGGGTCCTCAGAGCCCTTGCAGCCAGACGGGGCAGAGAAGCAAGCCACCTCCCAGCCAGACGGCCTCCCTACCCAGACGCCCGAGGCCGGCTGGCATTCCCAGATGCTCCGTTTCTCTGCTCCTTGAAAGGGCTGAGAAGATGGGATGAATCTCCAAGTGGGGGCACCCAACTATGCAAATTCTGCAGTGGGAACTGCCGTCGGGGGTCTGTGGTGCCAGGGCAGACCCCAGGCCAGTCTCCAGCGCTGCCCAGTGGCCAGCTCAGCTGTGGGTCTTCTGATGTTCAGGATTATAGTTCAGGCCATCCGACATCCTGCACGCTTCTCAAATCGGCCCCCCTCGCATGAACAGGGTTCTGCACCCCAACATCTTTTGTGGCCTTTCATCATTTTGTTCCCCCCCCTCCATTCCTTGCATGTGGGGGATGCATTGCCCAAACCAGGTGATTTTTCAAACGGGGGGGCTGTGTACCTGGTCAGAATCCTCCCAGGGAAGGTTGGGAGCCCAGCCTCCATGGTCTGACAATAGCCAACCGGCTGCCTTGGGGGAGGGGGGGAGATTCAGGCATGCCCCCCCAATTTCTAAAGAAGAGCTACTTGGCGCCACTTGTCATTGCATGCCATGCCCAAAGGGGTCCCAGCCTCCCCCGAAGGCGCTTACCACCTGGGGGCCGATCACCTTCACGAGCCTCTCTGTCTCCAGAAGGTCCAGGGTGTGAAGCTGCTGGGCCACCACAGAATTGGGGATGAAGCCGGAGGATATCCTGGGCAGCTGAAGACTCTCGCTCGTGAGCCCCTGGAGGCCAAGAAGAAGGAGACTCGGGCAGCCCTCCCAAGCCTTCCAGGCGCCGAGGCCGGGCATCCGGTTTGGCCCTCGCCACCTGGGCATCGCCAAGGAGAACAAGGCCCCCTCCTTCTGCCCATGTGAGAGGATAATGTTCTCAAGGGGTTTATGCTGACCAGCTTGATGCTCACTCAAAAGACCCGCTGGGGGGGCTGCACAGGCAGGAAAACGCCCCCCACCAAAGAAAGCATCCCCATCAAGAGTCAGGGCATCTTCTTGCACCCCCATCCATTCCCATAAAGCAGAGGCAGCACCCCAGGAACCCGGAACCCTACGGCTGCTGCAAATGGGGGGGGGGCGCAAGGCAAGACCCGCCCTGACTCGGAGGCCTGACTTGAGCCTTTCCGACAGAGGGGCGCCCGGCTTTGTTCTGCTGCAGAGCGAGTGGGGCAGGGGCCGTAGGGCGCCCCCGAGTGCAGCTGGCAAGGTGAGCCCCAAAAGAGAAGCCACGAAGGGGTCCAAGTCATCCAGAGGACTTCTTGGCCCCAGGGCCATCAATGGGGACAGCGTGGAGCTGGGGGAGCACGCGCGGATACCCTGCTGAGGAGACACATGTGGGCGGTAGGCAACGCAGCCTTCCTTCTCCTGGGTGCCCCCCGGCTCAGCCTATTGCCAGGTCAGGGGAAGGAACAGCCGCTCACCGCAAGCGTCCTTGACCTCTGCGGGCTGGGGGCCCTCTGCGGAAAGAAGCCTTTGACGATGGCAGACGGTTGGGGGCTCATCGAACGGGAGGTGGAGGGCAGGTGCTTCTGGCTCTCCTGGCTCAGCTGCGATGACACCAGTCCCCTGAAGAGGACGCTCTGGGTGCAAGACGTCACAAGAGGCCGGGTGAGTTCTCTTCCACCCCCCCCCTTCTTGCTGCAAAGGCCACCCAGGACTCCGACCCCCACCAGGAAGGCCGAGCTGGGCCCTGCTTTGAAAGGCTCCTGGAGGCAGAGAGGGGAGGAGGTGAAATCACATGGGGGGGGGAAGGTGCCACGGAGCACTGACCACTGAGTCTGTGGCCATCTCAAGGATCCGTCCACAGAGGTTCCCTTTAGAGGCCTGCAATGGGCCGGCCCCACCCATCTGGGGCTCCAGCAAGGAAGCGTTTGCTGGGTCAAAATGTCCTGAATTTGAAATGACTTCATGCTGCTGAGCCAGGGGGAGGGCAGGTCTTTCCCCACCCACGCTGCCCCAGAGCCCTCCTCTCTCCCACCTCTGGCGCTCAAAACACCCCATGGAGCCCCAACACCCGCAGGGCCAACCACAATCCCAGCGGGCACAGCTGGGCAGGGGTGGATGTGGCTGCAGCGGCCCCTTACCTTTTCACTCTTGAGGCGCGTGGAGGGGCTGGGGGACGAAGGGCTTTCTGGGGTAACCAAGACCAGAGTTTCGAACGGTTTAACTGGGCGCTCCGCAGGCTGAGGGGAAGCAGGCATCTTAGCGGGCTCTGGGCACGATCCCACATAACCGCCATCCTGACTTTTCCCTTTTGCCCCGTCTGCAGGATGGCCAGACCCGCTTCGAGCCTCCCACGCTGACCTCCCCCGCCCTGTGGCCCCTCCTCAATCTTCCTGGGGCAGGAGCAGACCTCTAAGCCGCCTGTCTGCTACCCAGAAAGAGGGGGGGGCTTGAGGCCCCTTTGGCTGCTGCTCTTCAGGATCCTTAGCCCAGAAGATGGGGGGCACAGCAGGCTTGGGAGTGGGCAGGTGCTGGGACCGTTTTGCAGCAAAGGCCAGAGGAAAAGCGAGGGGAAGGGTCCAGCACTCAAAGAGGAACAGCAGCTCCATCAGTTGAGCAGCCTCCCCCAGGCCTGCCCCCCCCCCGCCCAGACCCTCACCTTGGGCGCCTCCTCCGGGGCTCTTCTCAGGGGGTAGCCTGGCCTGCCCGCTCTTGCAGAAAGGGGCCGGATGCTCTCGGGGGCCTCCTGCGTGAGGGGGGCTGGGGGAGCTTCAGTTCTCCCCGGGGAGGGGGTCTCCTGCATCCCGGCAGAGGAGGGGGCAGCGCCAACATCTACCTGTGAGAAGCCAGGAGAGACTTTCAGGGCACAGCCTCGGCGGCATGGGCGTCAGGGGCTCCAACGACCCCAGGGCAGCCCCCCCCAACGAGCCCAGGGCAGCCCCACCCCCCCCCGCTTGCCAAAAGCCATTTCCCAGTTTGCTGATGGGAAATGTAATAAAATTTGAGGCTGGAAAAATAATCATATTAGCTGGGCCACTTTTTAATTAAAAATGTCACAAAGATAGAAGATCATAAATTCATCACCCCTCTTTTTTGGGCAAGAGGTCCCCAGCATACCCCTCCAAAGCTGCCCCCTCCCACAAATCTGGCACTCAGCCAAGCAGACCCTCCTCACCTTCTTCCTCTTCACCTGGAGCATGCCAGGAACCGCAAGGGAGGGGGTGAAGCGGATGGAGGGGCTAATCTCCTGCAGGGGGGGGAGGGGAGGAAGAAAGGTCCCTCTGAAAGCATGCTCAGCAGGGAAGGGCGGGGGGGGGGGCAGGCACAGCAAGCACCCTGCCTGGGGGCTGCTCCTGTCCTCTGCCGTGGGGTGAAGAGTGACGCAGAGGGGGTGCAGGTAGGGGACGCTGCCCAGGGGACTCCCAGGCTGGGCTGGGGTGGGGGGAAGGGATTGCAGCCTGGGGGGCCCCCCAAGAGGGGAAAAGAGGAGACCCAATAAGGGTCCAGACTGGCTGCTCCTCACCCCAAGGAGCCATTCGGGGCGCAGCCCCAGAGAGCAAAAGGCCCCTTACCGCAAAGGCTGAGCTGCTCAATTCGAGGGTCCTGGGCTTAGTGAAGCCCCCCAGGAACATGTGGGAAACGGAGGGTTCTAGGAGGGCAGAGAGGGGATCCATCCGGCCCAGGGATTCCAGCACTTCATCTGCGTCAAAGGGATCTTCTTCAGGAATCTGTGGGGAGAAGGGGTGGGGCTGCGCTAGGATCCAACCCAGGGAATAGCATGGCAGCCGGGGGGGGCAGGGGGGAAGGTGGCTGGGGGGTCTATGGCGGCCAAAACCCAGATCGGGGGGAGGGGCATCTCAGACATTTAATCAAAGGCAGAAACGTCAGCATACTTGAACCCAGGAAAGCCCCCCCCCATTTGACAGGGAAAACAGCTGCTCATTATTAATATTGCCAGGCCTGGTCCTTATTCAAGGGGGGGGGGTGCTGGCGATGATGCCAGGTCAGGATGCCCAGCTGGGTCTGCAGGGGCAGAGGTAGCCCACCAGATCTGCCAAGTGCCGCCCTTGCCCTGGTGAGCAACTGCCCAGCCGCTTGCAGAGAACAGACCCTCCCCCCCGAGGAGCCTGGTGCAGCGGAGGAAACGTCAGAAGCAGCCGGGGGGCACCAGGGCAGGGGCTCCCTAGGCACAGAGCTGGCCTGGGGGGCCGGTCCCTTGGTGCCCAGGGAAGCCCACTGGCAGAAGGGGGCTGGCATCAGAGAGGAAGGGCTAAGGAGAGGCTCTCGGATCAGCCTCCAGGAGGGGCCGGGGGCTCGGGCCCAGAGCCCACCATGTGCTCCCCCCTCCCCAGAAGCCCCGCCGGCCACAGCGCCACCTCCAGGCTGAGCTGCTCCTTGTAGAACAGGCCCAGGTAGTGTTCAAAGGCCTCCTCCCGCATCTGTTTGGTGAAAGGCCGTTTCTTGGCTGGGCTGATCTTCCCTTCCTGCAGCAGCTGCAGGTCCCGATTCCTCTCCGCCAGCTGGGCCATGCCCTGCAAAGGACACCCGGCTCAGGCCTCCAAGAGCGGCAAAGCCCCCAGGCGGAGTCCCCCCCCCCCGCGGCTGGGGCTGGGCTGCGCTCCCTCTGCCATCGGGCTGGCTCCAGCCACACCTGGCCTTGGCTCAGCGCTGACTGACCTCCAGCTTGAGCTTGGCTTCCCTGACCTCCCTGGACTCCCTCAGGGGCACCCGGAAGACGCCGGACATGCTGGACCTGCAGGAACAGGAACAGGAGCGTCTCTTCTCCTGGCGGCCCCCAGCCCGCTTCCCCCTCCCTCCTTCGCTGGGGCTGCAGCCGCTCTGCCACAAGAGATACTTCCTCACAGAAGCCACAGAGCGGGGACCCCCCCCCAAAAAGCTGGGAGGACCCCAGCTAGCAGCTCCAGCAAGGTCTAAACCCCCAGAAGGCAATCCGGTTGCTCTCTCTTCCAGGGGAGCCACAGCAGTGTCCCCGTCGCTTCCTTTCTGCGTGGGGGGGGTCCACGCCCCTTTCGATGCCCACCTTTTCCCTCACGCATCTCAGCTCTTCAGGACTTCCCACCTAGAAACTGGGGGCCCCCGAGGCCTGAAAACCAACTGGGTGGCTCTATGCCAGCCCCCCTCTCCCGGCTCTGCAAAGAAGGAAGCCAGGGCAGCCCGTCTCTGGAAAGGCTGCCAGGAAAACAGCAGGGCTTGAACAAGAGTGGAGTGACTTGAAGGTGTGTGCACACACAGACGCTTGTGTGCATGTACAAAAAAAAAAGCACAGACACATCAGGCTTTGGAACCTAAAGGCGCCCCAAGGCGGAGGAGCACCCAGGAGCGACGGGGACAGAGTCTGTGATGGAGGAGGGCCTCTGATCTGATGCTCAGGGATCTGGCAAGCGTGCCCGGGGATTGCTGCCCCCCGAGCCCCCCTCCCAGCCCAGCCCCCAGAGCTTACTCGGACTTCTTCGCAGGCAGCTCTTGCCTCAAGCGACGGCTGTTCTCTTGCACCAGGGCCTCAAAGCTGGACGGGCTGATGGGCAGCGAGATGTCCTTGAGGGGCTCCAGGAACTTTGCCCACAGCAGCTGCAAGAGGAGGAGGAGATCCAGAGAGGCAGGACCACAACACCTGTCCTTCAGGTGCCCAGAGGGGACCGGTCCCCACATCCAGGCAACGGTGCAAGTCCGTTTGGAAAGGGGCCCCTGGGGGTGCCGTCTGGGCCCACCTGCATCTGGTAGTAGCTGGGCAGGTACTCGGTGTGGGGGATGAGGTACAGGTGCTGCTCCAGGCCCACCAGCAAGTCCCCCTTGTGGTTGGCGAAGGCCAGGCTCTCTGGGATGGTGTTCAGCTTCAGGTGCCTGCAGGTAAGGGGACTCTGCAGGTAAGGCGAGCAGGGCTGGGGCCCCAAATGGGAGACAGAGTGGGAAAGCACACAGAACCTGCGAGACACCCCCCCCCGCTGTAAGGGAACCACAAGAAAGCACAGAGACAGACTTAAGCCTCTTTAACGGTCTAATACTCGTCACTATGGCAGGCAGGCTGGATGGAACTAGGCCAAGCAGAGGCAGCATTTGGAGAGCAGCCCCCCAATGGCTCCTCACAGCCAAGCTGGATGACCCACCAAGAATGGGGCACCCTGCATGGAGCCATGGGGGGGGGGAAGGCAAGCAGGTCCAGGAGAAGAGCTTAGCACTGACCAGTCCTCAGGGAGGGAGACTTGGGCACAGCCACTCCCCTTTGCTGCTGCAGGGTTAGGGGATCAGGCTGCGCCCACCCGCTGCCCTCTGGGGATCAGGCCTTCCACTCCCTCCTCCCATGGGGCCCTCACCGGAGCAGCCTGTTCTTGTGGTCCCAGATCTTCACTGACCCGTCCCGGCTGGATGAGGCAAAGAGCTTCAGGTTTGGGCAGCAGCAGAGACCTTAGAAGAGGACGTCGGACACAGTGAGGGGTGGGGGGGTGGAGGGAGCTGAGACCTACCCAGTCCTTGTGGAACAACTGCTGCATCCCCTGCTCCCCCCCACCAGGGCCCCTACTGTGTACCTGTGATGTCATCCTGGGCATCTTCCTCGGGTCCATGCTCAGAGCGTGTCTGCTCCATCAGGTTGTAGTGGACAATGCTGTAAGTGACCGTTTCGGGGTCCTGGAAGGCCACCGCCAGGGTGTCTCCGAGGAAGCACATGTGCCACGCAGGAGAGGCGCAGGAGAAGGACAGGAGGGGGAGCAGGCACTCCTCCACGTGGGGGAAGAGGCGCCACATCTTCACCGTGAGGTCCATACCTGTTCCAGGCAAGGGAGACCGCTTGGTCACCCGGCCTCTGCTGACCACTTGAGACTCACTGAAACTACGCCCGAAGAATTCCGCTCACGGGTGGGTGCCAAGGGTGGCAGAATTAGGCGCCTTCTTCCTATCGATGGGAACTTATCCATTTGGTGCCCTCTGGCCTCACCTTACGGGCCACAGGAAAGTGAAATTTGTGCCGTTGGCAGGAGGTTTGTTAAAATTGGGGGAACGGGCAGGAAACGTTTAGCTTCGTAGGAAGACGGTGGGCGGGCTGTGGGTGGCTGAAAGCAGCACCCGTTTCTCAAGCGAAGCACCTGAAACGCAGGAGCCTCCGACTCCATCCATTCTGTTGTGAAGAGGTGGGGGCTGGGGAGGGAAGTGCACTGCAGTAGGAAAGAGATGATGAAAGCGATGGGGGGGGGGCAAGAACGAATGGACAACATATGAAGGTGGGTGGAGTACACAGGTGGACACCAGAGGAGCAGACTGAGAGGGTCCAGATTGTGACCCAAAGGCCACGTGTGAAGGGCGGAAGCCAGGAGAGTTTGCTGGGATTCAAAGGGAGGGGGAAGAAGAACCAACTCTTTTCATGTTCAGAAGGCTTAGATTAGCTAATACACACACACACACACACACACACACACACACCTGTCCTCTCTGCTTCCCATTGCTGACTCTTCCTCTGCTCCAAAACGTGATGGAGTCGCAAGTCTTTCTATGGCTTTTCTTTCATGAGAAATGGAATCGCTTTATCGTGCGATGCCCGTTCCTCCTTCCCAAAACCCAGAGGGTTTAACTGGGATTTTTAAAGAGAAGAAGCGCCAAAGAACCCCCACGTCTTATTGTAACACACCTGAGAAAAATAGCAGCTCTGGCACGCTTCAAGGAATTGTGCAGGGAGAGCAAAGGCTCTCCCATCCTGTTCCCCAGTGTGGGAATAACGGAAGAACAGAGACGGAAGGGATCCTGGAGGCCTTCTAGTCCAACCCCCTGCTCCGGCAAGAAACCCTATAACATTTCAGGCAAGTGGCTATCCAGTCTCTTCTTGAAAACACCCAGTGATGGAGCAACCAGGAAGGAAGGAGGGACCAGTCTCAACTGGACAGGGGATTCCGCTGCCCAAAAGCAGGAGAGGGGCTCTTTGGAGGGGGGGCGGCGGCTCTGCCATCAGTTCCTGGATGCCCTGAAGGACACCTGCTTCTCTCACTCAGCAAAGCCTTTTCACCGGGCCAGTCCCCCCTAGAGGCAGCTAATCCCCGTTCTCGCCAGAGGAAGGCAGCCGCACCCTGGTGGAAAAGCTGGCTTCCTGTGGGGGCTGCCGAAGAGCCTAAGGGGCAGCTCAGCACAGGGCTGTGGGCAGCGCTTCTGTAGGGAACTCCGTGGGGATGCTGCTGGCACCTAACTGTGGGCAGCCAGTGAGAAGCGGCAGCTTTGGTTGCAGGTACCTGGCGCCCTCAATGGGGTTGCTGGCAGACCTGGAGATCAGCTGCCCCTCCTGGCTTGTTTTCCCAAAATCGCCAAAGATGGAACGACTTCGGAGGGGTTTATGTAATTCTGTCTTCCAGTCTACCGAGTGAGGCTGACACCGGTCTCCCTCTAGGTCAGTGTTTCCCAAACTTGACAATTTTAAGGCATGAGGACTTCAACTCCCAGAATTCCACAGCCAGCGTTGCTGGCTGTGGAATTCTGGGAGTTGAAGTCCTCATGCCTTAAAATTGTCAAGTTTGGGAAACACTGCTCTAGGTCATTTCTGGAGAGGCCTGGGACTCCCTGAAGCTCCCTCCCTCCCCCTTGGGGCTCTGAGACTTACCTGCTGACAGGACACACATCTGTGTGGTGTACTCAGCCAACGCCGTGACACGCTCAGGGTTATGCGCCTCCACTGTGTACTGGGCTCGGCCCAAGAACCAATCTATGACACTGAGGGAGCCGTTTTTGTGCCCCAGAATTGGAAGGAATCTGGCACGGAGAGACACACCGAGAGGACAAAGGAGTCTCCGGTTCAGAACAGTGGCAGAAGAAGTTTTGCCCAACCCTTTCGTCCTCTCCGGGCCTCCCAGCCTGGCCCCCCAGGGTGTGTTTCCCCAGCCAAGAGTTCCAGTGCAGGTGCTGTTCCCTGCAATTCAAGGCCTGTCCGGAGAAGCCAGGACACGTCCTCCCAGGCGATGGCTTGAGAAACCCCCATGCGGACCCCACAGGACACAACGACCAGGCTGGGCAGTAGCTGCGGACTGGAACGAAGGGAGCGAGGGCCAGTGCTTCCCAGGCTGCCTACCTGTTTCTGTCCTGCATGTTGATGGTGGATTTCTGCCACTTCCTCCGGTAGCCTTGGTTCTGGGTCACTTCCAGCCACGTGGCATATGCCTTGTCTGGTTCCACCATGTGGCTGTAGAGGAGGACGCAGCAGGGCCTGGATTCCCAGAGGCTGCTGCTGAAGCACTGCTTCACCCTCATGGGACTGGTGGCTGCGTTGACGCGCAGCACGTGGCCCTGTTGCAGCAGCACGAAAAGGGTCTCCCGGGGCAAGCAGTAGGCCACTGCCCGGGCTGGGGAATACTGGTCCAAGGAGAGGACGGACACAGGCGCGCCACTCTGGGCATCCAGCAGCTGCACGGTGGAGTTCTGGCACAGGCAGAGGACGCGGGCAGGGAAGTCGCCCAGCAGCCTCAGGTCAACGCAGCTGAGCTGCCTGGCAGGGGAACCCAGCAACGTGTAGAGTGAGTAGAGCTGATTGATTTTCCAGAGGTTGAGGCTGCAGCCCGAGATGGAGAAGACGTGTGAATTGGTGTGGGTGTCCAAGGACTCCACAGGCTCCGAGACGTGGACCTGGTCTACCTGGTCAATGGTGTTGAGGTTCCAGGTGCGGATGGTCCCGTCTTGGGAGGCAGAGAAGATGAGGGGCCGGTGAGGGTAGATGGTGACGGCAATGACTGGAGCTGGCGGCAGAAAGGGGGCAGCAAGAAGAGGAAAGGTCTTCTCAGAGCTAGAGACCTTTTCCAGAGTTGGAGAACGAGCCATAGGCTCAGAAGTCAAACGAACCCGGCTCCTGCCTTCAGCAGAGGACAGACAAACTCAAGAGATAATAATAATAATAATAATAATAATAATAATAATAATAATAATAATAATAATAATAATAATAATAATAATCCCCCAGTGAGGCACTACCTTGACGTGGTTGTGGGCTTGTGTACTCTGAGGAAGATGAGAGCTATGCCAGAGGTTCAACCATACTGGACAGGTCTCATCAGAGGAGTCAGACAAAGAGTGTCTCTCCCATAAAAAATATGGTGAGACGTAAATTTCAGAATGCCATACCGGCTCGGACGTCGCCCGGGTTAACAAGGTCCGCACTAGATATTGGAGTTCCTGGATATCTGGTGAAAAATGGGTTACAGGACTCAGGACTGTTGGCTGAGCAACCAGGGCCAGCAGCTGCAGAACTACTGGAAGAAAAGGTGTTTACCCGTCGCAGATACACAGTGATGGAAAACAAAGAAATAATGATCTGTTACTACAGATCAAGTCCAACAAGAAGAGGATATCTAAAACGAATGCACCAGTTCTGGAAAGAACAACATCCAGAATCAGAAATAACAGAACAGAGACTAGCAGATCAACGCCGATTTATAACACGAAATAAAGTATTCACAGAAACAGAATTGGACGAACTGCAAAGGTTTACCCAGGGCAAAGAAATCAAAGCCTTACCAGAAGTAATTCAGAATGTAGAGGTAAACCAGGGGGAGTTGGCAGTGAAGGAATCTAGCAGAGATATACAACTGTTCTCATTTGGAAACCAGGCACCTCTACCTCAGGAAGAACAAAACCCTCTAACTAAAGAAATAAAAGAATTGAAACAAAGAATAACTGAGCATCTAGAACAGCACAAAAACAACAGAATAAGGCTACCTGCATTGAAGCTTGTTCCAAAGAAACAGCTAGCACAAGCATTAAAAGATGCAAATACTGCAATAGCAAGTATAAGCACCAATTCACTGCAAGAAACAAACCAACTAATGTACAGCACAGCTGCAGTTATAACAGAATACCTGGGATGCAAAATCAACAAAGAAGAAAAACAAACAAACAGTGCACCAGAAAAATGGAAGGTTAGACTAGAAAATAAGATCAGCAAGTTAAGATCACATGCAAGCAAGCTAGAACAGATGAAAGAAAAGAAGCTGAAGAACAAGAAGACCAAAGAATACCTAATCAAGAAATACCACTTAGAAACAAGGAAGATCAAGGAAGCACTGGAAATAATAAAGCAACAAATAACAGCTATAGCCAGGAAAATCAGTAGATATGAAGCTCGAATTGCAAACTATAGGCAGAACCTCCAATTTCAATCCAATCAGAAACGTTTCTACCAATCCATCAATGGAGAAACTGCAAGGAATCAGTCAGTACCTGACAAGGAAGAAACAGTGCAGTTCTGGAAGCAGATATGGGATAACCCAAAGAAATACAACAAGGATGCGGCTTGGTTAAAAGAGGTGGATGCAAATAAAACAGAAGTTGAAATGAAAGAACTAGTAATAACAACAAAAATGGTAGAAAAAAGAGCAAAGAAAATCAAAAATTGGTCAGCACCAGGTGAAGATGAACTGCATGGGTTTTGGTTGAAACATCTAACTGTTATACACCCACTCATTGCCAAACAGTTCAACAATATACTACAAGGAGGAGAAATTGAAAAGTGGCTAACAACTGGGAAAACCTACCTAATAATGAAAAATCCAGCAAAAGGGGCAACACCAGGTAACTACAGGCCAATTACCTGCTTACCAACAACTTTCAAATTACTAACTGGTGTGGTAGCTGATGCAGTGCAACAGCATCTAGTTGAAAACAATCTCTTTCCACCTGAGCAGAAAGGAAACCGCCCCAATAGCAGAGGAACAAAAGATCAACTCCTAATAGACAAAATGATCTTGGAAAACTGCAAGAGAAGGAAGACCAACCTGAATGTGGCATGGATTGACTACAAAAAGGCATTTGACTCTCTGCCACATGATTGGATAATAAAGTGCCTAGAAATAACAGGAGTCAGTAGAAACATCAGAAAATTTGTGCAAAGATCGATGGCACAATGGAAGACACAGTTGCAGATCAATGGTGAGAGGCTGGGAGAGGTTAATATCAAGAGAGGAATATTTCAAGGAGATTCATTATCACCATTACTATTTGTTATTGCACTGTTTCCTCTGTCAACAATACTGAATAACTCAGGACATGGCTATCAAACATCAAAAACATCTGCCAGACTATCCCACCTCCTTTACATGGATGATCTGAAGCTGTATGGAAAAACATCATCTGAAATAGAATCGCTGCTCAACACTGTCCGTATATATAGCCAAGATATTGTAATGGAGTTTGGCTTGGACAAATGTGCCACACTTACTATCAAACAAGGAAAAATAATGAAAACTGAAGGAATCAAGATGCCCCACGAAAATAACATTAAGAGTCTGGATGAGGAAGAGTACTACAAATACTTGGGTATCCTTCAAGCTGACAACATCAAGCACACTGAAGTCAAGAAAAAGATTAGAGGTGAATACATCAAGAGAGTGAAGAAGATCTTAAAATCCAAACTCAATGGAGGAAATACCATAAAGGCAATCAACACCTGGGCAATCCCAGTCATTAGGTACACAGCTGGAATAGTGGACTGGACTCAAGCAGAACTAAAAGCAATGGATAGGCAGACCAGAAAAATAATGACAATGAATCATGCCCTTCATCCACGCAGTGACATTGATAGACTTTATCTACCAAGGCAAATAGGTGGGCGTGGAATGCTACAAGTACATCAGATGGTTGAAGAAGAAAAAATGGCTTTGGAAGAATATCTGAAGAACAATGATGAAGATGCACTGAAATTAGTATATCAGGAAGGCTTACTAACTACTGGAGAGACCAAACTGGCCTTCAAGAAAGACCAAATGAAGAACAGAATAGAGGCATGGGAAGACAAAGCACTACATGGCCAATACATGAAAAAAATAGCTGGGAAAGCAGATAATAATAAAACCTGGCAATGGCTAAGAGCAGGAAAATTGAAGAAAGAGACCGAGGGACTAATTCTGGCTGCACAAGACCAAGCCTTAAGGACAAATGCATACAAAGTCAAAATTGAGAAGACAGCAACAGACAGTAAGTGCCGCCTATGCAAAGAAGCTGAAGAAACAGTGGACCACTTGGTAAGCTGTTGCAAGAAGATTGCACAGACTGATTACAAGCAGCGGCATGACAAAGTAGCAACAATGGTGCATTGGAAGATCTGCAAAAAATATCATTTGCCTGTAAGCAAAAACTGGTGGGATCATAAAATAGAGAAAGTCATAGAAAATGATAAAATTAAACTGCTCTGGGACTTCAGAATTCAAACAGACAAGCACCTGCAACATAACACCCCAGACTTAACAATTGTCGATAAGAAAGACAAAAAAGTCTGGATAGTGGATGTGGCAGTGCCTGGAGATAGCAGAATAGAAGAGAAAGAACTGGAGAAGATAACAAAATACAAAGACCTACAAATAGAAATAGAAAGACTGTGGCAAAAGCAAGCAAGGGTAGTACCAATAGTCATAGGCTCCTTGGGTGCAATCCCAAAACAACTGGAGCACCACTTGAACACCATTGGCATTGACAAATTCGCTATTAGTCAATTGCAAAAGGCAGCCTTATTAGGAACTGCTTCCATCCTGCGACGATATCTGTAATACCATCAAACATCCACATCTGCCTATCCCAGGTCCTGGGTAAGGACTCGATAGGTAGACAAAATGCCAAATCCAGTCTGAACATCTGGCTGACTGTGCGATGATCCATAATAATAATAATAATAATAATAATTGGAAGATCTGCAAAAAATATCATTTGCCTGTAAGCAAAAACTGGTGGGATCATAAAATAGAGAAAGTCATAGAAAATGATAAAATTAAACTGCTCTGGGACTTCAGAATTCAAACAGACAAGCACCTGCAACATAACACCCCAGACTTAACAATTGTCGATAAGAAAGACAAAAAAGTCTGGATAGTGGACGTGGCAGTGCCTGGAGACAGCAGAATAGACGAGAAAGAACTGGAGAAGATAACAAAATACAAAGACCTACAAATAGAAATAGAAAGACTGTGGCAAAAGCAAGCAAGGGTAGTACCAATAGTCATAGGCTCCTTGGGTGCAATCCCAAAACAACTGGAGCACCACTTGAACACCATTGGCATTGACAAATTCGCTATTAGTCAATTGCAAAAGGCGGCCTTATTAGGAACTGCTTCCATCCTGCGACGATACCTGTAATACCATCAAACATCCACATCTGCCTATCCCAGGTCCTGGGTAAGGACTCGATAGGTAGACAAAATGCCAAATCCAGTCTGAACATCTGGCTGACTGTGCGATGATCCACCATAATAATAATAATAATAATAATAATAATAATAATAATAATAAGAAGAAGAAGAAGAAAAGAAGAAGAAGAAGAAGAAGAAGAAGAAGAAGAAGAAGAAGAAGAATAAGAAGAACTAGTAATAACAACAAAAATGGTAGAAAAAAGAGCAAGGAAAATCAAAAATTGGTCAGCACCAGGTGAAGATGAACTGCATGGGTTTTGGTTGAAACATCTAACTGTTATACACCCACTCATTGCCAAGCAGTTCAACAATATACTACAAGGTGGAGAAATTGAAAAGTGGCTAACAACTGGGAAAACCTACCTAATAATGAAAAATCCAGCAAAAGGGGCAACACCAGGTAACTACAGGCCAATTACCTGCTTACCAACAACTTTCAAATTACTAACTGGTGTGGTAGCTGATGCAGTACAACAGCATCTAGTTGAAAACAATCTCTTTCCACCTGAGCAGAAAGGAAACCGCCCCAATAGCAGAGGAACAAAAGATCAACTCCTAATAGACAAAATGATCTTGGATCTTGGAAAACTGCAAGAGAAGGAAGACCAACCTGAATGTGGCATGGATTGACTACAAAAAGGCATTTGACTCTCTGCCACATGATTGGATAATCAAGTGCCTAGAAATAACAGGAGTCAGTAGAAACATCAGAAAATTTGTGCAAAGATCGATGGCACAATGGAAGACACAGTTGCAGATCAATGGTGAGAGGCTGGGAGAGGTTAATATCAAGAGAGGAATATTTCAAGGAGATTCATTATCACCATTACTATTTGTTATTGCACTGTTTCCTCTGTCAACAATACTGAATAACTCAGGACATGGCTATCAAACATCAAAAACATCTGCTAGACTATCCCACCTCCTTTACATGGATGATCTGAAGCTGTATGGAAAAACATCATCTGAAATAGAATCGCTGCTCAACACTGTCCGTATATATAGCCAAGATATTGTAATGGAGTTTGGCTTGGACAAATGTGCCACACTTACTATCAAACAAGGAAAAATAGTGAAAACTGAAGGAATCAAGATGCCCCACGAAAATAACATTAAGAGTCTGGATGAGGAAGAGTACTACAAATACTTGGGTATCCTTCAAGCTGACAACATCAAGCACACTGAAGTCAAGAAAAAGATTAGAGGTGAATACATCAAGAGAGTGAAGAAGATCTTAAAGTCCAAACTCAATGGAGGAAATACCATAAAGGCAATCAACACCTGGGCAATCCCAATCATTAGGTACACAGCTGGAATAGTGGACTGGACTCAAGCAGAACTAAAAGCAATGGATAGGCAGACCAGAAAAATAATGACAATGAATCACCCTTCATCCACGCAGTGACATTGATAGACTTTATCTACCAAGGCAAATAGAATGGTAAGATGCTTTGGAAGAATATCTGAAGAACAATGATGAAGATGCACTGAAATTAGTATATCAGGAAGACTAACTACTGGAGAGACCAAACTGGCCTACAAGAAAGACCAAATGAAGAACAGAATAGAGGCATGGGAAGACAAAGCACTACATGGCCAATACATGAAAAAAATAGCTGGGAAAGCAGATAATAATAAAACCTGGCAATGGCTAAGAGCAGGAAAATTGAAGAAAGAGACCGAGGGACTAATTCTGGCTGCACAAGACCAAGCCTTAAGGACAAATGCATACAAAGTCAAAATTGAGAAGACAGCAACAGACAGTAAGTGCCGCCTATGCAAAGAAGCTGAAGAAACAGTGGACCACTTGGTAAGCTGTTGCAAGAAGATTGCACAGACTGATTACAAGCAGCGGCATGACAAAGTAGCAACAATGGTGCATTGGAAGATCTGCAAAAAATATCATTTGCCTGTAAGCAAAAACTGGTGGGATCATAAAATAGAGAAAGTCATAGAAAATGATAAAATTAAACTGCTCTGGGACTTCAGAATTCAAACAGACAAGCACCTGCAACATAACACCCCAGACTTAACAATTGTCGATAAGAAAGACAAAAAAGTCTGGATAGTGGACGTGGCAGTGCCTGGAGATAGCAGAATAGAAGAGAAAGAACTGGAGAAGATAACAAAATACAAAGACCTACAAATAGAAATAGAAAGACTGTGGCAAAAGCAAGCAAGGGTAGTACCAATAGTCATAGGCTCCTTGGGTGCAATCCCAAAACAACTGGAGCACCACTTGAACACCATTGGCATTGACAAATTCGCTATTAGTCAATTGCAAAAGGCGGCCTTATTAGGAACTGCTTCCATCCTGCGACGATATCTGTAATACCATCAAACATCCACATCTGCCTATCCCAGGTCCTGGGTAAGGACTCGATAGGTAGACAAAATGCCAAATCCAGTCTGAACATCTGGCTGACTGTGCAATGATTGATAATAATAATAATAATAATAATAATAATAATAATAATAATAATAATAATAATAATAATAATAATAATAATAATAAAAGTTGGAAGGGATCTTGGAGGTCATCGAGTCCAACCCCCTGCTCAGGCAGGAAACCCTATACCATTTCAGGCAAATGGCTGTCCAGCCTCTTCTTAAAGACTTCCAATGTTGGAAGATCCAGTTCTTCCACCATGTACTTTCAGGCTGGTAGGAGCTTCACCTGTTGAACTTCTAGCAGCCATGCAGCTCTTTTGAAAAGGAAAGGGCAACACCTGTGTCCACCTCGTCCTCCTTGTCCATGAGAAGGGGGCAGGAAGGAAGGGCAGGGATGGGGAGGCTCCTCCTGCTCATCCAAAGGGCACCTGGGCAGCTGAACTCACCTGTGTGCCCCACAAAGACGATCCGAATGTGCCACTCCTTGTCCCACACCTTGATGGTGGTGTCCCGTGAGGCTGTGATTACGCAGCCAATGGCTTCACAATAGGCAAGGTCTGTGATCTCTCTGCAAAGAGACACGGGGGCACCTGCAATTAAGCCCCCCACCTGTCCCTGAGCAGGAGGGTGCCTCGTCTGTGCCTAACTGGAACCACCAGCACCTGGCCCAAGTCCAAGTCCAGCACTGCACCATAACACTGCTTCCCCCTCCTTCACATACACAGCAGCCCCAGAGGGCAGGGGCGGTGCCCAGATCTCTCCTTCAGCCCCCCCAGCAGGAGACGCTGGGGACCTGGCAATAAAGCAAACGGCACCTTTGGGTGGGCATTCCATCCTGATCTTGCTGGGGCCTTCGAGAAGCACTGGACCACAGAGCACTGAGCAAAGCCACGGGGGCCACAGGGGTCCCTCCCCAGCACGGCAACCTCACCTGCTATGGAGCTTCGTCCTGAAGGCCAGGAGATTCCCCCTGGAGATGTCAAAGGTGGCCACGCCGGTGGCGCAAGAGGCAAAGCAGCGTTGGGGCTCACTAGTGCTGTCTGTGTCCAAGACGAGGTGGAGAAAGAGGTCACTGGGTCCCAGGCCGATGCTCACGCTGGCTCGGCACTGAAGGCTGCGGAAGCCATAGCGGAAGCTCCAGATGGTCAAGTTTCCGTCGCCGGCAGTCACAATCCGGTTCAGCTGCTTGCTGTAAATGCCGCAGCGGATGGGCAGCGCGGATGGCACCTGAGAGAGCAGCTGGAAGTGGGAGTCCAGGACATGCAGGCCTCTGGTGTCCCAGGCCACAAACTGGTTGACGTGGGAGGCATACAGGATGCCCATCATGGGGACCGGGCCCTCCATGCTACCCCTGCAGCAGCCGTCTTCCGTTAACAGGTGCAGCGTGTTGGCTGCGTCCAACGCTATAAAGGCCCTTCTCTGCAGGTCGTGGGTCACGTGGCGCACGGGGCTGGCCAGGACAATGCGGCACTTGTGCTGTAGCCCGTGGCTCAGGTGGAGGGTCATCATTTCCTCGTTCTTCATCTGACCCGGAAAGAAAACTCGGTGGCTGGGGTCTGCCAGGAGGGGCCAGTCGCTTGAGAGGCTGTGGCTGGCTGAGGACCTTGTGGCAGGACTGGCCGGTACCAGCTGGGACCCTACATTAAGTTCCCAGCCATCTTCATCCCTACGCCATCTGCTCCCTGGCAGTGCCAGCACCAAGCATGGGCAAGGTCTTCAGCTTTGCAGGTGACAACAGCCCTGCCCACAAGGTTCACCTTCAAGCCTGAGAAAGAGGCCGCAGCAGGCCAGGGATGTTGGCCCAAGCAGGGTGGCTGAAGTGGGGCTCCCTGGACCACCACTCGGAACACTGGCTTAGCCGGTTCAGGGGCTTCATCACTCCATACCCATCATCCTCAACAGGTGGGAAGCCTCAGGGGAAGATAAACTAATAGATAATAGCTGAACAGATGCCACACATGAGAGTCCAGCCCCCCCCCCATTTGTTCCAGGGTGCAGCCTTCAGAATCATGGATTTAAGTCGTAGGAAGGCAGACTGCTATTATTCAGGCAGAGCTGGGAGGGGGGAGCGGTGCTGGAACCTCGGGGCTCGTGCCTCACTCTGACTGGTGGGGGGGGGGAGGTTCTCCTTATCCAGGGCCATCCTGCAGGGGTCTGGCTGAAAGGCAAGACCCAGCCTCTTGGCAAGAGTGATGGTTTCCAGATGGTCTTTCTTTGGGAGGGGCCGTTTGTGCTTCTGCTGCCCCCCATCAACCCACCTTCCCTGGGGCTCCCTGGCTCCCCTGGCCTGGGCACTCTGGCCCCACATTCCAGGGGTCAGAAAGGAGACACGAAGGGTGCTGTTACCCCGGGGCTTCTGCCCCCCTCTGCTGGACTGCTGCACACCTCTGGCCCGGGGGAGGGGCAGGATTTTCCTTGCTCTGTCAGCCTCCTCACTGGTGACCCCTCCCATCCTCCCCAGCACCTGCCATGGGCTGGGAGGGACGATCGGGGCTGGCTGCTTGTGCTGGCCTTTGCGTTGGTCTCCGTCTTTTTTCCTTATTAAACTTGGAGGCTGCCCATCTGACCACAGGCGATTCTTTTATCAGATTGTTCCTGTGCTTACGTGCCAATTCAATTCCTTTTTCCTACCCATTTTATACTTTATGATCAAAAAAATAAATTTCCTTTAACTCTTACGATGCACTTTAAAAAAAAGTGGACCTGGATCCCACCCTTGTTGCACCCCACAGAACTGCCTGGGGGGAGGGGGGTGTCCAGAAGCCCACAGAGGAAGGGCTGGGCTGCTTCTCTCCGTGCTTGCCCCTCCCCTGGGAGGCAGACCCTCTGAGGAACATACCTTTTCCACAGCCCGGCGGAAGCCCCTCCGGAGGAGGCCCCACAGCCTGCGCCCCCTTGCCTGCTCCCCTCCGAGGGGAGCCCCGTCCTCCTTCCCCATCTTCTCTCCAGCCGGCAGGGACTGCTGGTGCGGCCTCTTCCTCTGCCCCACTTGGCTGGCTGCAGAAGGGGGGCAGGTGTTCAGCGGGAGGGGGGAGGGCTCCCTGCTGTCTGGTAGGAGCCCAGCCAAGGGGGGGGGGAGCTTGCTTACAGCTGCTGCCCGAGGACTCCACCATCTGGGCAGCCGGGCACATCTAAAGAGTCGCCCTTCTGTGGAAGGCGGGGGCTGAAAGGCCCCAAAGCAAGGCTCCCAACCAAATCTCAAGGCTGGATTTGGCTCTGGAACACATAAACAGAGGTGCAGCTAGGTCAAAAAAGTCAAAATGGCAGCCATAAGGTTTTTTTTTTTAATCTTTCACAGAGCTCCTCAATTCCAGAGGGCTGGGACACCCCCTCGGCTATCAGCCCGCCTGGTCTGCTCAGGGAGGGCTTCCCTGAGGTGGGTGTAAAAAAAGCAGCCCCCCCTCAAGGCTGCAATTCTTGTTGGATTCTCCAGGAGGCAGGAAGGGAGGCCCCAAGGAGAATCCGGAGCAATGGGGTGCCCAGTTCCAGCTTCCGTCCAGGGCCTCCTTTGTCGTAGAAGGCTCCGCTGGCTGCCTCCGGAGCAGAGAAGAGGGATCTCCCCAGCCTCATAGTGGGCAAGACCAGGATTCGGCCAATTCAGCTCCCTCAGTGCAGAAGGGCGTTGCTGCAGTGGGTTAGGCAGGGCAGGGGTCTTCCAGTGGGGGGGGGAGCTAAGCAGCCACGGGCAGGAGGGCGCTGCAAAGGCAGAGTGTGCACCCTCGCGGCCCCAACTGCATCGCCCAGGCCCTCAGCTTGAACGTGCATTTGTATTTAACAACTGATATTTTCCACAAACTTATTTTGGCTTCTAAATACAGGTAGTCCTCACTCAATGACCCTCACAGGGACTTGAAATTCTGCCACAAAGTGATGCAACAGCTAAATCAGTGCCCACCATTGTGCTTTGTAGCTGGAAAGAAACCAGGCTAGTCAGCTCACCCCTCCTGCTCCCATTTGCCTCCTAGCGCTCTGCCATTCAGAACAGAGGTCTCCAGCCTTGGCAACTTGACAGGCTGAGGAATTCTGGGAGTTGAAGTCCATGAGTCATAAAGTTGCCAACGTTGGAGACCCCTGCTTTTAGAAGGCACGGATGTATGGTTGCTTTCTTATACGCATTGAAAGCAGTGTGACCACGCTGTAGCTCAGGGCAGACCGCTTACAGCACTCTCTTGAAATCTTTCTCTCCATTCCCTGTTTTGCAGGATGGGAATGGAAAGGCTCAGGCAAAGGAGAGAATGCCTACAGAAAGCAATTGTTTTTCTCTCCCCACCATCAGACCACACGGATGGAAGAAAAAGATGTTAAGAGTACGGGAAGCTGTCTGCACAGCGTGCCTGTGGCTCCCAGTCCAGGCTGTGGTGCAATCACATTGCTTTTGATACCTAGCAAACAGCTTACTTTCTTGCAATCCCTTTTTCTCCAATCTCTCTGCTCTGCAAGGGGGAATCGTACCAATAAAGGAGAATATTTGTAGCTCAGGGTTGAAACGAGGGGTCCTGGGTGTTCTCTGAGCTGGGTGGTTTTCTTGCAGGTGTTTACATGACCCAACTAGGGACACCAGCAGTGCTAACATGAGTGAAGACGTTCCCAAGTTCGGGTAATGAAATGTCCATGCCAGAGAAACACCCAGCTCAGAGAACACCAAGGAACCCTCAGGGCTGCTGGTGTTTGTGTGCTTGTGTGTGTGATTTTTTTTTTTAATAAAGCCAAAAACGCAGGTTAGGCAGAGGACGCCCCCTACAGACTGTAATGCCAAGGATACTGCGAGGATGGCAGAGGGCCATACACGCCATCATAGCTACGAACGGCCCCGGAGCAAAAGGTTGGTAAGCGAGGACCAGCCGCAAAGGAAGCCAGACGTCCCGCGCGGCAATCGCCGCAGCCTCGTCCAGGGCTTCGGGGAGGGCGTGAAGATCCGGCGTGTCGGCCCGGAGGGTCGAGGCCCCCCCCCCCCACTGGAGCCCCGAGACAGCCCCGCTTCGGGATCAGTTCCTGTCCTGGATCCTTGCAGTGCGCCGATCCTCGCCAGCCCCGCGGAGTGGGCCGGCGCCCGCGCCGCATCCTGAGCCGCGCGCACCGGTCCCCGCCCGGCGCCGCCAACTTACCGGGGGGGCGAGAGAACGACCAAGTGGGACGCGACTCGCAGGCCGAGACGACCGCGGAGGGCCGCGCGAAGACGAGGCAGGAAACGGCCTTTCAGGCGATCCCGCGCGGGAGCCCCCCCCAACCGGAGGCCGGCTCGCCCCCCCCCCCCGGAGGCAACGGGCCCTTCGCCTGCCGAAGGAAGCCTCGCGAGCGGCTCCCCCGAGCCGGGAGGCACCTGCGCGGCGACGAGTCTCCCTGGCGACGGACGTTGGATCGCGGTGCCGCCGGAGGCACCCGAGGGCCTGCCCCCCCCGGCTGGAAGGCAAGCGCCGCCCCCCCCGGGCCAGACGGAGTGGGACCCCGGAGCCGCCAAGGGCAGGCGGTCGGGCTCGGCTCCTTCCTTCCCCGCGTCGCCCCGGGAGACAGCCAAGAGGCCCCCCATCTCCGGGCGCCCCAGCCTCCGCCCGGAAGGACAGGGAGCCCCGCAAGCCGGCCGCTCTCGGCGGCCAAAAGGAGAGAGGCAGGGCGCCCCCCCCCCAAAGCAGACAGGGAGCCCGTCTGGCTCCTCCGCCCCTTCCCAGCCCCTCCCGCCCCCGGGAGCAGACGCGACACGCGGGCAGGCAGGCAGAGTCCTCCGGATACACAAGGCAGAGGGAAAAAACTTTTATAGCCCGGCCGACAGAACCACGAGGCAATGGGGGGGGGGAAGGAAGGGCTGGTGGTGGAGGGAACAAGTTGGGGAATCAAATGTTGGGGGGACCCCCCCCCTCTTCCCGAGGGACCAACCCCTCCACAGGGGAAGCTTAAGTGCTCCTGCAGAGGGCAGAATTTGCAGCGTCTAATCCAAGGCTGGATTTCGGAAGGTGCCCTGGAGGATAGCACTCGCCCCCCACCTTTATTCTGCACCCCATTTGAAGGCAGGGAATTGTGGGAAATTGCTCCCCTCCATTGTTTGGGTACCAGTGGCTCTAGTGGGGGGGGGCTTTCCAAATGTTTGCAACCTGCAAAACGGCACCAGCCCACTCCACAAAACAGACACACAAAGACACACCTGCAGAGTCAGTGCAAAAGGAGAGCGGGGCAGAAGGGGAGGGGGCCTGCTGCTCAGGTGGATGGACGGATCGGCCCCCTCAGCGATCTGCCCCCTCAGCGCAGAGAGAGGGGCTGGGGGCCAGGGACAAAGCCAGCCCCCATCAGTCTCTGGGGAGGGGAAGCTGCTGCTGCTGCTGCAGCCGGTGAAAGTGCTGGGGAGGGGCCCAGGCGCAAGCAGACCCTTGGCAGGAATACAAAAATAAAATCTCTAGGAGCCCTTGGGGGAAGCGAGGGGGGGCAAATGCCGGAGCGCCCTCCTGCCAGTCCAGCTACTTGATGCCAAAAGTCTTGGGGGGGGGGATTTTAAAAAAGGGGGGAGAGAGCCTCTCCATCCTGTTCCCAGGTTAATTCGGCTTCTGCTTCTTTACTCGATCCGGGGGGGGGGGCAGGGCTGAAAGGAGCCCCAACAGCAAAAGCAGCCAGTCTGCCCCCCTGCAACCAAGGCAGCTGTCTCCACGAAAGATTGTGTCCCCCGGGCACGGCGGGAAAGACAGAGTCACAAGGCCGCTGCCGGGCAAGAATCGGATCCCTGAAGGCCGAACGGGTGGACGGACGGACAGAGGACTTGCTGGCACCCTCCTGGGCATCTGGAGGCGCCAATGACTCACGCAACATCCACAGGCAGGCAGAGCAACGCAACAACACCGAGTTGTTTGGGGAAAGAGCTGGCAGCGCCGTCCTTCGTGGGAGAAGCCCCCCGGCCCAGGAATCACATGCAGACCACCTGCCTCCTGTGGGCAGAAGAGAGGTGGCCATCGCTTCTGCAGCCGCGGCAGGAGGCAGCCAGGCCTGGCCCGAGAATGACCCCCCCCCATGGCAGCAGGCAGGGCAAGGAGGCCAAGATCGGGGTGGGGGGAGGAAACTCACTTCTCCGCCTCAATGCTGCCCCCGTCCCTGTCGCAGCTGCCGGCTGTCTCCCCGGCATCGTCCTCATGGAGGTCCATGTTCAACTCGTTCCCAGCCTCGTGAGGGTAGGTGGAGCCACTGGGGGGGGGACAAAGGGGGCTCAGAACCCGCCCAGAGGCCGGGAGAGCCGGGGACCCCTGGGGCCTCCCCTGCCCCTTCCTCACCTGATGGAGCGACAGGTGAAGAAGACGATCCGCTTCAAGCGCTTGTTGTAGAAGAAGTAGTTGAAGGACCACAGGCTGCCCTCCTCCCCAAAGGGGTCCGAGTCCAGGTCCGGGTTGTAGCTGCGGCACAGAGGGTGAGCTGCTGTTGCTGGGGGGGGGGCTCGCTTGGGGATCCCCCCTCCCCTGCCCACCCCCCAGGGCCTCCCGCTGGCTCCCACCTGTAGATGTCGCACTCGGAGAGGCAGATCTCCTGGTCCACCGCGTCCCACAGGTGAGGCTTCAGGGCGGTGAAATCTTCCCGGACGGCGGAAAAGAGGCTGCAGTTCACGGCATTCGCCACCTGAAAAAGACCCCTAAATGGACACTTCCCGGAGTGCAAGCGGGACCTGGCGTCCCTGGAAAGGAGACGGTGGCCCGGGAGGAGGAGGCCCCAAGCCTTTCCAAGGGAGGCAGAAGCTGATGGAGGAGCTCATGCAGCATTCCAGGAGTGGCCTGGCCTGTCACGCTCACCCCAGGCTGCCTTGTCAGAAACCATCTCCGGATTAAGTACGGAGGACGGCAGGGAGAAGGTGCCTCCTCCGAGACCCGGCCAGGCCGGATGACAGCGGGAGGAACACGGGCAGGAAGTGGGACAAAGCAGCCGAGGGCTGGCCTCTACTCCTCCAAACAAGAGCGGTGGCCCTGCTGGGGAGACGCCCAGTGTGTGTATGTGGGGGGGCTCCGCTGTGGAGCTCTGTGGAGCTAGGCCAGAACTGGCAACGTCCTGCGTGCTGAGTAACCTCAGGGCCGTTCAGGCACAGGAGGGGCCCTTCTCTCCTCCTCAAGCTCTCCCAGCCCCCTCACCCCTGGAGGTCTCTCCCGGGCACCCACTCAACTCCTCGGGCAAGCAGACTCGGGACGGAGCCTTCCGGCTGGTCGCAGCATGGGCTGCCCTGCCGGCGCAGAGGGCGAAGGACCCGCTTACCCAGTTGAGGCTGGGCTCCCGGCTGAACTCGTGGCTCTTGGCCGCGCTGAAGTCGTAGTCCGGGCGAAAAGATTCGTTCAGGGTGGCAATCAGGTAGAAGAGGGTCTTGCGGCTGCACTTGTCACTGAGGGGGCCCTCTTCGTCTCCACTCTGGCTCTTGCTGAGCCTGGCACGAGAGACACAGCGCTTGGGCCCCTGCCGGCTTTGGAGGGCGCAGCTGGGGTCTCGCCGCAATCTGGACCCTGCTAAGCTCAGCTGGAGGGAGGGGGGGGCTGAAGAGACGCTGCCCCAATCTCCCAACAGGGACTGGGCAAAGCAGCCTTTGGACAGAGGCTTCTTCTAAGGAGGCTGGCCGTCCAGCCGCTGGCCTGGCCTAGAAGGGGAGGCTGGGAAGAGGCCCCTTTGCTCTAACCCCTCCCCCCTCGCTCTTCCGCCTCCAGGGGGAGCCCTGCTCCCGCAGCTCACCGGTGGTGCAAACCAAGCACACCTTTCGAGGAGGACGGCCTTTGCACGGGAGCCTCGCCCTGGGCAGGGAGCACGTACCGGTTAGGGCTGATGCCGGTGGTCTGGGGCGGTGACAGGGCCTCCAGGACGTGTGGCTGACCCTCCTGGCAAAACTGCTTGAAGAGGTGCTTGTCGTCCCCAGCCATCTTGCACGAATAGCTCTCTATCCTGCAGGGAGAGAGAAACGGGTCCCTGTGAGCCCCGAGGCCAGCCCTGCCTCCGCCCCCAGCCGAGGTGCCTGCGGGGCCGTCACCTCCTCCTGAGCCAGGCGCCTGTTTTTCAGGGAAGGCAAGGAGCCTTATCTCTTCAGATTAAAATGGCTGACTGCACAGGGCACGTGCCAGAGGGTGACCCTTCTCGGCTGCTGTATAGGCCAGAACCTTAACCAAAGGGGCCTCCAGCCTCCTCCTATACCTTTAGACACATCAGCAAGGCAAATCAGCAATAAGTCAGAATAATGCTTCGTTCATTCCTTTGTTCAGAGTTGCCCAATGGCGAGATGGGCAGCATATAAATTTAATAAATAATAATGTCATTGACTGCTCTGCATCAGGATGGTTTTTCAGCCGCAAGGGATCTGCCAATTCTTTCTGACGGCCCAATTTTAAGGCAGATACAATTGGGGGCACAGCCACAATTCCTAAGGAGTCCTAATTAAAAAGTTGCAACTGCAAAAGGAGAAGCACAGAGCAAAGGAGGGAAGTGGTCTAGATCAGTGTTTCCCAAACTTGACAATTTTAAGGCATGTGGACTTCAACTCCCAGAATTCCACAACCAGCGTTGCTGGCTGTGGAATTCTGGGAGTTGAAGTGCACATGCCTTAAAATTGTCAAGTTTGGGAAACACTGGTCTAGATGGTCCCTGACAGCAGAGAAACGATCAAATTGCCAACAATTCCAGCGAGGAGGAAGTGTGAAGTTGCCAGTGTGATTACACAAAGGGTTTAATAAAGATGCCGTATGAAAACAAAAGATGACGGGAATTAAACAGAAAGCTGGGAGAATTAAGGAAGAGAACCAACTGTAGGCCGGTCTCAGGAAAGAGAAGCAGCTGAAGTCAGCAAAAGTTGCTGGAAGAATAAACGCTCACAACCAGACAGGTTCACAATCGCCCCAAAAGGAGAATCTCGCGGATGGTCAGCAGAGGAGGCCAAAAGGCAGAGCAGCTGCTTTGGTTCAAGGGGCTGTTCACAGAATCACCTAACGCAGTGGTGGCAAACCTATGGCATGAGTGCCAGAGGCGGCACTCGGAGCCCTCTCTGTGGGCACGCACGCATGCCATGGCCCCAGCCCTGCAGCCCCCTGGAGGAGAGTTGCTCCCGGGTGTGGCCCACGCAGAGCAGCACAGCCAAGCACATGGCAGCTGGGTAGCAGGGACAAGACTCCACCCTCACACCCAATTGTGTGCAGATGCTGCTGCAGGGCACGGGCGGAGGGCATGACCACCATGGCGCTGCAGGGCCGCCTGGGCAATCTGCGGCAGGCCTTGGGGGGGCAGGGTGGGGGCGGGCCGGGGGTGAGGCAGTTTTTAGGCACTTGGTCTCTAAAAGGTTCGCCATCACTGGCCTAACGGGTGGGTGGTGATGGAGGGGGGGCTCTTTGAAAGGAAGGGTTCTAGCACAGAATTGACACCAATTTACTAGGCTCAGTAAGTCATATTAATTATGAAAACCTTAATTGAAGACTCATATTACAAAGCGCTCTACCAGAAGATGGTAGAGGACAGGAAGACCTGGAGGAACGTTGTCCATGGGGTCGCAATGGGTCGGACACGACTTTGCAATTAACAACAACAACATTACAAAGCGCGCGGGTCTCCCCCCCCGTCCTTTCCTGCAAAGTAGCCGCCATCACCTGCCAATAATGTGCACGTCTCCCGTTTCCACTGTCAACTGGGAGTTGATGGCTTCAAAACTGGAGTTTTCCAACAACTTCATTATTGCACTTCCTGGTGCCAAAGCAGTCTTCGGTACTTTGCTGTGCAGTTGAATTCCCTGGCAGAGAGAAAGGAGAGACCCCCTGGTTAGAGACCCCTCAGGAAAAGGAAGAGAGCGATGTGTGATTCAGCCAGGGGAAGGAGGGGGGAATCCCCGGCAGGGCACTCTCCTTACAGTTTGGGATGGCGCATCAAAGCGGCTTTGGGCCTCAAAACCTGCCCTCAAAAGGGGAGCAGATTTGGGATGGGAGGGTGGAAACGGACGGGCCGAGCAATGCCCTGAAGAGAACCGCAGAGATCATCAAAAGCCTTAAGAAGAACCCGTGCCAGCTGTGCCCTCAGAGATCCCCTCAGCTGCCCCAGAAAACAGCTACAAGGCAAGACGACATGCAACTTTGCTTCCGGCATTCTTCTCCGCAGTTGGGAAAGTCCACATTTCCGGTCAAGATAGGAGCAAAGCTCTCCCTTGTTGGGGTCAGGAGGCTGCTGGGGCGCCAGTCACGTCTCTTCAAGAAGAGCCTCCTTCCTCTGCTGCCTTGCTTAAAACATTTGGCCCCTGCCTCCTTGTTAGTCTCAGTTCAGAAGCTTAGCATAACAGCAAAAAGCCAGAGCACCAGGCCTGCGAGTCTTTCTAGAGGTGGTGCTTTTGGCAGCTGGAGAGGAGCAAAAGGCCCAGCTCAGCCACACAGCCACCCCTGCTTGAGAGCTCAGCCCTCTCTTCAAGAGGACAGGGCAGGCTGCCCAAGGGTCCTCCTGGGAACTGATGGACGCCCTCGAAGGTCTCCAGGCTGCCTTGGGGAAGCCCCTCCCCCACGCCCTGCTGGGTCAGGCCCTGGGCTCAGCAGGCAGGCAGGGCTGCTTGGGGTCTCAGCGGCCCCGGCTGGGTTTAGGGGTGTCCCCCTTCCCTTACAGAGCCAGGCTGTGCTGGCTGGAGTCAGGTCTCCGAGGGACAAGCCTGGGTGGGGCACCTCTATTTGCGGGGCATTCAGCGTGCAGCTCCAAAGCGGTTCAGTGGGTTCCGTGGACCCCAAGATGGGACGACGTGCACTTGGTGGAGTCAGGACAACAGCATTTGAAGGGACCTTGGAGGTCTTCTAGTCCAGCCCCCTGCTCAAGCAGGAGATCCTAAATCATTTGAGACAAGTAATAATAAAAATAGTAGTAGTAGTAGTAGTAAAGTTGGAAGGGGCCTTGGAGGTCATCTAGTCCACCCCCTGCTCAGGCAGGAAACCCTACACCATTTCGGATAAATGGCTGTCCAGTCTCTTCTTAAAAACTTCCAGTGTTGGAGCATTCACCGCTTCTGGAGGCAGGCTGTTCCACTGATTAATTGTTCTCACTGTCAGGAAGTTTCTCCTTAGTTCCAGGTTGCTTCTCTCCTTGGTCAGTTTCCATCCGTTGCTTCTTGTCCTGCCTTCAGGTGCTTTGGAAAATAGCTTGACTCCCTCTTCTTTGGGGCAGCCCCTGAGATATTGGAATACTGCTATCATGTCCCCCCTTGTCCTTCTCTTCGTTAAGTGACTGTCCAGTCTCTTCTGAAAAGGCTCCAGTGTTGGAGGACCCACAACGTCTGGTGGCAAGCTGTTCCATGGGTCAATTGTTCTCAGTGTTATGAAATTCCTCCTTTGTTCCAGGTTGCTTCTCTATTTGGTCAGTTTCCTTCCGTCGCTTCTTGTCTTTGCTTTCTGGTGCTTTGGAGAAGAGCTTGACGCCCCTCCCCTTCTCTGAGGCAGCCCCCCAGTTACTGGAGTTTCGGGGTCGCGCAAACGCCCCGCGGGTCGAGCTAGGCCACCCTCCCGCGGAGGGAGGCGCTGCCCAGCGGGCCCATCCAGGGCAGCCCGAAAAGCCCGGCGCTGCCGCAGCCACCGGTCCGCTCGAGCCGCAGGCGGGACGGCCGAGTCGGCAGGCCGGGGCAGAGCGGCTGCGGAAGGCTCCGCCGGTGAAAACTACCCTTCCCGAGATGCCTCGCGCGGAGCAGTCCTCCCTCCCACCTCCCGGGTCCCCATGATGCCGCGCGCGCGCTGCCTGATTCCGCCTGGGCGCGGGGCATGCCGGGCGATGTAGTCCCGCGGCTGAGGGGCTTCCCGGAGCGCCGTTACTCGCCTTCCGCGGGCCGCGTCCGCCTGCGATCCCGGGGCTCAGGGGCTGAATGCCGTCGAGGGGCGCAGTCTCCCGGAGGAACGCGAGTCGGGCGCCGCCGTCGCCTCGGCGGCCACTCTTCGCCTCCAAGCGGCTTGCCGGAGCCCCACCCGCCTCGACATCTCCCCGGCTGGAAGAGCCACCGCGCCGTAACCGCCCGGCTCCCGCCAGCAAAGCCCTCGACTGGACGCTTCTCGTTCGGACGGGCGACAGACGATAACAGCAGCGGAAAGCCGCGCCCTTCTCGTCGAGAATTGGACACCCGCCAGGCTCGTCGCTCTGATTGGAGGAATGTGGCGCCAATCGCCGGGAAGGGAGGGCTCAGTGGCTGCCCTCTGCGTCAATCCGCCTCAGCGTCCCGCCTCCGAGGCAGAGCCCGCCTCCCATTGGCCGGGGCTTCAAGGGCGCGGTGTCGTCGATCAGGGAACAAAGGCGAGGGGGCGGCTGCCATTCAAGGCTTTCGCCCCGCCCAGCGCGCGCCCTCCCTCCGCTTGAGCGAGGGCTGGGGAGGGGGGCGTCCCGTCAAAGAGGGGATTCGAGGGCGTCCGGAGGCGCCGGGCTGAAAGTCCTTGCTTGATCTAAAGAGTCGGGGTGGGGCTGAAGGTGTGTGTTTGTGTGACACAGACACCGCCGGAAGGGAACACATACACAAAGGCACACCTGTACACATCAATTTATGCTTCCTGGGGGCATCTAAAAATTCCAGAATTCTGCAAAGAGTTCCAGAAGCCACATTCCACGTGTTCTCTCCCCCTTTGTTAATCAGAAATAGGAAAGTTGTCTGTTTACAGGTAGTCCTCAACTTACAACCACAACTGAGTCCAAAATTTCTGTTGTTAAGTGAGTTTTGCCCCGTTTTACAACCTTTCCTGCCTCCATGCCAAGTGAATCCCTGCAGTTGTTAAGTTAGTGACACGGTTGTTAAGTAAATTTGGCTTCCCCACTGACTTTGCTTGTCAGAAGGCTGCAAAAGGGGATCACACTGCAACCGTCATAAATAGGAGCCGGTTGCCCAGATTTTGATCATGTGACAATGGGCAACAATGGTGGTCAGTTCTTCCAGTCCCTTTGCAACTTTGAACATCACTAAATGAAGTACGGCAATTGGAGAGCTCCCTGTAGAACACAAAAAGCTGCTCTCTGGGGACCTGTGGCGGGAGATGGGCACTGCCAGGGCAGCCAGCGTGCCATAGAGCCTCTCCCGGTGCTCCTTCTTGCTGACCTAACCTTTGGCAGCAGCACCTCTCAAAATGCGATGGCAGCTTCCAAAGAGGAGCAACTGAGGTGGCAGCTGGGCCAGTTGTGTTCCCCAGGGGACAAAGGAGCACCAGGGGCCAGTACAGGGCCCGCCCCACTGTGTGTGTGGGGGGGAGGTCACAGTAACAAAGATGACCATTGCAGCCAAAATCAACCTACAGGTAGCCCTCCACTTAGGATCACAATCTTGGTCCTCCAGTGGTGTGGCTGTTATGACGAGTGCCATAGGATCACTTTGCTCAGTGCCCCCAGTCCTGGTCTCTCCTAGCAGTGGTTAAGTAGGTCATTAAGTGGAGTGCCAGGGGGAGAGCCCAGGCCTCCTGGGCGTGGTGGGGCAAGGAATGGGGCTGGGTGTGATGGAATGTAACGGTCTGGATTACAGAAGAGCAAAAGATAGCTGGGTTCAGACACTTTGTGTGAGAGAAAGAGGGCGAAGGTGGTTCCTCCCTAAGGGTTCCCAGAGTAGGCGCTTCACGTAGGGGGGAGTCTGCTTCAGTTTGGCAAGATTCTGTCTAGAGGTGTGGTCGAATAAAGGAGTCTGCTTGGAAGCCTCACCCTGGTTGATTCTTGGTTTTTGGAGTTTGACCTGAGGCCTCCCACCCCACCTGGAGGGCCGGGCCCTGTCCTAGCCCCACCAGGGAGAAGAGTCACGAGAATGATAGAGTTAGCTAGGCTTTTCACCAGATTTGAGGTCTGTTCTTCCAAAGGTGGAAGGATTTCTCCTCCCTGTGTGAGGGGGAGGGGAAATCCCTCAGTGCATTGGGGGAACTGACCTCAAATCTAATGACCCCCCCTCCACTTGCAACCTTCCTCAGAAGATTGTAAATGGTGATCACAGGGCACAACGGGTCATCGTCCTAAATGCAAGTATGCTCCTAGGCCAGGGGTAGGCAACCTTGGCTCTTTTATGACTCGTGGACTTCAACTCCCAGAATTCCTGAGCCAGCCCTGCTGAGGGGAAAGGGAGAAGTTTCCAAGCTGAGCCCTGCTGGCTCAGGAATTCTGGGAGTTGAAGTCCACGAGTCATAAAAGCTAACGTTGCCTACCCCTGGCCTAGGTGCTTGAGTTCCTGTCATGGGATTGGGGGAGGAATGTTTTATGATGCCTGGAAGGTGCTTGAGTTCCTGTCATGGGATTGGGGAAGGAATGTTTTATGATGCCCGGAAGTGGTTTTGCGGGCTGTAAAGCAGCCTTCCTTGACTGGGAACAGTGATTGCCAAATCCGAGGTGGTGTAGCTCAACAACAGCAGCAAACCCCTGGTGTGTCGAGCGTGGAACAGAACGTGAACTTCTGATGTAAAAATGTTATTTTATAGTTGTAAATAAATGGAACAACCTGCCTCCAGAAGTTGTGAATACTCCAACACTGGAAATTTTTAAGAAGAGATTGGGCAACCATTTTGTCTGAAATGGCATAGGTTTCCTGCCTAAGCAGGAGGTTGGACTAGAAGACCTCTAAGGTCCCTTCCAACTCTCTATTCTATTCTATTCTATTCTATTCTATTCTATTTCAAGTTAAGCTAAGCAAGAAAGTCAGTCAGTTTCCATGACTAAATTGTATTAATTCATTCAGGTTTTATAAGGCTGCCCAACTCAAACTATGTGCTACAGAGTCATATTTTATTACGTATTTATGTTGTACATAAAGAGCATAGTATAAATACACAATAAACCAGAAAGAAAAAAAACAGCAAAAAACATACAAATTCTAAAATCTGTATATTTTATTTATTGATATCCCACTTTTATTATTTTTTATAAATAAGGAGATCAACATACCTAATCCCTTCTGCTATTTTCTCCACAACAACATTCTTGTCAGTAGCCAAAGTAACTCAGTCGGCTTTCATGCATAAAGCAGGACTAGAACTCTCCTTCTCCTGTTTCTGGCCTAGTGCTTTCACCACTAGACCAAACTGCCTATTTTAATATGTGAAATGGCAACTGAGCACACAACCAGCAACTTTAAGGGAGATTCCCACATACTGACTCCTAAGGCCTGGGCGTTTTCCTAAGCATGAGGAGAGTTGGGGTCTGCCGCTTTATAAATCCTTAGTCAGACCACACTTGGAATACTGCAATCCTGTTTTGGTTGCCAGGATATAAAAAAAGATGCTGAGACTCTGAAAAGACTGAAGAGAAGAACAATAAAGATGATTAGGGGACTGGAGGCTAAAACATACAAAGAACGATTGCAGGAATTGGGTTATGCCTAGTTTAACGAAAAGAAGGACCAGGGGTGACATGATAACAGTTTTCCAATATCTCAGGGACTGCCACAAAGAAGAAGGGGTCAACCTATTCTCTGAAGCACCCAAAGGCAGGACAAGACGCAAGAAGCAATGGATATATTGATGGGGTGAAGGGGTGGGGAGATTCAAGATATGATCTTGAACAGGTACCCACCCTTTTCAAGGAAAACATGAGGAATCCCTGTGAGGTTGAGAATCTCATTGATAGAGAACCAGAGGAACTGTAGAATTAACTTAAAGAAACTGTTAAGGGAGAATGTGATGAGAGACTGCCAAAGATGGAGAAGCAGAAGAAAGCAAAGTGAATGTCGGAACAAACCATGGAAATTGCTGAGAAAAGATCAGAAGCCGAAGCAAGGAAAGATAAAACTCTCAGGAAAGAGCTTCACAGAATTTCAGAATGTTAGAAGAGACAAAGAAACAGCATTACAGCTTCTGTAAAGACACCCAGGACAGCAACAGACGTGGAAAAGCAAGGGGTGTCTTTCAAAAGATCTCTGAGCTCAGATCTCAGCTCAAACTGGCATGTAAGAGACATCCAGGGACACCCAGGAAGCAGCCGAAAGGAGATCAAAGGACAAGGGAAGCAAGACCCAGAAAGACGGAGCAGCAGAGATGTCAGCACCCAAGATGCTTTAGGAATAGAATAGAACAGAATAGAATAACTGGAAGGGACCTTGGGGGTCTTCTAGTCCAGCCCCCTGCTCAAGCAGGAGACCCTATACCGTCTCAGACAGGTGAATGTCTAGCCTCTTCTTAAAAATCTCCAGTGATGGAGCACCAAGGATTTCTGGGGGTAAGCTGTTCTACTGATTGATTGTCCTCACCGTCAGGAAGTTTCTCCTTAATTCCAGGTTGCTTCTCTCCTTGATCAGTTTTCAACCATTATTTCTCATCCTTCCCTCTGGTGCTTTGGTGAACAATCTGCCCCCCTTTGCCTTGTGGCAGCCCCTCAGATACTGGAATACTGCTATCATGTCTCCCCTATTTCTTCTTTTCTTTACACTAGCCAAACCCAAGTCCCGCAGTTCTTTGTATGATTTAGCCTCCAGGCCTTGGATCATCTTAGTTGCTCTTCTCTGAATTTTTTCCAAACTCTCAGCATCTTTTTTGTGATATGGTGACCAAAATTGGCTGCAGTATTCCAGATGTGGTTTCACTAGGGTTTTATAAAGTAGTAATAATACTTCCCATGATCTTGATTCTATGCCTTGTTTATACAACCCAGGATGTATTAGCTTTTTTTGGTTGCTGCTGCACACTGCTGGCTCATAGTCAAGTGATTGTCCACTAGGACTCCAAGGTCCCTCTCAAGTTGCTGTTTTTAAGCCAGGAGATGCTGTCTGTCCCCAAGAACCTCTAAGAAGAACAAGGGAGACCCCCCCCCCCTCTGGCCATCTCCAAGTCAAAAGGCTGCAAGAATCCAGATGCTGCAAGCAACAAAGGAAGCAGTCAAGGCTGCAACTGAGCTGTGCCAGGAAATCTGGAGAACAGACGGTTAGAGGAGTCACACAACAAACAAAGATCTGAAGCAGGAGATAAAGAGTACAGATAGACCTCGACCTATGACCATAATTGAGCCTAAAATTTATGTGGCTAAGTGAGATAATTGTTAAGTGTATCGCTGAAGCTGTCAAGTTAGTAACCTGGCTATTAAGTGAATCTGCCTTCCCCATTGACTTTGCTTGGAGAAGGTTGAGAAAGGGGATCATGTGATCCCAGGATGCTGTGACCATCATAGATACGAGTCAGTTGGCAGGTGTCTGAATTGTAATCACGTGACCGTGAGGAATGCTGCATGGATTATAAGTGTGAGAAACGGTCCTAAGTCACTTTTTTCAGTGACGTTGTAACTTTGGCCGGTCACTAAGCAAACTGTTGTAAGTCGAGGACCCCTGTAGTCAGGCGATTGGGCCGCTCAGCACATCGTGCGCAGCCGAGCGGAGCCATCCTTGCGGGCTCCAGCGATGCTTGCTCGGGCACCGGGGGCTGCAGAGGGTCGCCTCTGGGCGGGTGGTGGCTGACAGGGCCAGAGCCGGGCGCGGGCCCGGGAGAGGCCGAGCAGCGGCGCCCCCTTTGGCCTCCTCCAGGCTGGCGGGCCGGGCAACCTCGCCGAGCCCCTTTCCGTCCCCCCCCCCGCCCCCGCCATCGCGGGAGGGCTCGGCCTTGCGTCCGGCGGGAGGCGGGCGAGGCGCGGGACTACGGCTCCCGTCGTGCCCCGCGGCGGCCGCCGGATGAGGCGCCCGCGCTTCCGGGAAAGCGGCGTGCGGGGCTTCCGCTTCCGGCGGCGGCGGCTGCGCGATGGCGGCGGCGCCGGACTCGTCCTCGGCGGCCGCTGCGCCCGGCGGGCTGGTGGTGTTGGCCTCGGCTCGGGCCTTGTCCTCGCCGCCTCTGGCTCCGCCGGGCGCCCGGGAGGCGCAGCGCCTGCTCCGACTCCAGCTGAGCGCGGCTCCCGGCCCGGAGCGCTTCCGCCTCGGCCTGCGCGGCGGCCCGGACTCCGGCCCTGAGCCGGTGAGGGGGGGAGGAGGGGAGGGGGAGGGGCGCTTCTCCCTCCCCCCACTGCCGGCCGTCCGGGCGGGGCGGGTGAGTGACGCTCTCTCTCTTCTCTCCCCCCCCCGGGGCGGGCGCAGGGCCTGGTGGAGGAGTACGGGCTGCGTGAGATCTCCTACGAGGCCCGGAGCGGCACCTGCCACGAGCTGAAGGTCCTGGCCCGGCCCGACCACCCGCTGCTCTTTCACTTCGAGGACGAGCAGGAGGCGCAGGCCTGGTGGGCGGCGGTCAGCAGCTCCCTCCGCGAGGTGCAGAAAGGTCAGCCGCCGGCCGGAGCCCCCTCCCCGGATTCCCCTCCGCCGCCCGGCAGGAGAAGGAATCGCGGGCCGAACCGAAGAAGCCCCGCAGGGAGGCGCCGCCTCCGGAGGAGGCCCGAAGCGGGGCTCTCGCTGCCTGCTGCGCCGGCCCCCTACCTGGAGCGGGTCCCGGTTGGCCCCTGGGCTGGTTCTGGCTCCTCGGTTCCTCTGAGGCTTCTGGACCTCAGGCGGAACTCTGGCGGTGGATCCAGGTGGAGGGCGGGCATCCCGGCCAACCGTTGGATCTCCCAGGCGCTTCCGTGGGAAGCTCTTCGGAAAAGTGTCCGGAAACGCTCCCCGCTTGGCTGGCTTGTTTTAGCCCTGCGGTGGGTCTCCCTCTGAACAGCCCCCTCTGGGCTTCGGAGGATTTGGGGCTCTGCCTGCTCCCTCGCCAAAAGGAGAGCGACCCCCCCCAAAAAACCATTTTCTCTCTCCGGCTCCAGAAGGAAGCACTGGGCTCACTGGACGCCCCCCTGCCCAGCCTTTGGCCACCCCGACCGCCCTTCCCGTGGAGACAGCAAAGAAAGGTTAGCGTGCGCTGCTCCCTAATTGCCACTTATCCCTTCTAGGCTGTCAGATGGTTCAGGATAATTAAATTGAAATACTTGCAGCGATGCTAAGTTTTGGAAACAGAGAAAAATGTGTCCTTTTTTAATCTGAGCAGTTCTTATTTTGTTAGGTCTCTTGGCAGCTCTCCATTTCCTCAACTTTTGTGGATCGTCTGCAAAGGTTGGGGGTGGTTGGCACCATATCCCCCAACTTCTGTGGGCAACCCCAGTTGCGGTCCACGGGGGATGAGCAGGTTGACCTGTCTGCCCCATTTTATTTAATGCCTGCACCTGGGGTGCATTTGACAGTTTGGGGTCCAATATCCTCCACAGGCAGATGATACTCAGACTGAAGGGGAGATACAGGTTGTCCTCAACTTACGATCTCAATTGAGCCCAAAATTTCTGTTACTAAGGGAGACATTGGTTAAGTGAATTTTGCCCCATTTTATGACCTTTCTTGCCACAGATGTTAAGTGAATCACTGCAGTTGTTTAGTTAGTAACCTGGTTGCTACATGAATCTGGCTTCCCCATTGACTTGTTTTGTCAGAAGGTCGTAAAAGGGGATTGCTGCAACTGTCATAAATTTGAGTCAACTGCCAAAAAATTTGATCACATGACCATGGGGATGCTGCAGGGGTCATAAGTGAGAAAAATGGTCATGTTACTTTTTTTCAGCGCCTTTGTAACTTCAGACAGTCACTAAACGAACTGTTGTATGTCAAGGATCACCTGTATAGCAGAAGTCTATAAGGTCTCGGTGGGAAGAAACAGATTAAGACTTAGAGTGATTAATCCTGAAATCAATTCTGGTTATTAACTAACTCTGATAGTTCTAGCTAAAGGTAGAGCTTGCGTGATCTCGAGGTTCCCCAGGAGTCAGAGCTCCTGCTGGATCAGTACCTGGAAGCTGTGGTCAAGAGAGCCCTTGGCCAGTTTTAACCAGTGAAATCTTTGAGGGCTGCATTGACGGGGACACTGCCTGGGGGGGGGCTCTGAGGAAGCAGTGAAAGGGCTGTCTAGATGATCTTCTGCCAGCTGGAAGCTTGACCTATGCCCACCCTGGCTCTGTGGGGCTGAGGACGCTGAAGTTATCACTGCCTCATTATGTGTGTGTGTGTGTGTGTGTGTGTGTGTGTGTGTGTGTGTGTGTTCCAACAGCTTTGAAAGACATTGTGATTCCTTCCCTCCTGATAAGATCCTCCCTGAATCCATTGGTGTTAAATAAACTATTATCCAGTCACCAAACCTTTGAGAGAATGTTGTTTGATCCACTGGAGGCATATTAAATATAGTATGGAGAAGTCATTTTACAAGACCACCAACCATACTCAGAAGGCACATTTTCTGTCTGGAATTTTAAAAAAAACAATCTGTAAAATATCATTAAAATTCACTCCATCCCAATGCACAGAGTGGCTAACAGTGTCCCTTTGATTCTGGGTTACCATAGAATCTATGGTATAACTATAATGCCAATTCACTACTGGCTCTGGGCACGTGCAGATTAAAAACAGACACAACCCCTAAAACCAAACCATACAGAGCTCTAAGCTTTATTTAAACTGCATGGTTTGCCTCCAACCCTGTTCAGGTGGGACTTAGGTAAGAGACTGAAAGGGCACTGATCCATCTTCCTGTTTTGCAGAGATTCCACTCCTCCTTCAGCACGTGGGCTCCATCGGTTGTAGAGGGGTGGGGAGGTGGCTCTGGTGGTCTCCATCTTAAAGGGGTTCCATGGGGATCAGCCGTCTCCCCTGTTTGGCATTCGATATTGTCCCCACTCTGAACTGACGAGTGTCAGGGTCTGGATGAGAATAGAATGGGCTGAAACTGAACCCTGACGAGATGAAGATGCTGCTTGGCTATCAGGCTTCCCCACTCAGACCCATGTTATCTCTGGATGGTCAGAAACTGTCCTGATGGAAGAGGTTTGTCCTCCAGACTCACCACTGTTGCTGGTTCAGGGGAGAGACCGTGGCTCAGGAGCCTTTGCCCACCTTTGGGTGGAGCCCCAGTTGTGTCCTTACCCTAGAAAGGAGGACCTGGTGGCTCTGTAGCTCACACCCCTGTTTAGACGGCTGCAGTGCGCTTTACCTGAAACTAAAGAGCGCTTGGATGCTCAGCCACAGAGCCCAGCATGATGGGCTGGCTGGTTTCTGTCTCTGGGAATGTATTGTGCATATCCGCAGGCCCGCACCGGCTGCTACCTATTAGCATCTGGGTGTCATTTAAAGTCCTCGGGTTTTTTTAACCTATAAAGCCCTTTATAGCTTGGCTCTCACCTGAATGGTCCCAGCCTCTTAGATAATCCAGGGAAAATCTGCTTGTGGTTCCCTGTCCTTCAGGTGATATAAAGGGAGCTGGAGGCAGCCACTGCCCACCGGTATGGTCATTCTGTACAGTTCAGGCTGCTCCAAGAGCCTTCAGGAAAAGGTTGAGGATGCGGCTCTTCTGGGGAGGGTGGGAACCTTCGGGCTCATCCTTTTGTCCTTATTTCCCTGTTAACGATTTTTTAAGCTTACCAAGGATGTTTAATGTTTGCTTTCTACAACGTGAGCAGGGTACAAGCCAGAAGTACAGTAAACAAATGATAGTCTCCTCCTTGCTTCCTCAGAAGACCTGGTGGTCCATCTTTCTGCAGCCATCGAACTTGGAAACGAGGAGGAGGCCATGCGGTGCGCTTCCTTGCTTGCCCAGCAGCACACAGCCCTGCACATCCAGCTGAAGGAGTCCTGCTACCCTGCCAGCCAGATCAGGTGAGTCAGGAGGGAGGGAGGCCTCCTTTGCAGGTGGCTCTTCCTGTTTAACCGGTGCTCACTTCCTCTTAGCATGAAGGTGCAAGTGGAAGACGCCTCCTGCTCCGCCAACATCACGGCCCGGGTCCACACGCACACCACAATCGCTGCCCTCAGGCACCAGGTACTCGGCTCGCTTCGTCTCCCCTCCGGGATAACCTCTGGAAAGGGGGCGTTGGGCTGACTTGTGGGGCAGGGCTTGGTTGACGGTCCGGTAAAGCGTGCTTGGAAGGCCTTCTTAGGCCCTGGAGCTGTGCAGCCCCCATGTGCCCGCCTGCTTTGCCCACCAGGTCTTTCAGGATTATGGATTCCACCCCACTGTCCAGCGCTGGATTATTGGGCAATGCCTGTGTGTGGACAACCGAACGGTTGGGTCCTATGGAATCCGGAAGGATGGCGATACGGCCTTCCTCTACCTGCTCTCAGCTAAGGGAGCCAACCTCTCCGAGCAGCGTTACAAGGAGGACAAGGACTGGGTGGTGCTCCAGCCACCCCCCTCCTCCATCCCTGGCAGCTCTGACGGCCGGCACAGAGGCATAGCCAGTTCTTTGCCGAACAAAGGTGAGCTGGGAAACCACGTCCTTCCCCCCCCCCCGGAAGAAGTTTGTGTGCCAGCGCTGGCCTTCACCCCCTGCTTGGAAGGTGGCCGGGCTGATGCCAAGGCTTTTCTGCCCACAGGCGGGAAAGAGCCCAACAGGAAGACGGACATTGGAGAGATCACTCGCTTCCTGGACTCTGTGCATATGAGTAAAATCCTTCCGTGCCGCACTCGATCCCCCACGATCCCAGCTGCTGGCCCCAATTCTCCTGTGCAGGTAGGTAGATCCTGGGGCGGGAGTTGGCTCCCCTCTGCCCCCAATCAGCTGACATCTGACCCTTGCCCGCGTGCCTTGCTCTCCCGTGGACAGCCTTGACTCACTGCTGCCCGGCAGGTGACACTGAGGCAGGGCTCCCTCCCTCCCTCCCTCCCTCCCTCCCTCCCTACTCTACCCAGGCCGGCTGGTCATGTCCCACCTGCACGTTCATCAACAAGCCCACCCGCCCCGGCTGCGAAATGTGCAGCACTGACCGCCCTGCTGGCTATGTGGTCCCTGGGAGCTACCGGCCAGACGAGGTGGAGCGCTGGCGGATGCAGCAGGAGAAGGAGGGCATCCTGCAGTATCAGAAGGTAGGCTGTTTGCAGTGGGAGTAAGGATGGGGTGGGGTGGGGAACCCCTTCTCTTTGTTGGAAGCATTTTGCCTCATAGGCAAAAGAGCTGGCCACCTGTCTCTGCCTGGGCTCGGGCCTTCCACCCGCTGAAGCCCCACCTTGCTGAAGCAGCTCCCACTCAGCCTGGGAGAGACTGCAGATCGGCCAATGCAAGGCTGTGTTTTTAAAATGCCCAATTCTTAAAAGTTTGAATTGTAGTCTGTGCTCCTTCAGCAGTGTCAAGGCAGTGCAAGCACACATTTCCCCAAGGCTGGAAGAGCAGGCACCGATCCTTGCTCCAGAGGGAGGTTTGCAACCCTGGGAGCGCTTCCCGTGAGAGTGTGCAGAGTGTGGGTGTGTCAGAGCCCTCCCTTGGGGGCCTCTCCAGAAGGGCCTCCCCTTCCGCAGATCTCAGTGCTGGAACTCCCTTTGTGGGGGAAGCAGCACCTGGGCCAGGCCAGGCCTCTCAAAATCAGCCCCCACCCCAGAGACAGCTGTGTCCGGGGAGCAGCTGCAACCAGCCCAGGCCTTTCTCCATGCTGGCATCTCAGGAGGCAGCTCCCAGCCCCCTTTTGGGGACACTTCCACGGAGAATGAGGGGGGGGAGGTCGGGCTGGGAGGTCGGCCGGGGTGGGAACGGTTGCCCAGTTCAACAGGCTGAGGAAGAGGCATAGCGCGTCCCAGGCGGCTGTGGCAGGTGAAGGCTGAGTGGTGGGGAAAGAGGACTGAGCCGTCTGGTTTCAGGTGGGGGGGGGAGTCTCCTCCAGTGGGACTGTACAGAACTCGGGATGGTGGGACTCGTAAGGACCGGCGTAGATGAGCGTTGTGTATTATTAAAGCTTTCTGTATACAATTGGAAACGCCACGTGCGTTTTGTCTTTTTATAACTCCTGTGGCTTTTGCGAAAGCGACCTTTGCAGTTTCTGTTAACGCTTTGTGTAGAAGCCTTCTACTATGTTGTTGTTTTATTTTATGCGGCATCCTGTACCCTGCAAGAATTTCTCCATCTTTGAGGCTTCCAGGGGGACTGTGGCCCCCGACCAGGCTTGTGGGGAGGGAGGCAGCGGTTCTCAGGGCCCCCGATGACTCTCTTCTCTTCTTTCTTTTTTCTCTTGTGGCAGGAAAAGGGAAGGAGAGAGGACAGTCCAGCCGTGCCCTATGCCCACAACCCTGGGCCCCTGGACGACTTCATCCACCTCTCCTCGGAGTTCTCGTAGCTGCACTCGCAGCCCTGCCCAGCTCCTCTGGCGCCACAGGCTCTTGGCCCCGACCGAGGCGGGCAGCAGAGCCCTCCTTTGAGAGAGAGAGAGAGAAACGGGCATGGCCCCGAGGAGGGCCGGGGGGGGGGCTACGCTTGGCCTCCGTTCCTTTACCCAAAGATTCAGGCCAGGGTTGCCGTCCCCTGTTGGGACTGGGAACCCCCTGGGGGGCCGGGTTGCAGCCAAAGGAAGTGGGAGGACAGGCCAGGCTGCCAGTGGGGACTGAGGGCCTCCCTGCCACCCTCCCCAACTGCCTTGTGGAGCTGCTGTGCCTTGACAGGCCGGTCTCTGCCCCGGAAGCAGCCTGAGGATTAGGCCGCATGTGGTGCGAGAGGGAGGCTGGAAACAGAGGTGCCCCGTTGAATTCCTCCACTGCCTCTGTGGGATGTGCTTCGGAGAGTTTTGGCCAGGTTTCTTGGCAGGAGACGGATGGGCTGGGAGGCAGTGGCCCGCTGGGGCCAGGCGTTACTGAGCGTGTCCCAACCCGGGGAGCCCCAGGACCAGGGGACCTTTTCTTGGGGTGCTTGGGCCCGGCCTGCCTGCTGGCGAGCATCAGCAGAGGGCTGAATTCTAGAGAACAAGGGGCTTCCAAGCCCTTCCCTGAAGGTGGCTTTGGGTACCGTTCTGAGATGGGTTAATTTCTGCATCTTGCATTTGAAGTTTTGAAATGAATTGGAGAACTTGTTCCATTAAAAGACGCCTTTGGGCCAGGTGGCCCAGCCAGTGAATCTGCATTGCTTTCTTGACTGAGGCAGGGAGGGAGGGATTCCCCCCCCCCCCATGAAGGCAAGTGGGGAAGACGTCCTTGTGTGGAATTCCCTCAGGAGAAGGTCTGGGGAGCAAAGAGGACCCCTGTTAGAGGGGCCACATTGGATTCAGGGTCACCTTCTGAGGGGTCCCCTTGCTGCTTGAAAGGCACCTTCCCTCGTTGCAGCTGGCATCCCCCCCCCCCAGGGAATCACGTGGCCGAGCTCCTGTGCTGACATCCTCGTGGGAGCTCCCTCTGCGCCTGTTGGGGCAGAAGGGGCTTGAAAGAAGAGGGGGAATGAAGTGGGGAGAGGGAGGGTAGAGCCCCTCCATCCCACCCCCCAAAAAACCCAGAGTCCCTTGACCACAGCTCTTGAATCAATGCGTGGCTGCCTCTCGTGGGTACCAGGTTCATGAAGTCTGGGTGGGTGGATGGGTGGGGAGGAGTCCTGCCTCTTCTGCTGCATAAATTTTAAAAAAAGCCCACCCAGAGTGGGTGAGAGTCGGGCAGCACATACATTTAATATTACAGTTATTGTACAATATCATAGGAAAGGAGCGTAGAGAGTTGCCTTCCCAAGAAATGGATCTGTAGTTTTGTCAGCAAGGATGGCGTTTTTCCACCCCCCCCCGAAAAAAAACCCCAATATCTTTGCTTGCTGTGTACATGCGCTACTCTAATGTACTACCCCCGTTTTGCCATTGCCTGGGTTTACAGGCTAGGATGTAATCTTATGTTTCACAGCTAAGTGGCTGAATTAACAAATTAACCCTGTTTTCTACCAACCCAGTTAGTTTCTTCTTTTGATCTTCCTCCCCAGTGCCACTCTGAAAGCCTGGATGAGCAACTGCTCGAAAGCCCCACCAGAGCCCCGGCTAGAGTCACTGAAACCCAGAGGAAGTGTGTGTGTGGGGGGGGGCTGTCTGTTTTAGCAAAGGTGTGCAGGAGTGTCAGCACTGCCTGAAAGATTTCTGAACAGACCAGTCTGGCCTCGGGGAGCAAAATGCAAGGTGGGGGGGGAGCATCAGTCCTCGGTCGCTGTGTAAATTGGGCCCTTCTGAGCTGCCAGGGCCCCAGGAAGAGGGTACAGCTGGCCCTGGTGGGAAGCACGGCTGCTTGGCTTCCTCTGGTTCTCAAAAGAAAAGCAACCCTATTGCCTTTTTAAATATAGGTATTCTGCAGGAAAATACGTGCCTTTTTTTAAAACGGAAAGCCGGCAATAGCAATATATAAAACCCCAATCCCAACAAGATGGCTCAAGAGCCGGGAGAGTCAAATGGAAGGATCTGCTTGCTTTGGGAGACGTTTATCCTGGTTGGCTTCAGATAAGTTCACGATCCATTTTGTTTGTTTGTTAAGCCATTGGATGAGCCCAACCTTCGCCAGCAAAGCCGGGGTCCTGGGCAAACTACCTTATCCATGCTGTAGGTCACCCATCCACTGGGATCGGCAAAAATGCCACAATGGGCTTGTTTGACTTGGCATAGAGAGTAATTATTGTGCATCCCAAATTAATAATAAAGTTGAAGGGACCTTGGAGGTCATCTAGTCCAACCCCCTGCTCAGGCAAGAAACCCTATACCACATTTCAGACAAATGGCTGTCCAATCTCGTCTTAAAAACTTCCAGTGTTGGAGCATTCACAACTTCTGGAGGCAGGTTGTTCCACTGATTAATTGTCCTCACTGTCAGAAAGTTTCTCCTTGGATCTAGGTTCCTCCTTAATTCCAGGTTGCTTCTCTCCTTGAGTTTCCCTCCATTGCTTCTTGTTCTGCCTTCAGGGGCTTTGGAGAATAGCTGGACACCCCCCCCTCTTCTTTGTGTGCAGCCTCTGAGATATTGGAAGACTGCTATCATGTCCCCCGTCGTCCTTCTCTTCATTAGACTAGACCAGTGGTTCTCAACCTGTGGGTCGGGACCCCATTTGGGGTCGAACGACCATTTCACGCCAAACAAGGCTGCCCGCCATTTTTTCCCCCTTTTCTTTGGCCACGCCCCTGGCACCCAGTGATGTATAAGTGGTTGGGAGTCACCACAACATGGGGAACTGTATTATGGGGTCGCGACATTAGAAAGGTTGAGAACCACTGGACTAGACAAACCCAATGCCTTCAACTGTTCTTCGTATGTTTCAGCCTCCAGTCCCCTGATCATCTCTGTTGCTCTTCTCTGCACTCTTTCCAGAGTCTCAACCTCTTTTTTACACCGTGGTGACCAACACTGGGTGCTGTATTCCAAGTGTTCAGAAACTGCAACTGCAGGATGCAAAAGCCCCTTGAGCACATTCTGAGCCTCGCCTTCTGCTTTCTTTGCCAGAAATGGAGCTCAGGGGTCTTTTGCATAAACTCTCCTCTGCAACTTCACCATTTAGTTCAATGGGAAAGGTGGCTGTGGAAGGTGTGATCAACCTTCTGGTGCCCATGAATGAGTTGACCTAGTTCACAGGACCTTTTTTTCCCACTGAAGTTTTGGATACCCGTGTTTATCATGGAAAGTGCCGGGGTCACAAGGACGAATATGCAAGAGCCCTTTGTGGGGGGCTGGGCTTGGCTGGAGTGACCCTCTGCTTGGAAGAGCAGTGCCCAGTGTGGGAATCCTGGACCCCCGGGCCAAGGGGCTGCCTGGGAAAGGCAAGTCAGGGTGCAGCGGGGAAGGGGGGGGTCTTGTCTGACTCAAATCAAGCTCCATTGGGGTTGGCTATTAGAAATGGGTGGACCCAGCTCCGGGGCATAATGGGGGCCAGGCAGCTGGAGCCCCCTGCGCTGGTGTGCTGGTTGCTGCTTGGCACTAAATCCTTGAGACCCCTCAATCTGTCCAGCCAGGGCGGGACCCTTGCCTTCCGCTTGGTGAGAGTCTTCTTCAGACTGTCCTCTGCAAATTCCAGTTTTCCTCTAATGACCCCGGAACGTTGTGTTGAGATTTTGTACAGGAGAATATCGTCTTTTTTGCTGGTTATGGCTTCATGAATAACTTTTTTCTGTGCTCCGTCCTTCCCCAACACGGGCCTGTTTCACGTGCTTTAATAGGCAGTGGTGAATTCTATTACCTGCTCTGATGTTATTGGTTCCCTCGGCATCTCGATACGTATATTTTATTGAGCACTCTCCTTTCAGGGCTGCTGTCTGAGTTCAGCTGCCTTGGGCTAGCTTCACAGGGAGCGGGTGGGTTTCAAAGGTGACAAAATGATTCACTGATAAATAAGCAGCTTTTAAAATAACGGTGAAGGGCTCTGGTGAGCAACACTATGGCTTCCTCGTTCTCTCTAGGGAAGCTGCTGCAGAAACGCCCCGGAGCCTTTGTTTTCCCCGCTTGCGAAGAAGACGCCTCCTCGGGCTGAGGCTCAAGCAGGCTGGGCCGGGAATGCCTGGAACACCGAAGGGGTTTCTGTTGTAAACCCCGCTGGCAAAATCTGCCTCCTAGCATCCGATGGGTGCTGTGCCCTCTAGAGGGGCAGAGAAAGGCACCCCGGTCAGCAGTTAGGCACGCATTGCAGGATAACTGGGGGGGGGCAGCAAGGAGGGGGTGGCTCTTGGACCTGAAGTGCCCTTAAGGCTGGCTCCATTGTCATCCCAGCAGCTTCAGCTGCCAAGGCCACAGAGACGTCCCCATTTCTCAGTTGTGCTGCCCTCATCCTGTGCCCTCGCGGGGCCTTCCGTGCCAGAGGGCCCTGGAAAGCTGGGGTGATGCACAGTAGGCATTTCACACAGTTGTGCCAGTAACACTTCCAGGGATTCTGCTCCGAGCCTGCCCCCCTATATCGGAGCCGGTGCCTCCATCCCGCCTTCCTTTTGCAACCCTCGGGCTCTGCTTGTGGGGCGCTCTGCCTTTCAGGCCTCTGGCGGGCTCCCAAAAGGCCTCGGGGGCCACTTTTGTGCCAGCTGCCAAGCCCAGCTTCCTGCCCTTCCTCCTGCAGGCTCGGGAGCAGGAGCGGCGGCAGAATTTCCAGCAGCTGTGCCAGCTGGAGGACGAGGCTTTGGTGCCCAACCAGGAGGAGATGGAATGCCGGATCTGCTACCTGAAGGTGGAGCCGGGCAACGGGGTGATGCTGAGAGAGTGTCTGCACAGCTTCTGCAGGTGAGATGCCTCGCAGGAGGCAGGGCCGGGCCCCACCTCAAGCCCTGCTCTGAGCCGCCCTCTCCTTCCGCAGAGACTGCCTGCGCCAGCTGGTCAACTGCAACCAGGACCCCCAGGTGTCCTGTCCCTTCCGGGACGATTCCTACGCCTGCACCAGCCACCTCCAAGACCGGGAGATCCGGGCGGTGAGTCCAGACCGGGAAGCTGCCAGAGGAGCACCTGAAGGCACCTACAGAGGGTGGCTGGCAAACACACACACACACACACACACACACACATACACACACATACCTCTTGGCAGGCTCTGAGCCAGCTCCTCCCCCTCCGCAGCTGGTGACCTGGGCCGAGTACGAGCGCTTCCTGGAGCACCGGCTGGCTGTGGCCGAGAGCCGGGCGCAGAACAGCTACCACTGCCGGATGGCCGACTGCCTCGGCTGGTGCGTCTACGAGGACGACGTCAACGAGTTCCGCTGCCCCATTTGCTGGGCCCTGAACTGCCTCGTCTGCAAGGTGGGCCCAGTGGGTGATGCCTCGGACCTCCCGCCCTGGCTTGGACTGGGAGCCAGACAAAGTGGGGGAACATTGGCAGGAGGGAGACGCCCCTGAGCGCCCCATTTGCACCCTTCAGCTATGCCTGCTGCTCGTTTGCAGGCTTCTCCGAGACCGGCAGCCAGAAACAAGTCCCCCTCTTGTTTTTCCCTGCGTTGCTCCCCTGCCAGGGATGGCTGGTTCCTAAGGCCCCGGGTTCAAGTCAGTGGACTTGGCAGAGTTGCGGCCCTCTGCCCAGCAGAACAGAGCCCTGACAGAGGAGCCCATCTAAACCTTGCTGGCCAGCTGCAGCTGAAAGCAGGGGGCAGCTGCTCCAGATGGGGACAGGTTCTCACCCCTTGCACAGAGGGGGACCTTGTGGGGTGGAAGGGCTGAGCCTGAAACGGCCTCTGTCCACAGGCCATTCACGAGGGCATGAACTGCAAGCAGTACCAGGATAAGTTACGCTCCCAGGCTCACAATGATGCTGCTGCCCGGGAGACTAACAACATGCTGAAGGTGAGCAGCTCTCCCCCCCCCCCGGGGCCGGCTCCTTCGCCAAGGAGCCCGTGTCTTCCAAGCAGCTGACGGTCCCCTCTGTCCCGGCAGACGCTGGTGCAGCTGGGGGAGGCCATGCACTGCCCCGCCTGCCGCATCGTGGTGCAGAAGAAGGGCGGCTGCGACTGGATCAGGTGCCCCGTCTGCCAGACAGAGATCTGCTGGGTGACCAAAGGGCCACGTTGGGGGCCGGGGGTACGTGTCCTCAGTGGGGAGAAGGCAAGGAGGGCCAAAGTCTTCCTGCTGGGGAGGGGGCTAAGGCACCCCCTGCCCAGGGAGCAGGCCAGGCCCCTCCCTGCTCTTGTGCTGTCCCAAACCACCCAGCCGCTGAGCCTAGTTGTCCTCTGGGGAGCCCACAGGTCTTCTGCCTGGGTCCGATAGTGTGGAGCTCTTGTAACAATGGGCCATTTCCGCATTTTAGAAGGCAGGTGTGTGTTTTTGTGTGTCTGCGCACAAGTGCAAAGACATTTGTGAACAAACCTGAACCAAAACCGCTCTGGCCCCTTCTGACCAGCCTGTCTGATACTTCAGAAAGGGGGAGAGCAGCCCACCTCGGAAGGTGCGGAAGGGGCCACTGGGTCCCCCCCCCCATCCCAAAGGGTCCAGGATAGCTGATGCTGCACCACCTCTGGCCCGCCTGCCCACACAGGGAAGAGCAGCCCGGGAGTTAAGCGCTGGGAGTAAAGCAGGCTGCTGAGCAGGGCCTCTGGATCTCACAAGCTGCTGCCTGCCTCCCCAAAGGCTGGTGGGCCCCGACGCAGCCTGGCTTCTTTCCGCCAATTGCCGAAGCGGCTCCCTTCTGAGCCCCATCAGATCACCTGCCCCAAAGCAGGCAGGGGCCAGGATAGCCAGGCCTCAGGAAGACGGCAGGCTTTGGGAAACCGGGCCTCAGCGTCTCCCAGGGGTGCAGTTGCAGAACACAAAGGGGGCAGGAGGGGGGGGCGTGGGTTTCGACTCTGGCGACACAGAGGGGCCGGGAGGAGGCTGGAGGGAAGGGTGGCCTGCCAGGTCACCCCACTCACTCGTTTCTTGCAGGGCCACGGGGACATCAGTGGGGGCTGCCGGTGCAACGTGAACGGAGAGAGATGCCACCGGCTGTGCCAGAACTGTCACTGAGCACCTGCCAAGAGGAAGTGGCCTCCCCCCCACCCATCTCAACAGATGAGCTGGGTGGAGTTCCACCTGGCTGCTGGGCTCAAGCCCGCTTTATTATTTGGGGGGGGTGTTTCCCTACTTAGCTGTTCCTCCCCTTCCTGGACTCCTAACTGCATGACGGGTAAAAACATGGGCCTCTTTGCAGCTTCGGTAGATGCTGCAACATCAGCCCTGGGCCTCTGGCTCCGCATTTGGCTTGAAACGACAGCAAGTGAGGGATGCCTGCTTTCTGACTTCACTTGAGGGAGGGAGGGGGGGAGTCAGAAAATAAGTCGGTTTTTCCCTCCCTCAAATTATTTAGATTCCTCCCCCCCCCCCAAAGGCTTTAACTGACACTTCTGGGCAACCAAGCTGCAACTATTAAACTTTCAGAGAGTGAAACCAGAAGGAAGGGGGGACTCCCGCTCCAGGTTGCTGCACAGGCGGAGAGAACCTTCCCAATAAAAGAAAAACATGCCAGCCGTGAGCATTGATTCTTTTCAGGGCGGAGGAAGATTTGCAAGGGAAGGGAAACGGGGGGGGGGGCAGGAGTGGCCACAACCTAGGCGAGATGATCTGCAGGCCGAGGGGACTCAGCGTCTCAAGAAAGCAGCTAACGTCTGGTTGAGGAAACACGTTTATTGGGTGCCTGCCACCCCTTACCCCAGGGTCCTCTTGCCAAGGCTGCGAGAGCGACTGGATGAATGGCGGGAGGCATTAAATAGCAGCCAGGGTGCTCGGGAGAAGCAGCCATCCCCCTCCCCTGCCCAGCTGCACGAAGAGCGAAGTGCCATCAATGCTCTGGCATCCGAGACGGGTCTGCCTCATCCAGAGGTCAGTCACGACGCTGGTAGAACATTTTCCTGCTCAGCGCAACCGAAAACTTGTGCTTTGTCATCAAGTACACGAAGGGTATTGCCACGGACGCGATCAGTATTGTCTGGGTAAAGACAGGGGAGGCTGTCACAAGAGTTTCCCTCCCCCCTCCCAGGCATCACCCCCTCCCCACCCTGCAGGCAGCCCTCGGTCCCCACCAGGAAACAGCAGCTGCTCCTGGCTACTCCTGCCTGGCCCATCAGACCACGGCCGGCAAAGAAGACGCACCTTGAGGCCTAGCCGCTTGCGGTCGTCGAATTCTGGTTCCCCTGCCCATCGTAAGAAGGTGCAGACGTCTTTTGCCACCTGCGACATGGTGGCAGGTGTGCCTGTAAAGGAGCAGACCCGGGTGACCACCAGCCCAGTCGAGGGAAAGGCCTCCTACCAGCCCCCCCCCCTCCAGCCCACTCACCATCGTCGTATTCCAGAATGTCATTGTAGATGGGAGGAGCCATGGCTATCGCTTGTCCGGGGAAGTAGGGGTTGTAGTAAAGCCCCTCCCGCATAGTCACGCCCCCTGGGGGGTCGCAGTAGCCAGTGAGGAGGGAGTAGACGTAGTCTTCGCCCCCGTGCCTGAAATGGAAGGGCGGTGAGGGCCCAGCTTCTCCAAGCCTCTCCTCTGCCTGGCAGTGCCAACCGCCCAGTTGTGCCCCAGCCCCTCCTCAGGCGGGACTACCTGGCTTTGAGAATGAGGGTGAGGTCAGGAGGCAGGGCCCCGTTGTTTGCTGCCCGTGCCGCTTCAGAGTTGGGGTAAGGGTCGGGGAAGCGGTCAAACAGCTTGCCAGGCCGCATATACATCTCGCCGTTTTCATTGGGTCCGTCCTGCACCTCCACCTAAAGGGCGAGAGGCCAGCCTCGCTGTGAACCCTCCATCTTCCCCAGAGGAGGAGCCGGCATTTGCCCTCCTTCATCCGTAACCACCTCAGCTCCCCGAGTGGGGTGGTGACGTGGCCACCAGTCCTACCGCCAACCACTCGAAGACGTGAACCAGACACGAGGCAGTCCGGAGCAGCGCCCACGCCATGCCAACTAGGGTCATCTCCCTGTGGTCCAGTTCAATCCTGCTGCATGCTTTGCTTACCTCCGCAGCCAGGGCCTTGGCTTCCTCTTCAGTGTGGGTAGCACCCACAAGATTGCGAAAGGACATGTACTCCATGCTGTGGCAAGCGGAGCACACCTGCTTGTACACCTGGTACCCACGCCGGACACTGTGGACACAAACGTTTCCATCAGGCCACGAGCCTCACAAGGCAGCGCTTACAAACAAGGCAGCCATTGAAACCACAGAAACAGGGAGCCGACAGGCAAGCACAGGAACCGAGGAACGTCCGGCTTCCACTCTTGGGGAATGGCTGTGCCCAAGACCAGGATTCCTCTGAGCTGGCCTGGGATGCCCAATGCCAAAAGAGGGAGGCAGCCGGGCCAAGCAGGGATCTCAGAGATGACCGTCTGGACTAAAGGCAGACAGAACGCGGGTGCAGGAGCAGCAAAGGAAGTGGAGCCAGCTATAAAGTTTTTCCCTAAGTGCCATCAGGCGGGACGGGACAGGGCGTGAAAAGAGACAAGGCCTGGCAGCTGCTTCCTATCAAGAGGAGGCAAAACAGACTCCAACAGGACTGCCAGCCCTGCCCTCTTGGGCCAGGACACCACGTACCTGCTGTGGTCCAAGGCAGTCAGGATGCCACCGTGGCTCCAGGGGTAACTGGGGGCATGAAGCTCCAATTCCGAGGCATTCACAGCTCTGTGAAGGGCCCAGGCCAGCCCTGCCCCACCGACTGTCAGAACGCCCAGAGCGCTCAGGGCTACCCTCTTGCCCCGGGAGAGACCCGCCAGGGACGCCACGTTGGCCTGCAGAGAAAGGCAACTGAGTGAATCTCCTGCAAGGGAAATGGCGCCTTGCTCCTCCAAAGCGAGCAGGACGTCCTCGGAGGACACACACACGAGATATACTGCAGAGTTCCCACGTTGATAACACAAAACTCTGACGGAATCCTTCTGCACAAATCAGGCCAGAGCAGCGTTTCTCTACTTTGGCAACTTGAAGATTGGGGGGGGGGCCTCCCAGAACCCTCCAGGAAAGCTGGCTGGGGAATTCTGGGAGTTGGTCCCCCCATCTTCAAGCTGCCCAGGTTGAGAAAGAACCGGCTGGACAATTCAGATATCCAACGTGCCACTTCAGCGACTGGGGTCGCCCCACCCTCTTGGCCAGGGAGGAGGGTTGGGGGCACCGGCCTCCCCTACAACAACGCGCTGGGCTGCAAAAAACTGTCATGGGGGAGGCGTGGGGGGGGCACGACCTGCTTTCCGATCTCCCATCCATCCCCCTCGGAGCACTTCAGGGCCGGGAAGAAGCTGCCCCCCCGGCCTCTCTGCCCTTCCAGGGGGGGCCTGGAACGGGCTCTCCCGCAGGGCCGATCCGGAGCGGCCCGACGGGCGAACGGGCTTCGTTCGGCCGCCCGCGGGGCTTCCCGGGGGAGCCTCCCCCCCTTCCTCCCGGCAGCCGGTCCGGTCCCTCGCCGCAGTGCAGCAGCCGGGCTGCGCCATCGCCGGGCCCGCGGGCGACGGGGCAGCAGCAGCAGCAGGAGGCGGCGGCGGGGGGAGGTCTGGGGGGTTGGGTCGGGGGGGGGCGCCCGGCGCCGGAAGGAAGGGCCGCGGCCGAGCGGGGTGACCGTGGGGCAGCCGGCGGGACCGAGCCGGGACCGAGCGTGGGGAGCCGCGCGCGCGCCGTCCCGGGCCGCCTGGCCATACCCGCGTCTGGGGTCCGCCGGGCAGGGCCGGGACCAGGAAGCGCCCCCGGGAGCGCGCCAGGCTCCGCGCCGCCGTCGCCGCCGCCGCCACCGCAGCCATCTTGGGGCGAGACGAGCTAGACAGCTCTCCCACCAGGCGCCGCGCGGCGGAAGTCCGGCCCTCCGAGCGACGCCCTCCCGGATGCGGCGGGCTAGAGCGGCGCGGCACCTTCGGGCCTCCCCGGATGGAGCAGGCAGACCTACGAATCAGTTAGAGGAGCGCTCCCTCCGCCTCTTCGTGGGCCCGCAGCGATCGCAGCTAACTCCGGCTGGATTGGTGGAGCGGTCAGCGGCGCCGAGAGGGAGGGCGGGACCGGAAGCGCTCAATCCATCAATCAGAACAGATGGGACGATGGGTGGAGATCCTGGACCATTTCTGACAGGTGGCTGTCAAATCTCTTCTTAATAATCTCGAGTGATGGATTTCGGCTTTCCTGAAGGATCAATCTCAAGAGAAGTATGTTGTGGTATGGAGGAAATGGATAGATTTTATACAACACAAGATGGATATTAAAAAATATTATTTAGCTTTTTAATAATTTATATTGAAAAGCCAAACTTTTTTTCCCTTTTTTTATTATTATTTTCTTCTTTCCTCTTTTCTATTTCTTTTTTTTAAATATATTACCTCTAATTATTTTATAACTTGTCCAAGTAATGTATTTAGATTTGTTTATAGTTTTATAACTTATATTGAAAAGTTAATTTTCTTTTCATATTTTTTATGTATTTCTTTTTTTCTTCTTCTTTTCTGGTATTTATGTTTTTCTTTTTTTATATATATATTGTTGTTAATTATTTAGTAATTTGTTTAAGTAATGTATCTAGATTTATTTATATTTTATACTTTTCTTAAGATTTTTTGAAGAAACTCTAATTAAGCCTATATCCAGCTCTGGGATAGTCGGGGGAGGGAAGGGGAGGGTTGGGGAAAATTGTTTTGTTTTTGTATTGTAAAATCTTATAAATTTTCAATTAAAAAAAAATCTCAAGTGATGGAGCAACCACTTCTGGTGGCAAGCAGTTCCACTGGTTAATTGTCCTCACTGCTGTTAGGAAGTTTCTCTTTGATTCCAGGTTGCTTCTCTTCTTGCTTAGCTTTCTTTATTCATTGTTTCTTGTCCTGCCTTTTGGTGCTTTGGAGAATGAGTTAACACCCCTTTGTGGCAGCCCCTCAAATACGGGAAGGCTGCTACTTCTTTTCTCTAGACTGGCCAAACCCAAGTCCTACAGCCGTTCTTTGTATGTTTTAGCCTCCAGGCCTTGGATCCTCTTAGTTGCTCTTCTTTGCACTTTTCCCCAAAGTCTCAACATCTTTTTTCTGATATGGTGACCAAAACCTGATGCAGTATATCCCAGGTGTGGCCTCACTAGCGTTTTATAAAGTGGTACTAATGCCTCGTGTAATCTTGATTCTATGCCTGTTTATACAACCCAGGATTGTGTTAGGTTTTTTGGGTGTTACTGCACATTGCTGGCTCACGGTCAGGTGATCGTCCACTAGGACTCCAAGGTCCCTCTCACAGTTGCTGTTTTTGAGCCAGGTCTCACCCAGTCTGTACTTGTACCTTTGGTTTTTCCTGCCTAAATGTAAAACTTTGCTCTTCTCCACATTAAATTTCAGGTTGTTTTCATAGGATCCATGGTTCAAGTTCAATTTCCTTGTTTCAAGTTCCTTGTTCAAGGGCCCCACCCCAGCCTTCAACCTCTCAAGCTCAGCTTTGCAACCCACCCGGGGTGCTTTTTGACTTGGGGCCTGCGAGTGCCTGAAATATGATAGGGGCGGTGGGCACACACAAATCCACTCTTTGCACCACAACTTCCAAACTGTTTATTTTGCCAAAATGGTTTCCAGGCCAACCACAGCTCCCGCCCCCCCCCCCCAGCCTCCAGAGGGTCTTTCTAGCTTTTGCAACCGCAGCAAAGTCCAAGAGAATCAGCGGCCCCGTGGCCCTTAGCCAACCTCTGTGACCCCAGCAACCCTCTGCAGCCGGCCCAGAGGAAGGACCTAGCCTGCAGCCGGCCGGATGTTCAACACTGCGAGCTTGGCAGCATCCTCCTCCATGCCCTCTTGGCACCATCAGCTGCTGTGCAGGAGGGGGGTCCGGACTCCCCTCCCCGGTCCACTTCAAAACCTTGCCGGCCTCTGGTGGGCAGAGGCCAGGGGGAGCTACTTCCAGAAAAGCACGTTCCAGAAGAGCAGCCAGCAAGGGTAGACGAAGATGGCCACAAAGGGAAAGACGATGGAGCCGTAGAGGTAGTGGTCCAGCAGCCCCTCTGCAATCACCTGGAGGAACTGCTGCCAGCCCTCCAGGGGCGAAATGGGGTACTCCATCAGCTCTTGGTACAGGAAGATGCAGAGGAGGAGGGTGATGGCTGGGGAGACCAGCAGCAGCAGCCCCGCATAGAGGTACCTGCAGGGGAGAGGGGGCTTCTGATCACATCCCCCTGGCCAAGACCTGTGCCCACCCCCCAGTGGCTTTTCCTCCCTCCCGCTGGGCACCTGCAGGCTCCCTGCTGGCCTGGGCCAGAGATGCAGGGCGAAGCCTCCTCAGGTGTTCTACCTGCGCTGCTTAAGGCGGCTGAGTGGTTGGGATGGAGTTGCTTGCCAGCTTTCCAGGCTTAAATCGGAGGGCGGGGAGGGGAGGGAGAAACATGGCCTGCCTGGCACTCCCCCTCCCTGCCCCAAGATGCATCGTCACTCTTTCCCACTAATTTCTTAAAGAAACTGCAATCTAACCAGGGTGCAAAAGTCCAGAAGGTTTCACCCATAAATTAGCAATCCTTTAATCCAGGAATCAGTAAGAGCAGAAACGGGCCATCTGGCTTGGCTACTGATGTTACCAACTGGCCTAGTCATTCTGCGCTAAGCTTTGGGGCGGGGGCGAGGGAGGGATTCATGCTTGTGAAAACGTTGGCTTCCTTCACGGCAGTCTTCGGTGCACAGAGACGGTTTCAGGCCTGGGGCACCGGATACAGAGAATGGCCCTGAGTTCAAAAGTTCTCCTTCCTCTCTGGAGAGAATCACCCCCCACCCCCTGCTGCCTCAGAGCTGGCCCTGCAGCGCTGCTGTCCCTGCCCTGGGACATACCTGGGCCCCGTGGGCTGCACAATCGCCGCCACGGGCGCCATGGTGACTGTCAGCAGGAAGCCCAAGGAGAAATTGATGAGCGCGACGCAGCTCAGCTGCATGGCCAGGTAGAGCAGCGCAAACAGCTTCAGCATCATCCAGCCCTGGTTGCTCCCGGAGCCCATCAGGACTCTGCAAGGCAGGAGCCCAGGTCAGTGTGGGCAGAGTCCTCCGGCCCCCGCCTTCCCGCCCCACCGTTACCTGTGCGTGTTGTGGGGCAAGGCCAGTCCGGCCACATAGATCCCAATGCTGGTGAGCACCACGGCCTCCGCCTCAGAGACCGGGAAGTGTTCAGTGGCCACCTGCTGCCCCCAGACTGGCACGAAGTAGAGCGCGAGGCCAGTGGCGTGGCAGATGAGCAGCGGGGGGACCAGGGTCAGCAAGCTGGGCCTTGGATCCTGTCCCAAAAAGGATGGGAGCAGCTCAGGGAGTGTCCTGCTCCACCCCCAAAGCATGGAAACGGCCGAGCCAGAGCCGGCCAGGCATGTCCTCCCCTCCCTGAGGCTGGGGAGTTCGACAGCAGGCTGAGCACAGGGCCCAACTCAATCCCCAAAGAGAGAGAGAGGTCTACCACAAGCACAACACCCCCCTTCTCCAGGGACCAGGGCTACCGTTTCCTGTTGCAACCCACCTCCACGGGAGCAGGATTCGAAGCCTGGTCCCCATCGCAGAGCTGGCTCCCGTCGCCATCAAAGCTGCTCAGCTTCATCCACAGGTCCAGAGCGTTGAAGGGGAGTCCAGGAAAACAGGACTGACATAAGCATGCCCCAAACACCGACACCCGGACTGCACCCCCATGGCATTCTAGGGACAAGAGCTGCTGACCGCAGCTTCTGGGTAGAGGCGACCCCCAGCCTTGGGCCGCTCTCTCAGGCCAGAGGGCCCATCGCCTACTGAGGAAGCCAAGGCCCTGCAACGGGATGGGACCTCCATCTTCCATCCCCCAGTGGCCCCAAACCCTGCTTGCTCGGCACATGGCCCTGGAGGCTCAGGGTCCCTGCGCACGTCTCCAGCATCCCACTTTCCTCGGGGGAGGGGCATCAGAGGCTCTGGAAGCAGGAGCCCCCCCCCAGCCACCCTCCCCGAAGCGGACATGCCCCCGTCTCAGGCCTCCCGGTGAGCAGGGCCGCCCGCTGGCTTGGCCAGGCGCCTCCGCTGGAGCAGGATATCCTGAGGACCAGGATGAGGAGGAGGAAGCCGAAGGCCGGCATGTAGAGCCCGATGGAGACGAAGCGGGAGAGTGAAGGCAGCAGGTAGAAGAAGTAGGACTGGTGCAGCCGCTCCAGCAGGTTGTTCAGCTTCCGGAAGATGCCCTCGAAGGTCCTGGGGGAAGAGCGGAAAGAGCCTTGAGGCCTCGGGTCCCAGAGGGGGGTGCCCAGCATCCCCCCGGCCTCTCCTCGGACCTCAGCCCGCTCCGGCACTCACACGCCCATTGCGCCCATGTCGAACTTGTACTGGCGGAAGCTGTTGATGCCGCGGATGGTGATGGCCTCAATGTGGTAGCGGAGGAAGAGGCCGTGGTCCCCCTGCGGGTGGCCGGAGCCCTGCTTGAGCACCATCAGCAGCAGCGTTTGGAGGGAGTGCAGGAAGGCCGGGAGGGAGTCCCAGTCGGAGCGCTGCAGCTGCAGGAGGGGCAGCAGAGAAGGCCCTCAGCAGGGCAGGCACGGTCTGGATGATGCCCTGGTTGCTCCCAAGAGCTCGGGCGAAGGACTCTTGCGGCAAGGGAGGGACACCACCACTCCCACCCCGACCGGGGAGGGATCCTGCTGACAGACCGACCACATGCCTGCTCCACCAGTGGCCGAGTCTGGCGCAAGGCACCTCCTCCGGCCTGGCTGGGCTGATGGCCAAGAAGGTCTCCCCTCTGGGCAGCCTCCAAACCGGCCCAGGACACACGAGTTCTTCCGCGCACCTTGCCCTGGATGGTGCACAGCAGCCCGTTCTTCTGGCAGAAGGAGTAGAAGAGGTTGACCAGATCCAGGTTGGGCAGCTGCCCGTTCAGCCCCTCCACGGCCACGTCAAAGCTGGTGATGACGTCGCTGCTCAGCTCCAGAGAGATGGCCGCCTGGATGGCTCCTGCTCGGCCGAACGTCCCCGAGGACTGCGTGTCTGCAGAGGATACAGCGGCTGCGTGGGTGCCTCCCTGAGAGAGGGGGGCCGGGCGGTGGGAATTCCTAGTGGCTACATTCGGAAGCTCTGTGAGAGGCTCTGCCAAAAGCCAGGATCGGGTTTCCCGAAGCTGCCAAAGGGCCCAATCCCTGCCCTGATTTTCTAAAAAAAGGTTAAAAGTTCTGCTCGTTTTAAGAGAAGCGTTTGCTAACAGCCGGATGGGTCCTACCCGATGTGGGGAGCAGCAGACCCAATAGGAGAGGCATGGGGGGGGGGCTGGGGGCCCTGGAGCAGAGCCAGGGAGGGCAGGGGGGAACCGAGGCTCCCACCCCTCCAAGCACCCGGATGACCCCCCACCTGTGACGTTGACATCGTGGTAAGCCTCTAGCCAGGCCTCCATGCCGATCAGGTCGTGCTCGTTGACCAGGAAGATGATGTCCTTGGCCCAGTAGATCTGGCCTGGGAGGGAAGGGCAGCTCAGCACCGGCCATCCTCTCCCTCCCTTGCCCCCTCCCCTGCTGCGGGCCTGGCCCAACTCACCGCGGAAATGCGCGGCCAGGGCCAGCATCAGCCCCACCGCCTGGCTATTCCGCTGCTGCCCGGCACTGCAGGGCACGCTCAGCACCAGCGACTCGGTGCTGGCCGCGCGCGGGGCCCGCAGGATCCCGTACACGTTGGTCCCCTTCACCATCTGCGCGGGGAGAGGAGAGGGGAGGAGGGAGCCGCCTGGGCGTCGCTGTCCCCTCCCGACCTGCCCCCCCCTCCCCGGCCGAGCCCCGGACGTACGTATCTCTCGCGTGCCTCGTCCGGGAAGGGCAGCGTCCGGGAGAAGCTCTGCGCGTAGACCTCCAGGCCCAGGCCCCGCAGGCTCTTCTCCAGCCAGGCCACCGGCAGCGCCCTGCGGGGAGAGGGGCGTTGGTCGCCGCGGCACCCGCCCCCGCCGCCCCGCTCCCGCGCCCGCCCCGGCGCCCCGACTCACCCGGCGGCCTTCTTGCGCTGGGCGGCGAACTCGCGGGCGAGGGCCAGGGCGCGGTCCCCGCGGGCGAAGCGCTCCTCCACCATGGTGGAGCCCATGGCGTTCTCCGACATGGAGGCGCGCGGCGCCAGCGGCTGGAAGGCCAGGCCCAGGAACCAGCCCAAGCCGGCCACGAAGCTCAGCGCGCTGCGGACGAGAGCGGGAGGAGAGCGGCTCAGCCGGGCGGCGGACGGAACCCCACCCCCCAGCCGCCCCTACCCACCAGAGCGGCGCCTGGAGGCGCAGCAGCAGCCGGGAGATCGCGCGGCGCCAGTGCGGGTCGGAGAGGAGCCCCATTGCGCCCGGCCGGCAGAGGCGGTTGGAGGCGCCTCCCCGGAAGACGCGCACGCTCCGTCCGGCGTCGGGGAGGAGCAGTCCCGAGCGCGCAGCCGGCGCCTCCCCGCGTTCGCGCCCGGATTGCACCGCTGGAGGCCCGGGGCTGCTCCGGGACCCGCCGAGTCGCGCCCGGCGCCGAGAACGGCCCGAAGGCGGCTGGAGCTCTTCCAAAAGGCCGCGCGGAAATCACAGCAGCCCGAAGCCCTCTGGACCAGCCGCGGCCGCCGCTCCGGCTGCGAGAGTCCCGGGCCGCGGCTCCCTCGCCCTTCTTGGCCCGCCCGGGTTTCTAAGAGACTTCACGGGCGCAATTGTTCATTCCAGACGTTTATTTGGAAGACGCGTGTTCGGGACAGGCATACAAAGCCCCAGCCGGGGCGAAGCGGTCCGAGTAAAGGCGGCGGGGCGGGCCGCAGTCCAAGGGAGCCCCTCGGGTTCAGTTCCCCGGGAGAGCCGCCCCTTCGCGCAGGTGCTCCCGCACCACCCGGTCCAGCACGGCGTGGACGTCCCGGCAGGCCTTGCTGGCGGCTTCGGTGAGGCGCTCCAGGTGGTCCTCGTGCAGCCGGCCGTTCAGCTCCAGCAGGGCGATCTGGTCGGCCTTGGGCAGCAGCGCCAGCGCCAGCTGCGGGCCCCCGGCCGCCTCCTCGATGTAGTTCAGGTCGGCCAGCGGGCTGTCCTCCACGAAGCCCGCGGAACTGGCGCAGACGTAGTCGCGCAGCGGGATCCCGGCGTCGATCACCGCGAGGGTGGCGGCGTTCACCGAGGCGCAGTAGTTCCCGCCGTCCGCCTGCAAGATCTGAAGGCGGCCGAGCGGCGGTGAGCGCCCCGAGCCGCCCGCGGCGCCCTCCCCCGCCGCGCCGGCCCCGGAGCCCCACCTGCACGTAGACGTCGATCTGGGAGCGCGGGAAGAGCTGCGTGAGGATGGCGGCCTCGAAGGTCTGCTTCAGGTGCAGCGTCATCTCGCTGGACTTGCGGTCGCCGTGGGGCCGCCGCTTGCGCTCGCCCGTGCTGAAGGTGGCCATGCTGAACTGGCAGTTGACCAGCGCCTGGTCCGGCGGCGCCTTGCTCCGGGAGCCGCGCGTCTGCGGGGGAGTCGGGAGAGCGGCGGGCAGACGGAGGGAGAAAGAGAGGGGAGGGAGGGAGGGGACCGCCTGAGCCCCCCAACCCGGCTCGGCGGGCAGGCGGGCGGGCAAGCGCGCGCGCGCTGCGGAGAGCCCTTACCTCGTGGGGCCCGTAGACGACGGCCAGCGCCTTGGTGTTGCCCTGCTCCAGGTAGGCGGAGCCGTCGGCTTGCGCGAAGACGCCCATGCGGGCGCGGATCTGCCGGAGCTCGCCGGCGCGCCGCCCGTCCACGCGGTAGCCCTGCTCCGACAGCAGCTCCAGCCCCGCCATTCCCGCCCGGCGCTTCCCGGCCTGCCCCGCGCCCCGACGGGAGGGGCCCGGCAGGCGCCGCCCCCTGGCTGTCCGCGCGCGCAGGAGGAGCGCCCGCCCGCCCCAGCAGCCGGACGGTCGTTGGGGCGAACGGCGCTCCCGGGGGGGGGCTGCGCGGGGCGGCCCGAGAAACGGGAGAGGGCGGAGGCGGAGAGGCGGGCTGTCTCCGACGGGGCGGCGATTGGGGCGGAGGGCAGCGCCCGGATCGGTGCGCTCGTGCCCCGTCCGGCCGTTCTGCCTCCCGAGAAGCCGACGGGAAGGAGCGCGGAGAGTTGCCCAGCGCCCCGCTCGCCCCCTTCGCCGACAGCCGCCATGGCTCCCCCGCAGCCGGACAAGTTCCAGTTCGCCATCGATCGCGGCGGCACTTTCACCGACGTCTTCGCCCGCTGCCCCCGCGGGAAGGTCCGCGTGATGAAGCTGCTCTCCGAGGACCCGGCCAACTACCGCGACGCTCCCACCGAGGGCATCCGCCGCATCCTGGAGGAGGTCAGTCCGGCTCGCCTCGACGAGCGATCAAAGCGGGCCCGGCGCTCCTCGGAACCTCCCGTCCCCTGGCGCCGCCGCCACCGGACCGACCCTGGCTTTGGAGCAGCCGGTGGCTCGGATGCTTCCCTGAGGGTGGAGGGCGAAGGTCTGGGAGTTGCGGGTCTCTGCCTCCGGCTCGCTCCCTCTTGCTGCAGGCCAGACCTGCCGAGGAGGCCAAGGGCAGAACATGCTTCTACTCCCCGGGATTGAGGCACCGATCCTGGGAGCTGGCACTCCTCTGATGCTTGTGGGGGAGGCCCCAGAGGAAGCAGCTGGCTGAAGTCCAGCCCTCCCCCCCCCACAGGAGTGCGGGGTCCCCTTCCCCAAAGACCAGCCCCTGGACACCAGGCGCATCGAGTGGATCCGGATGGGCACCACGGTGGCCACCAATGCCCTCCTGGAGCGGAAGGGCGAGCGCTTCGCCCTGCTGATCACCAAGGGCTTCCGGGACCTGCTCTACATCGGGAACCAGGCGCGGCCCAGCATTTTTGACCTGGTCAGTGCTCTGCAAAGAGGTCCCACCCCCACGTAGCAACCCCTCCCCCGCTCTGCTGTGCCTTGCGCAGGAGGGCTGATCCCCGTGCCTGCTGGTGCCACCTTCCCTGAGCAGCCCGGAGGAGAGCAGCAGCTTGGCTGCACCTGGGACTGGCAGTGGTAGCCAGGTGGGGCATGGGTTGGCTGGGAGCCCCTGCCCCCTCCTGGGTGTGCCTAGGACTCAAGGCGTGAGCAGCTCTGCTCCCACACCAACCCCTCTGCGCTCCCCGGGCCTTCTTGGGCCAATGAGGCCAGTGGCTGACCAGGACTGAGAGTGCCACCCTCCCCTACCAGCCCGGCCTTCCTGCCTCTAGTCCCTGTCTGGCAGTCCTGGGGGGGGGGTTTCTGCCCTGAAGGCTCCCACTCCTCTGCTGGCCTAAGGCTGCCCCCTCTCTGGCCACCCCCCTCTGCAAAGAGTTGGGCCCCCCAAGAGTCCTGCTCCTCCTGGATTCAGGCAAGGGCTACAGCAGAACAGCTGCAGGCACCAAGTGCGTCCCAGATGTGCTTGGCCTCCTTTGGGTCTGCCCCACCTGTGCCCGAAGGGGAACAGCTGGGTGCAGCCACCCCACTAAGGCACTGCCGAAAGGGGCTGTTGAAGCTGGGGGCCCGCCTGATCCTCGGGTTCTCTGCCCCTTCGCCTGCCTTCTGGGTCCCTTTGGGCCTGACCCTTGTCTTGGCACGGGCTCTCTCTTGTCCTTCCTGCTCTGCCCCCCCCCCAAATGGGCAGACCCATCCCTGAAGCCTGCTCTCCCCACGGGCCCCCTGCCCTGTCTCCCCAAGGAGGTCCGAATGCCAGAGGTCTTGTACGAGGCGGTGGTCGAGGTGGACGAGCGCCTGGTGCTCCATCAGGATGGCTGCCAGGTCTTTGATTCCGGTCAGCGGGTGACAGGTGAGAGCTGCAGCCAGGCATGGGGGGGGGAGAAGACCTGGATGGAGCCTCTGGAGTGCAGATGTGGATCCTTCCCCCCCCCCAGGCCTGACCGGGGAGGCGGTGGTGGTGAAGCAGCCTGTAAACCTCGTTGCCCTGCGAGTGGAGCTGGAGGCGCTGATGGCACGGGGCATCCGCAGTCTGGCCGTGGTCCTGCTGCACTCCTACCTGTGAGTTCCTCAGGTTGAGAGGGGTCTTGACCCTGAAGGGCAGCCCCCAGCAGGGAGACCGGGGGGGCGTAGAAGTCATGGAAGGCAGATGTAAAAACATAGGCAACACATCTGGACTGCTGGCAGCCAAGAGAGAAGGCAGCCGGAGGGGGCAACCTCTCCGTGCCAAGGGCTGTGTTGGGCAGCTGGGCATAGACAGGGATCACACAAACTAGGCAGGAGGTCGATTGGGACAGATTTATGGATCTCGTTCTTTTGGGGGCTTCTATAGCCACTGTGTGCTGGTTTATAGCCGAAAGGGCTGGAAGCTGGTAAGGGCTGGGGGAGGGAGGCACTTGCAGCTGCTGAACTGAGAGTCCTCAGCTCTCCTTCACTGCCCAGATCTCCCTTCGGTGGATGGGATGGACCCCCTGAGCACCCCACATGGCAAGGGGCACCCTTCCCCGCTCGGTCCATGCCTACTGGCCCAGAGTGGAGGGACCTGGTCGCTGGAGGCCTCCGGGGTTCAGCCTGGGGTGTCTCCCACAGGTGGCCCAGCCATGAGCAGCAGGTGGGTGCCCTGGCGCGGGAGCTGGGCTTCCAGCAGGTCTCGCTCTCCTCCGAGGTGATGCCCATGGTGCGCCTGGTGCCCCGTGGCTACACAGCCTGTGTAGACGCCTACCTGACCCCCTGCATCCTCCGCTACCTGCACAGCTTCCGGGATGGCTTTGCTTCACAGCTCCAGGTGAGGAAGAGGAGGAGAGGGGGGGCAGGGGGCCCTTGGCCTGAGAGGGTCTCTCTCCAGGGATGGCAGCCTGCCTAAGCGGCCCAGGCTCTGCTCGCTCTCCTGCACTCCTTTTGCGCAACCCAGATTGTCGTGTTAAGGCAGAAGATTGTGCGCGTTACTCAAGTGCAGTAACTGAGCTTTGGGAACCTACGCAGGATGCGTCTCACACTGGCGTGCTGCCACACACAGACCTGAGAGTTGAGCATTAAATGTGCAGCAGTTGCGTCTGGGCTGCTCTCTGGCCTCTGGCCGAGCGGTAGGGCGAGAGGTCCCTCTCTGGCGCCAACCGAGCATGCCTGATGTTCCCGTTCAGCACATTAATAAGTAGCCCATAAATGCTTGAGGAGGGAGTCCGGCTTCTCTGCCGGCTGCTCATTGGTGAGGCTTGTGCACCTCCTCTCGGTCCAGGCAGGACAGGGCCCCACTTGCGCTTTGGGGGGGGGGGTCCACCGGCCGTCAAAGCCAAGGAGGGCGTGGCAAGAGGTGCTTCCTTGGGGCTCAGGGATTGCTGGGGATCTGAGGTTTGTAGCACACTGGGCTTTTGAAAGGCCCCCCAGGATCTGGTGAAGCAGCTGGCCAACCATCTCCTCCTCGGCTCCTCCGGCCTTGCCCCCTCTCCCTCCCCACAGGGCGTGCCGGTCGCCTTCATGCGTTCGGACGGTGGCCTGACTCCGATGGAGGCCTTCAGTGGTTCTCGGGCCATCCTCTCGGGCCCCGCTGGTGGAGTCGTGGGCTACGCAGTCACTAGCTACTCCGGCATGGAAGGGCATCCGGTCATTGGCTTCGACATGGGAGGTGAGTGGCGGAAGTGGAGGGGCTCCGCGGCCCCTTGCAGAGCAGGGGGAGGGAGGCAGGCTGACCGGGTCCTCTTGCAGGGACCTCCACCGATGTGAGCCGCTACGCCGGAGAGTATGAGCACGTCTTTGAGGCCACCACAGCCGGCATCAGCATCCAGGTGCCACAGCTAGACATCAACACAGTGGCCGCCGGAGGTGGCTCCCGCCTCTTCTTCAGGTGAGCCTCCTGCCTCGAGTCGCCCCTCCAGCCCTGGGGGGGGGCGATCCCTGAGCTGCAGACGATTCGCCCTCCGTCTTCCTTTGAGCAGGGACAGGTTAAGGGCAGCCTCTGGCCCTGCAAGGACCGACTGGGCACCTGCTGCCTCCCGGACCCTTCAGCCCCTCTGAGTTTGGGGAGGGAGACCCTAACCCTGATGCCAGCTGCTCTTCCAAATTCTCAGGTCCGGGCTCTTCGTGGTGGGCCCCGAGTCCGCAGGAGCGCACCCCGGCCCCGCCTGCTACAGGAAGGGTGAGGGAGCTGCGTGGCGTCATTCTGGGCGGGGGAGGGCCAGGGAGGAGACGGGCAGCTGGTCGCTGATGGACACCCGTCTTGTCCTTTCTCGCAGGGGGGCCACTGACCGTGACGGACGCCAACCTCTGCCTGGGCCGCCTCCTGCCCAGCCACTTTCCCCACATTTTTGGGCCCAACGAGAACCAGCCGCTCTCTCACCCAGCCTCCCTGCAGGCCTTCCGGGCGCTGGCGGCTGAGCTGAGGACCTCTGGGGAAGCCTGGCCTGACCTCAGCGTTGAGGAGATGGCCATGGGCTTCATCCAGGTGGCCAACGAGGCCATGTGCAGGCCCATTCGGGCGCTGACGCAGGTACTGGCTGCTCATCGGCCCCATCCTTGCTCTGGGTTCCTCCAAAAGGTCTCACTTCCTCCAGCCCCCTCATGGGGAGAGGATTCCCTGGAAAAAGCGACGAGGCCTGGAAGAGCCAGAGGCAAAAGGACCCCAGGCCGCCAAAGAAGACTGGGTGGCCTACAGGGGGGCCCTCACGGGGGCGCAGAGGGGGGCTGACTGTGACCGTGATTCAGGTGGGCAGAGGCGGCCCCTTTGCGCAGCGACCCTCCACTCTGGAAGCTGCAGAAGGGTGGAAGAGCGCTGGGAGCTAATGGCTGACCTGAACTGGCTTTGAAAGCGGCACCGGAGGGGTGGGGGGGTGCTGAGCCTGGCCCTGCCCTCTGTCCTCTCCCCCCCCCAGTAGGGTCTGCCCCCAACAGTGCCGTTCCTCCCTCTGGACAGGCCCGGGGCCACGACACCTCTCGCCACGTGCTGGCCTGCTTCGGAGGGGCCGGGGGCCAGCACGCCTGCGCCATCGCCCGGGCGCTGGGCATGAGGAAGGTCTTCATCCACAAGTAGGTCCTGGGCTGTGCGATGAGGGTCCGGGGAGGCGGAAGCAACTCGGCTGTCCCGGAAGGCCTGCTGCCTGAAGTGCAGTTGCCAAGCCGGCCTGTTCGTCTGCCAGCACCCGGGCGGGGGCCCGTGTCCCAGGGAAGGGGGGCGCTTGCTTTCCTTTGTCCTCCCAAGCAGGGTGAGGCCCCTGTGGCCCTGGGGGATGTGCTGGCCGACGGGGGAGAGGCTTTCGCACTCCGCCTGGTGGGTGGCCTGTTGCTCTGCAGGGTCTTCCCTCTCTCCCCCCAGGCACAGCGGGGTCTTGTCGGCCTACGGGCTAGCCCTGGCAGACATCGTCCATGAGGCCCAGGAGCCCTGCTCCCTGGTCTACGGGCCGGCCTCCTTCGCCCAGCTGGATCTGCGGATGGCTGCCCTGGAGGAGACATGTCTGCACGCGTTGGACGCCCAGGGCTTCGCCAGGTGGGCCCCAGGACTGGGAGGGCAGGAGGAGGCCGGGGGGCTGGTTCTGGCACCCAGGGCGGAAGACGTCAAGCCCCTCTGCCCGCAGGTCCCAGATCACCACCGAGGCCTTCTTGCACCTGCGCTACGAGCGGACAGACTGCGCCCTCATGTGCTCGGCCAAGGGCCACCCGGCCCACACCGGCTCCTGCAGCCGTGGAGACTTTGGTGCTGCCTTTGCCAGTAGGTCAGTGGCACCACACACCCATCCCCTGCACTTGCCCCCCCTGGGAAGAGAGCTTGCCGAGGACCCCTCCCTCTGGGGGGCCAAAGCAAGTCCTGATAACGAGCCTGCCCTCCCTTCCCCCCACCAGATATCGGCAGGAATTTGGCTTCACCATCCCCAACCGAGCCATCCTGGTGGACGATGTGCGGGTGAGGGGCACCGCCAGCTCCAGGATGGGCCAGGAAGAGCCTCAGCCGATCTGCAAAGAGCCCCCCGCACAGGAAATGGTAGGGCTCTCCCCTTGGCCCCAGGCCGGGCTTCCCTACCCGACCAGCCGCTCGCCTTATAGCTTTGGCCCTCTGGGCCCCTGTAGTCCACCCTGGGGGCCTCTCCTTGGGGAGGCTGTTGTGTTGTGTGAATGCCGGACGTCTGTCCTCTTTAGCATCTCCCGGAAAGCCACGCCTGGGACTGGCACTTGCCCAACATGGTTGGCGCTGCTGACAGGATTTTATTTCCAAACCTGCACGAGGCTGCAAAGTGGAAACTATCCAGGCAGAGTCTCCCAATCCGAAAAGTTAAAAGGAACAAAGATTAAAACCCAACTGAGCAAAGGGGGCTGCTGTGCCAATGCAGCCCTGCGTGCGTGTGTGAGTGTGCGTGTGTGTGCCTGCCTCTCTCTGGCTTCCTTGCTCCAGATTCCCAGATGGGAGGGGCAGTCGTGCTCCTTCGCCCCCCCCCCCCATGCACTCCTCTTCCCTCTCTTGGTCCCCTCACCCGTTTCCTTTCCACCGTGGGAGCGCTGGGCATAACGGGAAGTGTGGAAAGCCAGTTTTCCAAAAATGCAAAGAATCGTGGGACGGAAGCGTTTGGAGGGACTCTGGAGATCATCTAATCCAGCTGCCATTGGAAAAACTTCAGTGGGGGGAGGCTGCCACCCCTACCCCCACCCCAGGGCAGCCTGCTCTGTTGTTAAGCTGCTTTCATGGTTAGGACAAAGACCTTGCTGAGCTCCAGCTGAAATCCTCTTCCACCCCCCCCCCCAGCCCCCCAGTTTCTCCTCCTGCCTTCTGGAAAAGGCCTAGCCATCCCTGCCCCCCCCGCCCCCCCCCAGCCCCTCCAACTCTCCTCCTGCATGAACTCCTCCTCCTCCTGCGGTCAGCTCTTTTGGCAGCAGCATCTTAATCTTGATTGATGTTCAGTTTGCAGTGCAACAAAATTGGGGGGGGGTTCTTTCTTGACTGCGGTTGCTGATTGATGGCGATGGCGATGTAACCCCTTCAGTGGAGCGTCCGACTCGTGGCGATTCTCTGGGCCTGGCGGCCTCTCCCCCTCTTCCCATCATGCACGGCTCCTTTTGAGTCGTTCTGAGCTCTGTCTGGGGTCAGCTTGGACGGTGTCCAGCCACACCGTCTTCTTTGGCGGTCTTCTTCTCTGGCTCTTCCAAGCCTCGTCGCTTTTTCCAGGGAATCCTCTCCCCATGAGGGGGCTGGAGGAAGTGAGACCCCTCATTTTGCCTACCTCTGTCCCCTCTGCATCCCGTCTTGGTGCCTCTGAAGTCTCCCAATCCAAAGGAAGGATGTTACATTTCCCCCTCTTGGAAGTTCGTTTTGCTGGCATTTTTCTCTCTCGGCTGTGCTTTCTCGCCTGCCTCGGGTGACCCGGCTTAGGAGGAGCTGCAGGGGAGGGGCTTGTGGGGTGGGGGAGAGCTACTCTGAGGCAAGCAGGTCGGCCACGTCCCCTTTAAAATGCTGTGTGTGTGTGGGGGGGGGGAGCAATTCCCTGCTGGCTCCTGCCAAGCGGCCCCGTCTTCTCCAAACGCTCAAAGAGGGCTTTTTCCGGTCCTGGCATTGGGTCTCCCTCTCCGTCCCCCTCCCACACTTGTCCTCCTTCAGTCCTCTGGCAGAGGCCCATCATCCACGGCTTCTTAGAGATGAAGAATGGGGCTCCGAGAAGGGGCCTCCGAGTGATCCAGATCTGGGACTTCAGTCGGGAGCGTTGAGGGCCGCCCAGTTCCTCTCGGCCTCCCGGAGTCCTTCTGCCTGGGTCATCCCGGCTCCGCTGTGCAGAGGACACTCGACCTTGGGGAGGGGGCTGAGGAGCCCCTCCCTCCCTCCCTCCCTAGCCTTGAAGTTCCTTCAGCCTTTTGGTCTTCCTGGCTTGTTTTCTGCTCCGGATATCAGCCACTTGCTGGTCCCCCCCTTGGGGACGGCACCCTTTCTCCTGTCCTAATGGAGCTGGGGGTCCTCGGCTTTTGGAGCTGCCTGGTGTCCTTGAGAGAGAAAGGGGCTTCTCCTTAGTTCCCCCCTTCCCAGAAATTCTGGACCGGGGGCCTGTTTCAGGGACTGGCTGCTGAACGGTGCCAATCGGACGCAGTGGCAAGGGGGGGCTGCAAGATAATAATAGTAGTAGTAATAATAATAATAATAATAATTGGAAGATCTGCAAAAAATATCATTTGCCTGTAAGCAAAAACTGGTGGGATCATAAAATAGAGAAAGTCATAGAAAAAGATAAAATTAAACTGCTCTGGGACTTCAGAATTCAAACAGACAAGCACCTGCAACATAACACCCCAGACTTAACAATTGTCGATAAGAAAGACAAAAAAGTCTGGATAGTGGACGTGGCAGTGCCTGGAGACAGCAGAATAGAAGAGAAAGAACTGGAGAAGATAACAAAATACAAAGACCTACAAATAGAAATAGAAAGACTGTGGCAAAAGCAAGCAAGGGTAGTACCAATAGTCATAGGCTCCTTGGGTGCAATCCCAAAACAACTGGAGCACCACTTGAACACCATTGGCATTGACAAATTTGCCATCAGTCAATTGCAAAAGGCAGCCTTCCTAGGAACTGCTTCCATCCTATGACGATATCTGTAATACCATCAAACATCCACATCTGCCTATCCCAGGTCCTGGGTAAGGACTCGATGGGTAGACAAAATGCCAAATCCAGTCTGAACATCTGGCTGACTATGCGATGATCAATAATAACAATAATAATACTAATAGTTGGAAGGACCTTGTAGGTCATCTAGTCCAGGGCTTTTCAACCTTTTCACCTATTGTACCACTTTTAGGGTATGGCACTATCCAAATACCACCAGTCGCCTAGCAAAGGGTCAAAAAAAAAAAGGAAAAAAGTGATAAAGCACAGGTAGTCCTCGACTTAAAACAGTTTGCTTAGTGACTGTTCAAAGTTACAATGGTACTGAAAAAAGTGCCCCCCAAGCCACAGCCAAGCAAGACACCTGCCTGCCCCCCCCGGTGGCGCTCTTCCTCCTGTCCGAGGTTTTCATTGTGAGCATTTCTGTTGAGGATTGGCAGGGGGGGTGGGGTTTTTTGGTTTTTATTCCTCCCGTCTGCTGGCTGGTTGCAGCAGGTTTTGATCACTTCACATGACCCTGGGACACTGTGACCGTCATAAATATGAATCAGTTGCCAAGCATCTGAATGTAAATCACAAGACCCTGGAGATGCTGCAACATTGCAGCTGATCAGCACTTCTTCTGGGCTCAGCAGAAGCGCCAGGATCAGTGCTGCTTTCCAGCTGATTGGTGCTTCTTCAGGGCTCAGCAGAAGCACCAGGATTGACGCTGAGCTCCAGCTGGCACTTCCACTGAGCCCTGACAGCCCCGGAGAAGCGCCAATCAGCTGGAAAGAGGCACTGATCCTGGTGCTTCCGCTCAGCCCTGACAGCCCTGCAGCTCCAGACATTTCTTGCTCAGGCTTGTGCAGTGCTACCATTCCCCTCCCCCGCTACTATTCTAGGATGGTCGCATACCACCTGCCAGGTGCCAATGTACCACAGGTAGTACCCGTACCACTGGTTGAAAAGCCCTGATCTAGTCCAACCTTCAGCTCAGGCAGGAAACCCTAGACCATTTCGGACACATGGCTGATCTGGGGGGGGGGTTGGGCAAGGGCAGCCAACAGAGCTGTGCCAGCTGAGGGAGGGGTCTGTGTAATAAGCCCTTTCCCACCTACAGGTGACCCGCTGTTACTTTGAGGGGGGCTACCAGGACACCCCCGTCTACCTCCTGGAGAACCTCTTCCACGGCCACTCCGTCCCTGGCCCCAGCATCCTGGTGGATAAGAACAGGTGAGGAGGGCCTGCGGGGGGAGATGGGGGGGCGCAGGGTTCAAATCTTGTCAGAGCAGAAAAGAGGTTACTGACTCAGTAGGTAAATAAGATCGCAGGTGTTCCTGCAGTTGGCTTGCGACTTTCTGATCTGTGGACGATGCTCTATGGCTGTGCCCACTGCTGGTGGTCCACGGGTGGGGGCTGGGGGGCTGCTGTGTGACCCAGAGGCAGCCACTGAAGGGCCCCTTTGCGCTCCTGCAGCACCATCCTGGTGGAGCCCGGCTGCACAGGCTCCGTGACGGCCCTTGGGGACATCTGCATCGCGGTGGGCTCCGGCACCTTCCGTCCAGTTGGGCCTGAGGTTGACCCCGTCCAGCTGTCCATCTTCTCCCATCGCTTCATGAGCATTGCAGGTGAGTGTGGGGGATGGGAGCTGCCCCCCCCCACGGGCAGGACGGGCCCCGGGGCCCCCCCGAGAGAACAACCTCCTCTCTTCCCGAGCAGAGCAGATGGGCAGAGTCCTGCAGCGCACGGCCATCTCCACCAACATCAAGGAGCGACTGGACTTCTCCTGCGCCCTCTTCGGGCCTGATGGGGGGCTGGTCTCCAACGCCCCCCACATCCCCGTCCACCTGGGCGCCATGCAGGAGACGGTGCAGTTCCAGGTAGGAGCTGCCTCTGGGTGGGTGGGGGGTCAGCTCCAGGGGCGAAGGGCAGGCCGTAGGGAGGCCTGGCATAGGAGCCCTCTGGGGGAGTTGGAGATGGGGGGGGGAGAGAAACGAGAGGCAGTTAGTGTGTTAACGCGACACAGGTGTGTAAAACAAGGACTGTGAAAAGGTCACGGGGAAAGCCCCCTTCCCTGCTTTTTCTGTGTGTTGCTGAAAGTCCTGCTTTCTTAAAGCCGGAAGTAGAATTGCAGGCTAGGGGTGTATTCATGCACACGCATGTGTCTGTATGTACGTGGGGCATCTGGGTGGGGCAGAGAGTGGGACCCGCCAGGTGCCTGTTGGGGACCCCCTAAGGCTCCTCCTGCGCCCCCCTTCCTCGGGCTGAGTGGCTGTGTCTCCCCTGCCTGCCCCTTCCCCTCAGCCGCCCTGCGGGGTCTGCCTGCATGTGTGAACGAGTCTCTTTCTCCCCTCTGCAGGGCCGGCCCTTGGTCTGTGTCTCCTCTTCTGCCGGCACCCTTCCCATGCCCCTCGCTTTCTCCCGGGGCGCATAAGAGAAGCCCCCTCCCCTCTTTTGTGGATCACCAAGCGACTGTCTCTTTCTCTCTCCTCCTGCCTCGTTTCCACCCTGTCTCCACAGGTGGTTGGTTCTCAGAGTGCCGGGAGGCCCCCTCGAAAGAGCCCACTGATTGTGACCCTGGGCTTGTGGATGGGGGGGATGGGTTGGATGTTTGGGGTGGCTGTGGGGTGAGGGGAGCCTCCTCCACAGGGAGGGGCTGCACCCAGGCCTCAGTGGGGGACCTTTCAGCCTTCTCCCCCTCCTCCCCATTTCCCCGTCTGCATTGCAGATCCACCACCTGGGACCCGACCTTCACGAGGGGGACGTGATCCTGAGCAACCACCCCTGCGCGGGGGGCAGCCACCTGCCCGACCTGACGGTCATCACCCCCGTGAGTGGCCCCCTCCCCGCTTCTGGAGGGGCAAAGAGGCAGCTGGGGGCGCAGAGCTTTCCCTGAGGTGGGCCCCGGGCTTGTCCTGCGGAATAGGAGAGTTCGGGGGCTTATGGGGCCCCAGGGTTGACTTGCCCCTGCAGCCCCCTGTCTGCTTCCCAGCCCCCCCCCACCATGCCCTGCCTCTTTGTGGAGTGGCCGCTGCTCGTTCCAGGTCTTCTGGGAGAAGGGGGCCAGGCCCATCTTCTTCGTGGCCAGTCGTGGCCACCATGCCGACATTGGGGGGATCACCCCGGGCTCCATGCCCCCCCACTCCCACTCCCTCCAGGAGGAGGGGGCCATCTTCATCTCCTTCAAGCTGGTGCAGGAGGGCGTCTTCCAAGAGGAAGGTTGGTCTTTGGGGCGGGGGAGGGGAGGGAGCTTCAGCTCTTCAGGAGGGAGGTCTGCGTCCATCACCCCTCCCGCCACTGCAGAGCATCTTTCCTTACAGCCGTCACCGCGGCCCTGCTGGCCCCTGGCCAACTGCCCGGCAGCAGCGGCACCCGCAACCTCCACGACAACCTTGCCGACCTGCGGGCCCAGGTGGCCGCCAATCAGAAGGGGATCCAGCTGGTGAACGAGCTGATTGGGCAGTACGGGCTGGGCGTGGTGCAGGCCTACATGGGCCACATTCAGGTGAGGAAGGGTCTCGCGGCCCCTGGCTTGACCCCAGGACTCACCTCCCGCTTGGAGGCTTTCAAAGACCCAGTGGAAGGTCTGCCCCATTGCGTGGCCCGGGGAGAGCCAGGAGTGGGTTGGAGACCCCCGCTTCAATTCTTAAGGTGGGGTTGATCCGATGTGGTTGGGGTCAACATTTCCCATCACTTTCTGGGAGGGGAGAAGAAATCCTTCCGCTTCCCATTCCCCAGGGCAGCGAAACAAGCAGCTCCCGTGTTCAGCGCAAGTGGGTCGAGTGGAAAGGGAGTGGGGGTCCCAGTGCCCCTCTTATTCTTTGGGGGCAGGCTTGCCCCACACTGGAGAGGGCAAGCCTCTGAAGACCCCCCACTCTGAATGCTGGGGCCCCAAGGGTGGGGGCAGCGGTGTGGGGGCCTCCTGGGGCCCCTCCCTGGCAGGATGGGGAGGGTTCCGCCACTCAAGAGTCCAGGACCATTTCAGCCCCTTCCTGGCTGTGCCCTCAGGCTAACGCGCAGGTCGCCGTCCAAACGATGCTGAGGAAGTTCGCCACACGCCGTGGACACGTGGACCTCCCCCTGCGGGTGGAGGCCAAGGACTTCATGGATGACGGCACCCCGATTTGTCTCCATGTGACGGTGGACCCACAGGAGGTGAGCGTGTCACGGAATCCTGGAGCTGGGAGGGGTCTTGGTTGTCATCTATTCCAGGGGTCCCCAACTCCTGGGCCTTGAGCCGTTCAGAACCAGGCCATGGAAATGGCGGGCAAACACACATGTGCACACACACATCCTGACTTGTGGGAGCAGTGTGTGTGTGTGTATATCTGTGTGTGCAAATGGACCTGTGCACGCATACGCACCTGCCTTTCATTCACACAGAACGATCCCCTCTGTCCACAAAGACTGGAAGGTTGGGGAACTCTGAGCAAAGGACCTGAGCAGAGGGGGAGGCGGGGGGGGGGAGACATGAGCAACAGAACAGCCGTCCAGCATTAGGAGTGGTTGCAGCTTCCTTCTCTGCTGCTTGAACGCGCTGTGTGTGTGTGTGTGTGTGTACAGATCTGAGAAGGATTGACAGCCGCGGTGAACGTGGATGGTGGGGGGAGGGCTAATGGTGCCTCTTCCCCCCCCCCCAGGGCACCGCACTCTTTGACTTCACGGGGACCGGCCAGGAGGTGTACGGGAACTGGAACGCCCCCCGCGCCATCACCCTCTCCGCCCTGATCTACTGCTTGCGCTGCATGGTGGGCGAGGACATCCCCCTCAACCAGGTGCAGAGGGAGGGGCAGCTGGGCGGGGCCAGCCCTTGGAAGAGCTGGGGGGATGCCGGGGGGGGGGGGAATGCCTGGATGATCAGGAGAGCCTGAAGTGTCCCCGGCTGCTTCTTCGCAGGGCTGCCTGTCCCCCGTGCAGATTGTGGTCCCCGAGAGCTCCGTCCTCCACCCCTCCCTGGATGCCGGCGTGGTGGGGGGCAACGTGCTGACCTCCCAGAGGGTGGTGGATGTCATCTTCCGAGCGTTTGAAGTCTGTGCTGCCTCGCAGGTGAGGGGAGCACAGAAAGGCCTGGCTGGGTGTAGGACGCTAAGAAAAAGACGCAGGCATGTCTTGAGCAGAGGTTTGAAGCTGCAGGATACAGCTTGACAAACTCTTGAGTTTATTATTTCTTATATACTTTTTACATACATAGGCTTTGCCATTAACTGCTGACATTTTACATTTAGAAGTTTAATCTTTAGCTGTTGACATAAAGTAATTGAAAATTCCTTCATATAAGCAATTATTTTCTAGTAACATATTACATGGTCAGAGATCAGGTAAAGACAAATACAGGTAGATGAAAGAGAGGAAGAGATAAAGATGGGAAGAGATAAGGGAAGGAACTAAGCATATTATCTGTTTAGGTAGGTAAGATATTAAATCAAGAGGGGGTGATCTTTTGACTGCTTCCTTGGGACAAAGGGTATCAAAAGGTTATGAGGTTTGTGGGGGGGAAAGCATGGCAGTTTGCTGCGTGTGCAAATTCCCCCACAGCTGGGGGTCTCAAACTCGGGCTGGGGTCACACAGCTGCTCGGCCAGGGCATGGGCGGCCTCGCGCAGACACCAGCTGAGCCCGGAGGTTGTGCCTCCCGGGCTTTCTTGAACCCGAGTGGCTGAGAGGAGAGACGTCCAGAGGCCTTGGCTGGTGGCTGTGCTCAGAGCGCAGAGAGGCATCTTTTGATAGACCCCCAGGAGCCTTCCCATCATCCCTGAGACCGGGGTTCTCCTTCCCTCCCTGCCCAGCCCCAGGTCCTGGGGAGGGGGCTTCTGCAGCTGGCCAGAGAGCCCACACTCCGTCCCCTCGACCCTCCTCCAGGGCTGCATGAACAACGTCACGTTTGGGAACGAGCACATCGGCTACTATGAGACGGTGGCCGGAGGGGCCGGGGCGGGGCCTCACTGGCATGGCCGCAGTGGGGTGCACAGCCACATGACCAACACCCGCATCACGGATCCTGAGATCCTGGAAAAACGGTGGGTGACATTGGAACCTGAGGGGGGGCTCTTGGCTCCGGGTCCTGGGCAATGCGCCTCAGCCCTCTGAGCAAGGAAAGTGGGGGGGGCTGCCCTGGCAAGCAGGCTCAGTCTGGTTGCTCCTTTTCCTAGTCCCATGACATTTCCCCCCCCCCATTGATTACCCAGCTCAAAGCTCTCACTCCAAGGCAGGCAACTGGTGTGCTTGTGTGTGTGTGTGTGTGTGTGTGTGCATATGTGTGTGTATGTGTTGGCTGTGCATACTCTCAGCCTATTGTACAGGAGGCATTCAGCAGGGGATTGCAGACCCCGCTCTCTTTCCTCTCCCCCCCCCCAGGTATCCAGTGGTCCTGCAGACCTTCCAGCTGGCGCCAAATACTGGGGGGGCTGGGCTGTTCCGAGGAGGGGACGGGGTCCGGCGAGAGCTCCAGTTCCGGGAGGAGATGGTCCTGTCAGTGCTGAGTGAGCGCCGGGCTTTCCAGCCATACGGGCTGCAAGGTGGGGCCTTCTTGGGTGTGGCAGGAGGTCCCGGCGTGTCAGTGGGGCAATTCCGCTGGCTATCTATAGGGGGGGCGGAGTCGCTGCAGTTCTGGGGTGGACTCATAGAATCCCAGGGTTGGAAGGCACGTGACAGGTCCTGCCCTGCTCAGCGGGGCAGCCCCACAACATCCTCCCCAGTTGTCCACCCAGCCTCTGTTGGAAGTTCTCAGGGCTGGGGAGGTGAGGCCACGGGAAGGCCACGGCGGGACAGCCGAAGGGTAGAAAGAGAAGGTTCGCCCTGCAAGGCTGGAGGTGGCTTCTCCAGCGTCTCCTCTGACCCCCAGACCGCCCCGTGGCTGCTTCTCCCTTTTCGGACAGGTGGCGATCCCGGTTCCCCGGGCCTGAACTTGCTGATCCAACACAAGGGACGGACCATGAACCTGGGTGCCAAGATGTCTGTGAAAGTGCGCCCTGGGGTAAGGAGTCCCTGGATGCCTTCCTGGCCTGCTGCCCCGTCCCGGAAGCCGCCCTCTTGAGGGGTCTCTCTCCTTCCCTTGTCCGTAGGACGTCTTCTGCCTGCAGACCCCAGGGGGAGGGGGCTTCGGACAGCGCCCCCAACCGCCACCCTTGGCCAAAGGGTCTGAAGAGACCAGGCTCCGGGCCCAGCTCTTCAGAGAACGAGGCAGCTTCTACTACTACAGCCGGTCACAGGAGATAATTGATGGGCCCTGAAAGATTGGAGAAGGTGGCAGGGCAATTCCACCTCTCACCACAAGGGGGCAACAGAGACCAGCTTTCTTCCTTTCTTGTCCGTATGGGGGGGAGGGTGAAATAAAGAGATTGCTCCCTCCCTACACACCCTAAGTGCTGTTTCTCCTGGGGGGGGCTGCCCCCTGCCCGCCTCTCTTCTGCCTGCACCCCTCAAGCCCAGAGAGAGAGAGAGAGGGTGCCGTGCCTCCCTGTTCTCAGCTGGCGCAGGGGCCGTGAGCCAGTGGTGCCTGTGCCAGCTGAGAACAAGGAGCACAGCACCCTTCGGGCCAGTGGTGGTGGGATGGACGCCGCCCGGGCCTTTTCCTGGGAGGAAGGGGCCGGGCAAACGCTTAGCGTAGTTTCGCATGAATAAAGTTAGGCATTTGCCTGCAGTCCCTGAATCGTTTCTGTCCCAGCAGACGACCCGGCTGGTCTGCCCAGGGGTGCTGCCCACCAGGCCCAGCTCGAAGCCTCCGTGAGGGGTCCGAGTCTGCCACCTCCTGCACTAGAGCCCACCCCCCTCGCGCGTTCTGACCCAACGGCCCTTCCCTGTGTGACAGGTGGAGGAGCAGAGGGCCCCCAAGGTGTGATGGTTCTGATAAATGAGCGGCAGAAATAAGAACTCTGAGGCAATTGCTTTCCTCAAAGAACACTTTTAATGGCTACATAATATCAGCACGAACAAAGGTGAAACCAAGACTGAAAGTTCCCCTCCCCCCCCCACAAAGGTTACAAAGTAAAAGTTGAACTCCCCATCCCTTGGTGTGTCATAAATCACAATCCCCAATTAACTCCTTTGGTGGGCTTCCTAAGGGTCGCTCCAGCCCACCAAACACTTAGGCTGCTTGGTTCCCACAAGAAAGTTATTGTTTTGACTGAACTATAAGAATGCATCTTCCCCCCCCCCCCAATTGCTGTGACAACCGAAAAAGGAAGAAACATGGCTGAATTCAGGGTGTTTGAAGGTTTGACACACGGTTATTAGGGGGCTGGAGGCTAAAACATAGGAAGAACAGTTGCTGGAATTGGGGATGTCTAGTTTAATGAAGAGAAGGACCAGGGGGGACAGGATAGCAGCGTTCCAAAGCTTAAGTGCTTCCCCAAAGAAGGGGGGGGGAGGTTCAAGCTATTCTTCAAAGCACCTGAAGGCAGGATAAGAAACAATCGATCTGGAGACTAATCAAGAAGAAAAGCAACCTAGAACTAAGGAGAAACTTCCTGACAGGACAGTTAATCAGTGGAACAGAAGTAGCCTCCAGAAGTTGTGGGTGTTCCATCCCTGAAGATTTTTATGAAGAGATTGGACAGCCATTTGTCTAGAATGGACTAGGGCAGGGATAGGCAACATTGGCTCTTTTATGATTCGTGGACTTCAACTCCCAGAATTCCTGAGCCAGTTGAAGTCCACAAGTCATAAAAGAGCCAAGGTTGCCTACCCTTGGACTAGGGTCTCTTGTTAGAGCAGGGGGTTGCACTAGAAGACCTCCAAGGTCCCTTCCAACTCTGATGATGTTCTATGTTTGAAACTATTTCAAGAACGACATATAAAATGCTGAAAATCAATTGGATAGTTTATGGGCAGGCACCATCTAAAAGGAAGCAAAATGATTAATTTTTACATTTCGGGAACGAGGGCTGCAAAATAGAGTGATGACAGCATCGGAGAGCAGCCATTTTGGGCTTTTATGGAGGAGATGAAGGTGCAGATCAGTTGAGTAAGAAGTGGGACAGCGTTGCTCAGACCTTCTGTAAACAACATAACAGCCACTACAATCCTTTGGCTTCCATCAGAACATTGCAATGTCTGAGTTTCCCAGCCCACATAAACATAAAATAATGCCATTAAAATAATTAGGTTAAAATGTTATGCTTGCAAACAAACTGATTACCATCTAGAATGCAGCACCTCAGATACATAAGGAGTTGCTATAATCAACTGCCAAAGCCCAGGGACAGCAGATCCCGGGAAGATTGGGAAAAGTTACAGAGATCTCACGATGGAAATGGATAGACTTGCAGGGCTCCTCAACCTTGGCAATTTAAGACTTGGGACTTCAACTCCCAGAGTTCCTCAGCTGGCAAAGGAGTTCTGAGGAATTCTGGGAATTGAAGTCCCCAAGTCTTAAAATTGCCAAGGTTGAGGAGCCCTGGCGATGGAAACCTCACCAAGTCATCCCTGCAATTATTAATTGGCACGTTGGACAGAAGAACAAATACAAAAAAAAAAAAAAAAACCCGTTTACAAGAGCTAAATATTTTGGTTACTTTAATTGTGGATTTGCAAAAACATTTCTACCTTGCTGGGTGTATCTTATACCTTTAGACGTTTGTTTATTTGTTTATTCAGTATCTCTGGTTGCCCCTTTCAGTGACTCTGGGCGGCTGACAGTTCAAAAATGTATTACAATTAAAAACACAAAAAACTTTTTAAAAGAGTAATGACAGCAAAAGCAATAAAAACAACAGAAGCGTCCAAATTAAGTGACCGCGCTGGACTAACGCCCAGCTTCCTGCCATAGGAATGCGGGTCAAAGGTGTGACCGTTTCATGTGGTGGTTTGGTGATTAGGTGCACAACACCCACAATAATTGGGCCACGAGGTGCAACTTCCCCCAGGAGGCAGAAAGAATTTGGGGGAGCGGCGTTTTGGAGCCACGCACGTCAGGCTGGGGCTCGGTCGGGCCCTCCCGGGGCGCAATTAGGGGTGGCTTCCCTCCGTCGGGCCCTCCCGGTTGCCTGAGGGAGGAAGCCCACAATTAGCAGGCCCATCAGGAGGCGGCTGACGTGGACACCCCCGCGGCGGTCAAGCTGCCCCTGAGCTCCCTGCCGAGCGGGGCAGGATTCCTGGCCAGCCAGCCACGGGGCAGGAGCGGCTCCCTCGCTGGGGCTGTTCGGCCTCCCCGACCGGCTGGTCGTCCCGGCCTTTCCAGGGCCAAATCCTGCCGAGCTCCGCCTGCCGCAGGAGGGCGAGCCAGGCCAGGCTGGGTGGCGGGAAAGGAGGCGCGCTGCGCTTTGCACAGCCCCGGGCCCCGTCCAGAGGAGCGCCCCAGCCCTCCATGTGGACGGGGGGGGGGGAAGCCCCGTCCGATGCCCGGAAAGCAGTGCTTCCTCTCCTGCTCCGGGTGTGGGAAAATGGGCGGAGGTCCCGGGAAGGCCAAGCGTGGGTGGGAGGAGGCTGGCATGTGCCCCCCTCCGCTGCTTAACTGACCTTTTAACGGAGGAGAGGCCACGCCAGGCTCTCTTGGAAAGGTTATCTCTAGCCGGCTCTTGGGTGTGGTGTGTTTGCAGTGTCAACAGGCTGGAAGGAAATCCCTGGGTATGTCCTACAAGGGGGGCGGCGCATTAGGCCTTTCCAGCAGCCCACACTGAGACGCCCCAATTGTCCCAAAATGCACCCCTGAAAAGAGTGGGTGGCTTCTCTTTTGAACCCCAGCCCTCCTGGGAAGAAAGGGAGCAGAGAGAAAAGAGAGGAGTGCAGGACACACACACACAAACCTGAGAGAAGGTGTGGGGTGCGGACGCTCCCCCAGTCCCTTCTGTACCAGCTCCTCCTTTGGCATTGTGATGTTGTGTGTGCCTGTTTAATGCAGGCAGGTGAGGAGCTCCCCAGGCACCTGTGTTGGTCAGGTGGGAGCTTGGCTTGGAGGGGCCTCACCTGTTCCAAGCTTAGAAGGGGCCAAAGTCAGCGGTCGCAGGCCAAGCCCAGAGCTGCAAGGCCGCCCTGCTCCAGCCACCTTCCTTTGGGGCCCCTGCAGCAACAGCCCTGCCCCAAGGCAGTCTTCCCCAGCGAAGGGCAGTGCCAACCCATCTGGAGCGAAGGCAGCTTCCCAGAGATGCAACTTTTGCAGCTACAAAGACTAGAAACCTGCCAGACACCAATTTTCTCACTGCGTGCTCCATGCGCTGCCTTTGCTGATGAAGTTCAAGTCCCGTTAAACTGAATGCCTTGCACGCAGAATGGTCATTTCAAGGGCAGGATCTGGGGGTTCAATTCCCCCAAAAGGCTTAGAACTCCACCGAAGAACACCTGGCTACATATGGCTGATGAGTCGGGGTCATGTCCAGCCTCCTGAGGGCCAATATGCCATCCCCGATGTGACATTCTAACTGCTGCTGCACCCCTCAATTCTCCCTCCCATAAAACATGGAAGCAAAATTCCCTCTGCACGGCTGTACCAATGGCAGAGTGGTGTTACACACTACTCCAACACTCCTTATTAGGGACCGTGACCTGGAAGTACCTGGCTCGCTCTCTAGGTCACACCATCAGCGCTACAAGGTTGCTCTCATTACGTTACAGCACTGATAAAGTTTCCTAGTTTGGTAGTGAAAGGTCTGTAAGAAAACCACCCCGCTCAGAAAGCCCACAGGACCCCACAATTCCTGGTTTATTCTCCAGTCAGACGTGGCCCCCTTCATCGGCTTCCTCTCTGGGAAATGCTGCTGGCAGAACCGGGAGATGGGAGAGGCCTGCGGGGTGAAGTGGAGGGTACCAGACGCCCCCCCCCCAGCAGAAGTGGGGTGGGGGGATTGATCCCGGCTACCCGCTGCTAATGGCTAAAGGCCCACAGCAGGGAGGAGAATGGAGGCTGGCGCCTCTGCCCAGCTCACGATGCTGGTTGTCAGACGCAGCAGCTGTTCCAAAAGAGGCAGAGACACTGACACAGACCTGTAGGGTTTTTTTTATAAATAAATATATTTTACATCTATATTGACAGCAGACAAGGTAGTCAGGTACATCCTTACACCACAAATAAATCGTCAGGTAAATCACAGAACATCGTACAGAGCACACAGAAGGGGAAAAGGCTGGGGGGGGGGAACTACCCCCACAGCAGCCAATCACAGCGCAGATTGCCTTGCTCAGGAGCCAGCCCTCTCCAACCAATCAACTGCCACTGTGTGTTCTGACCAGGGCACTCTTTACTGCTCCGGCCACTAAATATAAACATCCCAACACTGAGGCTGGCGATTGCTTCCCAGCTTTCTTGATAGGGAAGATATTGCCTTTTTTTAAAAAAAATTACTAATCCTATAACCGCTCTGCTTAAGTTGCACCGGCTGTTCTTCCAACTTGCATCGGCCTCAAGGCTTGTCTGTCGGAACCTGCAGCAAAGGGGTTTGTGTGTGTGTGTGTGTGTGAGAGAGAGAGAGGTCAGCCCCCTCCTCCCTGGGCTTTGGGGTCCCACAGGAGAAGGAGCAGGGGAGCCTGCCTGCTGGAAGAAGAGTTCGGCTCGAGTCAATTTTGCCCCCCGCTGAGGTTCACCTGTCCGGCTATAGTGCTGTGCGCAGGTGTTTTAGGCTCACGGGCTCCTTCTCTGCACCTCTCCTGTCTCCCCTTTCCGAACTTTAATTCTTCTGCCAACCGGCGCCTGGCAGGGGCAAAATCATTGCAGCGCAGAAGGGGGCCTTGAGAGCAGGCGGGACTCCGGGGCTCCTGCCCCCCCTCTTTTCCAGCTGCGAATTCAGGGCCAACCCATCAGAGCAGCAGTTGGTCCTTTTGGTTCAGCTCCTGCAACTCCTGGACTGTGGGTTTCAGGGGGGAAACGACAACGTAGGAGAGATCCAGTCGGGCGCGAAGAAAAAGGGAGCAGTGCTCAGACTGCCAAAAAACCCACAAAAACCAAGCAAAGTGAAGCTAAGCTAAGCAAAAGAAAGAAAGTGCCTACAGTATCTGAGGAGGCACCCATGTGTCGTTTCTGTCGAAACTTTGCATCTTCCCTCTCTGGTCCCTGTCTGTGCTTGGCTTGCGTGACCCGGGGGCAGCGGGGTCTGTATCGAGCCCTGCAGGCTGTCCATAGAGTGAGAGTGGACAAGGCCCCCTCCCCCCCCCCAGCACCAGGCCCTTCTTGACTTGGATGCTGCACCCTGAGATCCCAGAGGAGATCAGCCTTTTGTGCCACCCGGTTGCAAAGATGTTTACTCAAGAGATTGAACAAACAGCACCAGGAAGCGCCTTCCTGCACACAAAGGACGGGGGGGGGGACTTCTGTCCAGCAGGGCCACCCATCCCGCCTCCTCCCCCCGCTGAAATCTTAAAGCTTTGGGGCCCTGAGAGCTCAGGATGGCAAAGGGTGCCCACAGGCCTTAAGAGTGCCACAATTAAGAACACCCCAGAAATGGTCTGCTCAAACACAGTAAACTATTAACGTTTGAGGCCCTTCGGTTTCTTGGAAACAATTCAGGTTTTGCTGAAACATTCAGTTCTATACGTGCCTGATGCAGGATGTGTAATCTCTGTGGTGAGATTTTTATCTTGGGAGGCTGACATTTGGCTAAATAGTTACGAAAGTCAAGTTGCACTTGATTTGATGGGGGGGGGAAGGGTTACCAATTCCCCAGCCCAAAGTCTGCACCGGCCCTTCGTAGCCAACTTCACCCAGATGCAGACCAGGCCACAGGGCCATCGTCCACTCCCCCCCACATGTCCACCCCCAGCCTGACCTCATGTCAGTCTCGGCTGTTTTCATGCAGCCCTTCCTAGGAGGACCGAGAGGAGAGGCTGACCAAGAGGTCCAGGCATTTGGGCAGAGAATGCCGGTGTCACCTTGATGGCCCCCGTTGACCAGTGTCACACTATCTCCCATCCTCTGCTGAGTTCGGAGCCTGGAGTAGGTGACCGCTCTGGTGCCTGCAACCTTGAAGGCCTCCCACACCAGCCCCTCGGCCATCCCAGAGTGCCCAGCTTGGCTTTGAAGGAGTAACTGCTCCCTCTCTCCAGCAGGGAGAGGCCCTGGACAGACGGCTTCCCATCCCTGGATCAAGGACTTTGGTCCAGCTGCAGGTCACAGTGGGTCCTTCCACGCCTGGTCACTCTTCCGGTTCCACCTCCGAGGATACCAGGAGTTGCAGTCCGACAGGCAAGTGGTCCGAGCAGGTGGCCAGCTGGGTGAAAAAGGAGACTTTCTCCACCGTCTGAAAGCCAAGAGGGGACACGAGACAGGAAGGGCTGAGAGCAGCAGAACAATGGGCCCAGGAAGGGGCCGAGAGCGGAGAGTCTGGGGAAAGATTTGGCCCCTAATCCTGAATAATTTTAGGATTGAAGGCCGCCTGAACCAACCTTCTGCTCAGGGCAGATTCGGCACGTGGAGGCACCTTCCATTCATCTCCAGAGCCCTCTGTTTGCAGCCCTCTGGCACCACCTACTCCTAACATTCACCAGCCCTACCAGTTTCCCCAGCTGCCCTGGCTGGAACCTCAGCAGCCCCCCAATTCCCCTGCAGCTGTTCCCCAGTGACCCCCCCCCTTCCCACTCTCCTTGGCACCTTCCAGGGAGTCCTTTGAAAGGGGAAAGACCATGGTGGGGAAGGGGCTTCCTGCTTTTTTTCTCCTCCTTCTGGAAGGAGGGGAAATCTGCCCAGGAGGGATCACTGCTATTATGGAGACCCCCCACCCATTTCTGTCCCTTCCAGCCCCTCCCCAGGGCTTGTGGAGGTTGAGGGGATGGTGAGAACTAGCTAGCATTCATTGTCTTGGTCGTGGGGATGGAGGGAAGCTGGCAGAGTTGCTGGGAGGCTCTGCAGGCCGTGGGGACATTCTTGTTTAGGGCAAACTTTGACCAGGTTTACTACCTGTATCAAAATGCCCATTTGGGAGTTCACAGGAGATGCCAACCTCCCCTTGGCTCAGGGGGGGTCACGGATCTGATTGCCCAAACCCCAAAGACCAGATCCACCAAGAGAGCACCTGGCTGACCACAGGTGGAGGACCAGGAAATGCAAATATTGCTGCACCTGCAGTCACCCGGAAGAGGCTTTCCTGGGGCAGGAAGTCATAGCGATGAGGGAGCTTAATTGTGCTGCCAAGGAAATGCCAGGCGTGTCTGGCACAACACTTTCTTCACTGCAGGGCAAAGACTGGCCCACGAGAACCAGCTACCTGGACCCATCCTCATGAAGGGGGCAGGGGGCCTCTTCCTCACAGCCCACCCGATTCAGGTTGGCATAAATGAGTGTTCGGCCACAGCCACCTTACCTCTCTTAGCAAGGAGACTGGCCAGGCTTGGGGGGGGGGCTGGATTCCTGGCCCTCTGTTCCCACCCATGCAGGTCTTTGGCCAGGTCAAGCCCGGCAACCAAAATATCCCGGGAGGAGCAGAACTGGACATCCAGCAGATGCCAGGCAACCCCCTCCTGTCCTGGGCTGGGTCAGTGGGAGCATGTGGTCTGAAGAGCCCCCCGGGAAGTGCTGAGCCCAGCTGGGTCCACTGGCAGACCGGGGGCCTCTGGGCAAGGAAAGATCCTCCAAGGTACCGGCAAACGCTGCCTGGTGTGGGAGGCGGGTTACTCTGTTGAACTGGTGCTCAGCGTTACCCTGGCTCAGGTGGGAGGGAGGGAGGGAGGGAGGACGGCTCCTCTGTCCATGGTGCAAATGTCCCCCAGAGCGAGTGGGCTACAGGGGCGTCCTGGGACCCACAGAGAAAGCAACTCTCGAGCACACAAAGAGGGCAAAGGAAAAGGGTGCCCCCCGGCCCCCGAGAATTGGTGCTCTGCACAGGGAGGCAACTTTTGTGTCTTGCAAGGTGCCCGGAGAACCGCAAGGCAAGCAGAGCAGAACAACTCCAGGAAGCCACCTGGGCCCGTTTCCGCAGGAGGTTCTCGCAAGGCTGCTTGTGGGCACTGAAGGGCTGGCAAGAACCTGGGCATTCTGCTCCTTGCCAGGCTCTGCCCGCCACAAACCGCAGGAGTCAGACGCTGAAAGTCGGTGCCAATTCTGGGCAGGGAGGCCCCTCGGTGGGGCAGCCTTGCCAGGCCCTGCTCCCCGCAGTGGCCCGGCTTACGGTCCCGGGGTCCACCTCTGCACACCCTCTTCTCTCCCCTGCTTTCCGCCCTTCCTTTTCCTTCCGCCCTCCGAGCGCTGTAGGGGCTCGCCTGGTCTAGAGGCACGCAGTGGGGCATTGCGTGCCCAGATGGGGTGGCAGTTCCAGGGGCTTCTCATTTGGCATGAACCCTGGGAGGCCGTGGATCCAGCCCTCCTTGGCAGCCCCCAGTTACCCACCACCCCCACCTCCGCCGCCCGACTCCCGACCAGTTCCTTCAACCCAGTATTCCCACTCTGGGGACCTTTCTCCAGCCATTTTGGCCCAGCAGGAAGGCCTGTCCGGCTTCCTCAGCTGACCACAGGCTCTCGGGCCACTCACGGTCTTCAAGGGCACCGGGCCCGCATGTTGCCGGTAAAGAGTATAGTCAACGCGCCGCCCTTCGTGGCAGGTTGTCAAGAGGTTGGTGCTGCCATCAGCCTGGAGGGGGCGTGCCAGGTACTTCCTGCGCTCCTCCGGATTCTCCAGGGTCCTGGAAGGCAACGGAGAGTCTATTGGGCAGCCTTAAGAAGTCTAAGAAATAAATAAATAAATTTTGGGAGGGATTAGAGGTCATCTAGATCAACCTGCTGCAGGATGCAAGATGCAGTAGTGACTATTCAGGCTCCTCTTGAAGACATCTGGTAAGGGAGGACTCGCCATTCATGGGGCAGGCCGTTCCACTGGCTAATGGCTCCTACAATTGGGAAGTCCCTTCTCATCTCTCTCCTAATCCCCTCCCTTCTCATGGTTTCCGCTCACTGCATCAGTCCTGCCCTTTGGGGCCGTAGCATAGATATGGGGCAGCTCTCCGGGTCTTTGAAGGCTGCGGTCCGTATCTTCCCTTCTTTGTCCCACATTGCCACCCCTGCCCCCCACCTCCATCCTCTGCCTTAGACTTGGGCCTCCCGTTTCTCCTACCTGGAGGCAGAGCAAGGTGCTCCCAGTCCAGCTGCCCCTGGTCAGCTCAGACCCCTTTCTTCCCCACGGAGCAGAGGCAGGCTTCACAGGGAGGCCAGCCAGCTCCACCACAGGCGACTGGGCCATGTCGGGTGGGAAAGGTGGGCTTAAGGCCTCGATCAGATGTGAGAGAGGGCGAGGCGGGGTCTTGCCTCGGCACCCACGTCCACGGATGAGCCTTGGGACACTCGCCCTCTCTCAGCCCTGGAAAGCGGCCAGCCCGGGCAAAGCCACCTTGGTAGCCCTGCCAGGGAAACTGAGGGGCACTGCCAGGCAGTTGCCAGGATTTGAACTTCCCTTGGGGTGGGGGAGGGGAGACAGACTGCGATTGGCTGCTGTCAGATCAGGCATGGCTTTCTGCCCCCTCCCCCAGAAAGGAGCCAACCTGGCAGGTCCTTCAAGGGGTCCCTTGTTTCTGCCCCCAGAGACCCTGGGATGGCACCAGACCCTCACCTCTTCAGGTTCCCTGGGGTGGCCACAGCCTCGTCGTAGATGCGCAGCATGTTCAACAGCGTCCCTGTGAAGGGCAGGAGGGAGGGGTCGCACTAGCCTCTCGTCCACGGTGGGGCCCACCCTGCCCAGCCCCATCCCTCCAGTCGCCCCCTGGACCCAACAGAAGGGAGCAGACCAGCCGGCCCAGGCGTGCTCCCGGGGTCCGGCCCCAGAGGGGCCATTGGGGTGGGGGGTCACCCACCGATGGCCCAAGGATGGTCCTTGCGAGGTCCGATGCGACAGGGGTCCGTGTACCAGTTGAAGATCTCGTGGCTTTGTTCCATCCCATCACCTAAGGAGAAAGCAGGAGCTGAGACAGCCACGCGAGGGGGGAGACCCCCCGCCCCACTCCGTCCTCCGCACCTCCCGCTGGGAGACCCACCTGGAGAGCAGGTGTCGAAATTGAGGTCCCCACAGAAGATGTCGAAGGCTACCACGTCCCCCGGCTGCGCGTGGCTGTCCTGGAAGAGCTGCATCCAGAGCAGGCAGAGGCTCAGCTGCTGGCACCGGATGGGCCCGTCGGCTGTGGGGAGGGGGACGGCAGCCGTGTTGGCCTCGGGGGACCTCGAACCTGGCGGGCTCAGCTCTGCGCTCTGCCCCTGGCACGGCACTGCCAGGCCAGGTGCAGGGAACCCCCTGGCTTGGGGGACTGCCCAGCAGGCCAAGAGAGCCACAGGGCAGACACCCTCCCCCACTGTGCCCCCCTCGCCGCCTCCACAGCACGGAGTCCATTTCTCTGCTATCAGACTTCCTCTGGCCCTCAGAGGCCGATGGCTGTTGTTCTGGGAGAAGACACCGGACAGCCATCCCAGGATAGAGGTGGACCATAGAGATCGTCTAGTCCAACCTCTGGCAAGGGAGCATCCAGGGAAGGGAAATGCAATGCCAATTGAGAGACTGCAGAGGTTCAGCACATCTGGCCTGGACCTCCTTCCTTCTACTTTGGACCAAGAGATTGACCCTCGGACATTCCCTGTGGTTCAGTCCTTCCTGCCTGGGCAGCCCCCAGGGCTCTCCGGATGCAACACTTCGTCCCTGGAAAGCTTAGCTTCTGCCCCACCCGCCCCCTTTCCCCCTTGCCCCCCTTACCTTCGGGGGCCTGCAGGTGGGTGCAGTTCAGGTATCCAATGACCCTTCGCCCTTGACAAGCTCCCAGCTGCACCTGAGCGGACCAAGCAGGAGACTGAGCCTCTGTGGGTGGGGGGGAGAGGCTTTTTGTGAGAGGAGCTGCCCACTCAGGTTGGGGGGACCATGGAGATACCCTTGACCTCGCTAGGGGCCACCAGTGGAAAGACCTTCAAGAGCCCCACTAGGCCAAGGTCATCGAGGGCCCCACGGATCATCAAGTAGGCCTCGTGGCATCATAGCAGTCTGTGGTCCAAGGAACCTGCAGAAGGAGACCCCCACCCTCTGCTTCAAGGGACAATATTGGCAGCAGGATAGTCAGTAGCTGCCAGGCAGCCTTTAAGCCCACGGCTGAAGCCCCAGGGGTCCCACCCTGGCAAGAGGGCCACGTGGTGGCAGGGCCCCGCTCACGCCCCTCCATTGCCCAAGGAGGCCCCGGCTGGCTCACCTGTGCGCACAGCAGGCCCTTCGCAGCCATGGCATCCTCACCTCTGCCGTTGGAGTAACAGTGGAACTCCACGGCCAAGAGAGGGTAGCGGCTGGCCAGGAAGAGCCCGCTGTTCAGCAGCTTCGGAGCAGGGCCGACAGGGAGGCCGTAGGTGCCCACGTCATAGATGATGTGTTCATATTGGGGCCCGAGGAACCGGCACAGGCGGGCAGAGGCCCGGGGGTCAAAGACCTCCTGCAGGCACACAATGTCCATATTCGGAGGGAAGCAGGCGGAGATCTCCCGGGGCCCGTTGGCCTCTGCTGCCAGGGCCCCCACCTCCTCCATGAGGGGCGGCTCCATGGTTACCACAGCATCGCCTGGGGGGTGGCTCAGGAGACCGGCAGGGGGGCCCGGCAGCCCGTGTGGACTTCCCAGCCCATTGGGGCCCCCAGCGGGGGCAGGGCTGGAGCACTGTGCCGCCTGCGTCAGAAGCTGGCAGAGGTGGCTGGCCCGCCACTGGGTCCGCCAGAGGTTGCTGAACTTGGCCAGCCCCTCAGGGAGCAGGCAGACGTTCGCACTGAGGAGGCTGAGGGTCCTGGCCGGGCCAGGCAGTGCCCACAACTCGGGAGAATCTCGGCCGGGCGTGTGCTGGTAGGCGAAGGGGCGCCGGGCGCCCTGCAGGGGCAGCCAGAGCAGGAAGGCCAAGAGGGCGATGGGACTGTAGAGCAGCAGCAGCAGCAGCAGCGGCGGCCCCCGGACTGCCACTTCCAAGGCGTGGGGCACGCAGCCGGGCTGCTCCCCCGTGGTCTGCTGCAGAGCTAGCACCTCGCTGGTCAGCCAGTAGCCGGGGAACAGCAGGGCCCTCATGATGGTGTCCAGACCCCCCAGGATGCGGCTGGAGTACGGCGACTCCCGGAGGCCCATGGTGGGAGGACGGCGGCCGCAGCAGCGGCGGCGGCGGCGGCGGGGCGACCCCCGGAGTGCCTGGAGATGCTGCCGCGGACGCCTCCGGTGCGCTCGGCTGCGGGGCTGCGGACAGGCGCTGCGCGGAGAGAGCTGGGCAGAGGGAGAGGGACGCGTGAGCTCAGCAGGCAGCCCGGATTGCGGCTTCGTCCGCCGCGCAGTTGGAGCGGCTCGCCCGGCCTTTGGGAGGGAGCCGCAGGCCCGGGGGAGACGGAGATCCGAAATCCTCGCTCCGCGCTCCCCGCTGCGCCCTTCGGGCTCCACCCGCCGACGCACCTGAGCCAGCCGGCCGCACTAAGCGCCGCCTGCCTCTCGCCGCGGCATTCGGCGCGGGAAGCGCTGCCGGCGGGGCTGGGAGCGGCGGGGGGCAGGAGCGGCGGGTCCCTCTCCTCGGGCGGAGGGTCCGCGGCCAGGCGGGACAAGGGGGTTTGGGGCGGCAAGGGGGGGGGAGGTTCTGGGGCAGCCGGACTGGGGCGCGCGGCGCGGACGGTCCTGCCTGGCTCGGCTGCCGGCATCAGAACGGCCCGGTGCCGCTTCGCTCGAGGCTGCAGCCGCCCTGCCCTTCCTCTCCTGGACCCCGAGGAGCGGCGCGGAAGGGGCTGAGATGCTGCCACGGAACGCTTCGCCCCCAGCCCGGCGCGCTTTCCAGAGCCGGAAGAGGAGATGCGGACCCAGCGGGAAGGGACCGGCAGCAGCTATTGGGCAGCGCTGGGAGGTGGCAGCAGCCGCCTGGTGAAGGAACAGGTGAATCGGCTGGTTTTATTCTTAGCCTACCTTTCAGGGACGTTGTGTAGGGAAATAAAAGATGTCCTGCAGATTGGCTGCTGAGTGGCGGCGGCGGCGAAGTCAACTCCAGCGTCTGCTTCTCTTGGCAGTCCTTTCAGACGCGGCTTTCCCCCCTTTCCTACAACTGAGAGTCAGGGGTTCCAGGTCACCCCACTGGCTGGTGCCCGAGGCAGGCTCAGAACTCACGTGCTCCGGGCTTCGTGAGCCTTTGACCGGCTGCTGTCCTTTCCCGCTGAGTGGCCTGGCCACTTTGGACTCCTGGGGATTCCCGGGGTCAGATTTTCATGAAAGCCTTCAAGGGAACGACTTGCAAATCCTCCCAGTCTAAGTTGGGCTGGGGACCAGGGGCCGGCCTCACGCAGGGCCAGAAACTTGAGCATCAGCAGAGGGTCACTGGCTCGAGGGGGACCCCGGGACCCGCGTTGAGAGGCGCCTCCTCCTGGCCAAAAGTCTTTCTGCTGCCCCCCCCCCGTGCCCCAAGAGCGACCTGGGGTGCCGCGTCTCCCATAAGGCCCAGAGCCCAGAGCTTCGCACCACTCACCGCTGCCCGGGCTGAACTTGGCCAGCTTCCTCCGGGCTTCCTCCGCATGGCCGGAGCGGTCAAGGAACTGGGGCCGCGCCGGCCTGCAGAAGCACCTGCCGGCGGTCATGTGCTCCGCAGAGCTGAGCTGCCCGTCATGCCTCCCCAGGACTGGGATCCACCCGCTGAGCGGGGCAGGTCGATCCTGCTCGCAAATTGCCTCCGACCAGGCAGCTGACTAACAGGTCCTGCCTCGCTGGTTGCCCGGCCGATTATAGATTAACTTCCGCGCAGCCATAAACGCCGTTTGCCCCAGGGCAAAAGTCTAAGCGAGAGCTGGGAGGGAGGGGCAGAGGCAGAGGACCCTGGCCCGAAGGCCACTCCCAGGAGAAAGTGTCTGTCGGGGGCGGGGGAGAAGCCGGGGAAGGCGCTCCTCCAGGCGCAGGCGGGAGCGTCCGCTGGCCTGTGGCTCCTGCCGGCTTGCCGGAGGTCCAGGGGGGAAAGCCCAGGTGGAGATTGGAGGGGGCTTCCCCTCCTGCTCTGCCACCCGTTTGACCATGCCTTCCCCTCCCCGGGGGGGGGGTGTGTTGCTCTCCCTGGAGGCTTCCATCTCCCCGGTGCTCCCTCCCCTTCCCAAAAGCAGGCAATATCCCTGGAGGGCTGCCTCTTCCAGTGCCCAGACTGGGGCTGCCAGGAAGATGGCACATTGTGCGCTTTGCCTGCGCATGTCAGGTAGAGTTGCCAAGGAAGCCTTGTGTCTCCCAAGTGTGTTCTGTGAAGTTTGGGGGAAGAATTGCCAGAGGTCCAGTTTCTGGCAGAACCAGTGGGTCCACTGGCCCTTCTGGGTTGGCCGCCTACCCTGAAGGGGCCTTGTTCGTGACCCCTGCAAGGCCGAGAGGAGATCAAGGCTGCCTTGTGCCCACCGGCCTTGATTCCTCGGTGGCCACCATTGCGCAATCTTGCCTTCCCCCGGGCATCTCCTCCTCTTCTCTGCTTGCACTAATGAGGGTAATTCTGTAACATCCCCCTGGATTAGTGTGACAGACGGGCGGAAGGATGCTGAGGTGATGTGGGCATGGCCGCCTCACTTGATGGTCAGCTTCCCTGGATCTGGAGTCCCAGCAGTGCAGTGGGCATGTTGACCCCTGATACCTCCATGATGAAGAGCCTTCTTATGGCACTACAAAGCCCCCCCCCCTTTCCAAGTAAGGCGGTCGCCTCCTGAGCTGATGTAGCCTTCAACCTTCCTCCTGCTCAGGCGTCCTGTCCCTGAATCGCAGGAGGAGTCTGGAGAAGGATCTAGTTTAATCTTCGGCCCATTGGAGGAAGCCACCGCAGCTGCACCCTGCAGACCCCCACAGACCCCCTTCAGCCTCCGCAGAAACCCCCCAAGGAAGGAGAGTGGACGGCCACCATCTGGGGAAGTCCATCCTGTGCTGAACAACTCCTGCAACATTTTTCTTGCTGTCTTATTAAAATCTGCTTCCTGGTAATTTGAACCTTTGTTTCTTGTTTGGTCTTCTGGAACGACACTGAACGTGCCTGTCTGCTTTTCGGGCCCTGGAGAGCCCAGCCAAAGGCCTCCGACACTTAGACTGTTGTGCAACTTTCCCTCCAGGCTGGGATCGTGTGGCCTGCCCTGCTGCTGCTGCTTCCTATGTGCAAGGCCAGCCCCGTCCTCCCCCAGCCAGGAGGGCTCCTTGCCCTGAGCTGGACTGCCGAGGCCAATGGGACTCATCCTGCTGACGGGTCAGCTTTGGATCCATCCAGACCCCCCAGATCCACCTCTTATGCTTTGTTGCCCAGCAAGGGTTCTCCTCCCCCACGTCCAAAGTCAGGCCTTTGATTTTTCTGTTTGTCCCTATTGCAATCCTCATTTCTGCCCAATATTCCAGCTCCTAAAATCTTCCTGAATGGTGAAACTGTCCCCCCAACATCATTCTTTGACTTGCTTGTGGGGTATTTTTAAGCCCCTCGTCCTCGCTCTTCAGAAACATGTGGAAGGGAGCCCTGCAGGTTCCTCCAACCGCTCTTGTTATTTCGGAGCAAAAGGGAATAAAACGCTGCTCGAATCAGAGCTTTGCACTTGGATTTTGGTAGAATAATCTTGCAGGGGGGCGGGGGGGCTGCATGTATCTCTGCACCCAGAAATGCAGCCTTCGTGGCATCCGTGGTCATCCGTCCGAGGCTGCTGCGGCTGAGTGAAGCACTGGCCACACTCGCTGCTTGTCCAGGGAGTCCTCGACTTAACGACTGTTCAAAGTTATGATGGACTTTAAGAAGCTACAAGTCATCCTCAGTGTTATGACTGCTGCGACCCGTCCCTGCGGCTGTCGGAAGGCATGTCGGGCGCCTGGCATCCGTGTCCCACTTAGGACCCACATTCCCACATTCATGTGACCCCCAGTTGTGCTCTTTTCTTTTTGCATCTTCCAGCAGAAAACGGGAAAAAACACCCATTGGATTTGCTGGATTCGCTTAATGACCATGTGGTTCACTTAACAACTGCAGTCGCCTCACAACCATTGCAAAAACAGCTTCCATCCATTTGTTTAGTGACTGTTTGACGTTACAACGGCACAAAAAAGGGGCTCATGACTGCTTTTCTCACAACTGTTGCAGCCTCCCTCAGGGTCAAAATTCAGACTTTCAGCAGCTGACTTGTATTTACGACGGTCTCAGCGTCCCCGGGTCAGGCGATCCCCTTTGGCGACCTTCTGATAAGCAAAAACCATGGGGGAGCCGGATTCACTTAACAAATGTCTCACTTAGCAACAGAAATTTTGGGCTCAATTGTGGTTGTAGGACGAGGACTAGGTGAAGTGAACTCAAGTGTGGCCACCTGGTGCCTGAACTTACAGCTGACATTCTAGGCTCCATTTTGGTCATAAGTGGAGGACCACCTGTAGGCTAACCCAGCCCTCCCTCTGGCCAAGCTGCCCCCTCTTTTCCCCGAAGGAGAGGCCTCTCCTGGGGCACCCCTGTCCAAGGGCTTCGGGACGGAGCAACGGGGGGGGGGAGATGGCGGGGTTGGCTGTCGAGGGCATCCGCAGAGCCACGCCCACTTCCAGGACCTCCTCCCTCCTTCTGAGACCCTCAAAAGGCAGCCTTCATGAAGAAGCCGAAAGCCACAATAGTGGCCTGCATTCCTGAAGGGGCACTAATAAAGGGGGGGGGAGTCATGCGCAGGGACGGACGGCAGGTAACTGTCAGCCTCTGTGGCCACACAGCTGGCAGTGGCAGAGCCCTGGCAGGCGTCATCAGCTGAGAGGCAGCAGCGAACAACAGGATCTGCCTGGCATTTGGGAAGCCTGGAACATGAGTCACTTCCCCGCCCGGCGGGGGCCGGGAGCTCTGATGCTTCCTTGGCTCTGCTCAGCCTTCCCGAGCTGCTCCCGTTCTCTGGGGGGGGGGGTGAGAGGGAGGTGGGGCTCCTGCACAGGGACTGCGACCTGCAGGTGGAGAAGGTGGACCCTCAGCCAGCTGCCCAGGGCAGGAGAGGCTGTGCAGACTCCTCGCCTGCCCCCCCCAGCCAATTCTGGCTTGCTGGGGGGAGGGAGGACAGGGCCTTCTCACACCAGGAAAGCTGAGGTGCTGGGAGGGATGGGGAGGATGCCCCTCCTCCTTGGCAGGGCACCCCGATCTGGCCCTCTTCCAAGGATGCCTTCTGGGGAGTCCAGGGTGGAGCAAAGCACTTTGGCCTCCCCAGGCAGGAAACCAGGATGGCTGAGGAGGGACCAGGCCCCTCAGCCTCTGGGGCCCAAATAGGAAGCTTGGAAATATCTGGGGCTCTTCCTGTCCCACTCGGGGTGTGTGAGTGGGGGGAGGCCTAGAGATGGGGGAAGGGGCTGTGCCATCCAGGAGCTCAGCAGGGGCAGACTGGCGGGACAGATGGAGGGAGGACCTGCAGGGACGTCTCTGTGCTCCCCTGGGGGCATCTGGTGGAGCCCCAAGTGCAGCGGGGGAGGGTCTGGGCCAGGCTGACACCCAGTTGGGCGGGGAATGCCTGGATGGGCTCAGGGGGAGACCTGCTGCTCCGTGTCCTCAACCACAGATGCTGCCCGCTTCCCCCAATTCAGAAACACCTGTGGGCTGAGCCCCAAGGCAGATGGGGGGGGCAGGCAGGTGAGGATGCTACAAAGGAGCTGCAGGCAATTTCTGGAACTGGGGAGGGGGGAGGTCTGAGCTTCCAGCCAGGAGACTGGGGGGAGGGCAGATTTGCAGAAAGTCCTGTCCCTGAGTAGCTGCAGTCAGGGAAGAAGCCCCCGCCCCAAGCCATGGTGGGAGGGGCCGCCAAGTTGCTTGACTGGTTCCACTGGGAAAGCCAGTGTGCAGCGAGGGAGGCTGGGCCTCGCTGGACCCCAGTCCGGCTTCCCCCCCCCCATCGGTCTGGTGCCTCTCTGCTGCTGAGTGAGGGTCACCAGGAAGGCCCCCTCCCTACGCTCTGAGTAGCCTTTCTCCTGCCAGAGTGGACTGCTGGCAGAAAACCGCCTGGGATGCAGCCTGTGGGGTTCAGCTGAGTCACAGACCTGGCTGGGTGCTGAAGGGGATCTCCAGGCCCATGTTCCCCATCCTGTGGCAACTCTGCAGAAGAAATGGGAGAGGTCTGGCCACTTGCATCCCACATTCACGTGGGCCAGAGGGTGAGGCAGGACCTTCTTTTGGGGGGGCGGTTGCGGCCCCAGGACGTTCTGCGCTTCTGGGTCCTCCCCTGAGAAATTTGGGGACACCTCAATACACCCATATAACCCCCCTGCTTCACCAATCACACTGACCTCCTATAGCCTTCAGGAGCAACTCGAGATACTGGTTATCATCTCTCAAGCACCATTCATGCCTTGGGGTAGGGTCCCACGAGTCCAACCAGGTGGGCACCTCTCAGGCAGGGCCCAGGAGATGGGCGTCCTCTGGTGCAGACCTCCTTCCTCCCCGGCGTGACCCTGACACCCCTGGCCCTCCACAGGGCCTGTCAACGGGGCCCTTCCCCTGGAAGGAGTAGCAGCCAAAGCCCCCAGAAGGGTCTCCCATGGACGAGACGCTGCTTGGCTCACTTGTCCTGTGACTCTCTCAGGTTTTGCAGGCTGTTTTGGGGTTCTCAATTTTGTTTTTATTCCCTTCCTTTTTAAAAAATTATTATTCTGTTCTCTTGCGAGGTGCACAGGGGGCCGAACCGAGTGCTCCTCCTGATATTCAGCTGGTTGCATTGATGCCACAAAACCTCACAATCACACGGCCACACCAGAAGTTCCTGATTGCTTATTCCCAATTTGCTGAAGACGTGTGCAGATTAGGCTAACTTCCCATAATAAGCTACTGGGGAAGGAAGTTACTTCATTTGCTAAGTTCTCCTCTTCTGGAGGTGCTTTTCAGCATGCTAACGGTGGGCTTTGTGCCTCTGGACCTGTGGTCAGAGATTCTTGGCCGCAGCTGAAGCTCCTTCCCCGTCCTTCTTCCAGTAGGAAGACTGACAAAAGTCCACTTACAAAATTCTTCAGCCTGGTTGCAAAGCCACCATCGGCCAGCTAGGCTAACAGTTCCTATAACTGACATATTTACGGTCAGCCTCTTTCACGTGTCCGATAAGTAGGGGGCCATCCGTCCCCCTCAGTAGAGAAAGTCTTCTGGCCCATCCTTTCCCAAGAATATACTTTCCTGAAAGCAAAAGTGGTTGCAGAAGTAGCAAAGCGGAATCTGCCCGTTTGGGCTGGACTGGGGCGTCTCCCTGTTCGGGCCAGCACAGCGTGGCTACCAACCCTCTCTTGTTCTCCCCCATCTCTTCCCTCCCCCCCCCATTGCTAATGTCAGGCTGGCAGGATGCGATGCGGAAGCTAGCAGGACAGCAGCAGTGACAGTAATATTAGCTAAGAGCTGATCCCAACAAGGGCTCCATCAAGCCGAAGCATAGATTATCATGGATTGTGTCTGGTTGAAGCTCTGAATACGGAGGTGGTGGCATATAAATCTGATGAATAAATTGTCATGATTCCGACAGATGAAACTCTTCAAAAGAACTTCGAGGCATTGTTTACCTTTATTAGAGAAACAAAGTGTCAGCACTACATAGTTGAAACCAGAAACTAATTTCCCCTCCCCTGGGCACGAAGTATCGAAGCAATAAACACTGCTAACACCCGATGTTCTTGCTTCTTGCTTTGACCTAAGGGTTTATGGCTCACTTGCAAAAGCCCCTTAATAGCTTGTAGTCAATGGAGCAGCCCCCCCACGCATTGATCCAGTTAATGAACCCACTGAAACCCCCCTTTTGCCTTGCATGCTGCTCCACCGGCCTGCTCTGTGTTGAGGGCTTCAGGGAGGGTGTGGCAGACAGAAGCCAAGCTGGGGGCAGCTTCTGAGCCCCAGGACACCTACGTCCATCGTTGCCTTGACCCGGCAGAGAGAAGCATTTGGGGAGCAAGGCTCCAGTCCTCAGTAAGGGGGGAGCAGAGCTGCCTGGGCTCTCCTCAGGGGGGGGCAGCGGCAGGTATCTGGTGGAGCAGGTCCTGTCACCAGAAGGCCAGCTCAGCTCAGCTTGTGGATCTGCGGCCCTTCGGGAGGGGAAGCAGGCAAAGGCCTGTGTGCCTCTGTCACAACTTCTTGGGCTGCCGGCTTCTCGCGGCAGAGGGAGTCATCCCCACAGGCAGCTCAGAAATGCTAATTGGCTCAGCAGGTGACTTCCAGGAAGTTGACAGGCAGAACGTGTGTGTGTGTGTGTGTGTGTGTGTGTGTGTGTGTGTGTGTGTGTGTGTGTATGTGGGGGGAGGGGAGAAACCTCTTGTAGATGGTCTTTTTGAAGGGGCCTCTGCTCCAGCACTGATTTACTTATAAAAGTTATAGGCCACTTGTCTTACCTCAAGGTACCTCTGGGCATCATACAATCATAAAAATGAAACTGCATAAAATTAAGAAGATAAATAAATTAAAACATCGGTATCTTTTTGGAGCTGGGTAAAGGTACCTTAATTCCTGCCGATTTTTAGTCACATCATGACCGATTATCATAGGTTATTTGCAACCCATCGTGCATTGGCAAAGGAGCCATGTTGAGGGATGGTATAGAAAAATCTAAAATAAATACAATAACCCCCCCCCCTGATCCCAAGGGTCTTATTATTCTGTTCTGACTGTTTTTAGGACAGGGCTCTGAGCTCTGAGCTTCATTCAGGCCTTTCTATGGAGGAATGCAGAAGTTGCCCTGCACACACATTGGCATCTGATGCTTTATTATAGCAGCAATTAAAATAACAATACAACCAAATAAAATTAAGCCTGACATTTATATTACTTTTGATGAACATGTATTTATCACATTTAGGTAGTGCCAATTTCATCTTACAATCCAAAATATGAGCTGGCAACAGTTTTAAGGTGCCTTTCTTTGGGAAGGAGCCCCGTGGCAGCTTTGCAGGTCCCTGGTGGGCACCGCAGAGAAGTCAGCCATGCCATCCCATGAAGAGCTCTGATTCTGGGGAGCCCCCAGCCCAGTGGTAAAGAGAAGGGGCCCTGCTTTCTCCCGGGAGCCCAAGAAAGCCCTCAGCCCCAGTTCCCACTTGCACCCCTGCCCACTGTGGGGGCTGCACGCTCTGGAGGAAGCCTGCGTGCCCCTTGTCCGGCCTCTGGAGTGCCCTGGCAGGCTGCCCTGCTGGAGCTGGGGGTCAGGAGGGAGCTGGGGCAGGAGCGTAGTTGGGGCTCAGCTCAAGCAGCCCCAGCTGTGTCCCCCTCGTTGCTGCTGCCCAGGGCAATGCTGGGATGGATGGAGGATCAAAGGGAGCCATGTGGGCACTGGGGCCCACTTAAAGCCTCAGGGCCCGCAGAACAACCAGTGGACGCGTATGTGAGCACTTCCCGGGGGGGGGGGCTGTTCCAGAGCAGCCCCATCTCTCAGGGGAAGGGGCTCCCCCTGGCATGGTGAGATGGCGGGAAAGACCTGTTAGCAGCTTCGGCCTTAACCCCCCCTCCCCCCGGAGATGCTATGAGGAAACCTTGCCCAGCCTGTGCCCAGGCCTGAAAGTGGCCCTGTGTAAGTTTTGCTTACAACCCCTCCTGATAAAATAAATCAACACATCACAGTTGCATTTTACAAAGCATCCAAATTTATTTTGCTCACTGAAATGAAGGACAGGGTTAAAAACATTTAAAAAACTGGGGTTTAGACCACCGTAAACCGAAGTTGGTCAACGCTGCAACGAGCAAGGCAGTTTAACAGAACTCTTAAAGGCGCGTGGGGGGGGTTCTTTCCAAGATAGAAGGCCCTGCAGTCTTTCTCCCACCCTGGAGACCTCCCCTGTGTCCCCCCCAGCCTCTGCCTGGGTGGGCAGCAGCAGTGCTGACCGGAGGGCCCTTGAAGCAGGGGCCAGAGCTGGCAGAAATGGGCCTTGAAGCTCCCCCTCAATGGGGTGAACTGGCCACAGGAGCCTGGGACCCTGCTGGCCCCCGGGACGTTAACCCCCCCAGGGACAAAAAGGCCCCCTGTTCCTGGCTATGGGAGTGGAGGGTCCCCCCCCTCAAGCAAGAGAGTGTCTCCCTCCTCTTAGGTGGACAAGGGGGCTGATGCTCTCTTGCACCACCTGGAGGCTGCTGGTGGAGAGACAGGCGGGACCCCCCCTCCAGGCTGAAAGGAAAGCAAAGCTGCCCCCAATCCGGCAGCTTCCTTAGTTAGATTCAGAGAGCCTTCGCCCCCCCCCCCCATGCCTTCTTCCAAGACGCTTTTCAGCTTCCCAGTTTAACTGCAGCCCTGGGATCCCTGAGGCCACCTGAGCCAGCCTCTGCTGCCCCCTGCTGGCGCCAAAGAGGCTGTGCATGGCGTTGGGCTGTCAAGGAGGAATTCCTTGACAGGGTTCAGGGATCAGCCAAGGTCAGCTCTGTGGGGCCACCTGTGGCAAAGGTGCAGGGGGAGCAGCCCTGGACCTCTCCTGCTGGGGGTGGTGGGCCTTGGGAGGGGGGAGGGAGCCACCGAGAGGTTCCTTGTTTGCAAGGCCTCAAGGAGTGCCCCCTCCTGCCCCTGGAGGACACACTGGCCACCCAGAGGTGGACATCCAGCCTTGCTCCACAGCTCCAACGAAGGAGACTCCCCAATGGCTGAGACCTTCCAGGGCTTGTTCCTCACCTTGATGGGAAGCCATTTCTGGAACTGGATCCTTTGGGTTGCTCCTGTCCCCAGAGTGAAAGCAGCCTGCTGTGTCCTCATTATATGACGGCCCTTTGATCTAGGTGGGGGGGGGTGTGGGTGTGTGGACCCATCCATCCATCCATCCATCCATCCATGCCTGTTTCTACAAAGAGGAAGACAACTGTGTAAGAGAAAAAAAGAGATTGGGGAGAAGGGGCACTACTCATTCTCTCCCACACACACACGCACACACACACACACACACACACGCAATCACCCAAATTACCTGGGAAATGAGTAACCAGGATCATCCAACCTGGTATTCTGTGTGGACATTTTGTGGGCCAAATTGCAGATTCCGCTTAAGTGAGACGTTTCCTCCTCCGGTCTTCCTTAGGCAAGTCGGCTCTTGTGCAAGCTAAACAAACCGGCTATTTCCAAACCAGAGACATGGAACCAGGCTCCTCACCCACCCCTCCCCCCTGCTCCAAAGAGAGACCACCCAGGGCAAAAAAGAGGGGCAGAAAAATAACAGAATAACAGAGCTGGATGGGACCTTGGAGGTCTTCTAGTCCAACCCCCTACTCAGGCAGGAAACCCTGTACCAGTGGTGGCGAACCTATGGCAGGGGTGCCAGAGGCGGCACTCGGAGCCCTCTCTGTGGGCACACATGCCGTTGCCCCAGCCTTGCCTCCGCCCGTGACCCCCTCCTCACCAGCAGCTCCCCTGGAGGAGAGTCGCCCTGAGCATGGCCCACGCGGAGCAGTGCAGCCAAAGACATGGCAGCCAGGCAGCGTAGACAAGACTCTGCCCTTCAGTTGATGCTGCAGGGTGCGTGCAGAGGGCGTGGCCGCCATGGCGCTGCTGGGCTGCCTGTGCGATCTGTGGCAGGCCCTGGAGGTGGTCATTGGCCCTGCGGGCAGGCAGGGTGGGGCGGACTGGAGCAGGGGTGGGGCAGGGGGTGGGGCAGGGGCGGGGCCAGTTTTTGGGCACTCGGTCTTTAAAAGGTTTGCCATCACTGCCCTATACCATTTCAGACAAAGGGTTGTCCAAATAGAAAAGGGCTCCCGTGGGACAAGGGGCAACTGCAGAGACCCTTTTGCGGTGACATCTCTGCTTTTTACGATGAAAGGCCCCATCAGATGTTCCTGCCTCCTCGGCCTGCCAGGCAGGAACCCAAACCCTATCTGAGGAAGGCAGAAGCAGTCAAGCACTCTGGGGACCTGCAAGGAATCGCCAGCCCTAGTTGTTTGTCTTCCTCTCAGAAGGCAAGAAGGACCAGGCCCCAAATGGCCCTCTGGAAGTGAAGGGGCTGGAGGACCTTCAACTGGAAGAGGAGCAGCCCCTGAGCCAGGCAAGGGAGGACTGCTGGAGAGGCGAGGACCAGCCTGTCAAGAGGAGCTCATTTCGGATCTCACAGGATACATGACACTCCTCCCCCCCCCACACTGATATTGGTTTTAGAGCCCCTCGGGGATTCCAGAGGGGAGAGGGTGGAGCAAGGGCTGGGGGGGAGAGACTGGGACTCCCCACAGAGGAGAAGCAAAGCAGCTGCTTGGGCGACCTTTCACCTTCTTGGGGTCACATTTAGGAAGGGGTGGCGACATTCCCAAGACTCATCAAGTTTGCAGACGACACCAAGGTGCAGGAATAGCCAACCCTCCAGAAGTTACAGGCTTAGGATACAGGAGGACCTGGACAGACTTGAACACTGGGCGCTATCTAACAAAATGAAATTCAATGGTGAAAAAAGCAAGGTTCTACATTTAGGCAAGAAAAACCAAATGCACAGGTATAGTATAGGTGGCACCATGCTCAATAGTAGGAACTGTGAGAGGGATCTCGGAGTCCTAGTGGACAATCCCTTAAATAGGAGCCAGCCGTGTGCTGCAGCTGCCAAAAAGGCCAACACAGTGCTGGGCTGCATTAACAGAGGGATAGAATCAAGATCACATGAAGGGTTAATGCCACTTTACAATGCCTTGGTGAGGCCACACTTGGAATACTGCATCCAGTTTTGGTCACCACAACGTAAAAAAGATGTTGAGACTCTAGAAAGAGTGCAGAGAAGATAGATAGATAGATAGATAGATAGATAGATAGATAGATAGATAGATAGATAGATAGATAGAAATAGAGATGAAAGAGATAGAGACGATAGATGATAGATATAGAGATGATAGAGATGATTAGAGAGAGGTAGAGAGATAGAGATAGAGACATAGAGATAGAGGTGATAGAGATAGAGATGATATAGAGATAGATGATAGAGATAGAGATGAGAGATAGATAGAGATACTGTAAATGCCGGCGTAAAAGACGACTTCCGCGAGCGCTGAAATCGGCGCCAAAGATGGGAGTCGTCTTATACGCCGAGTCGTCTTATACGCCGGAAATACTGGTAGTTTCTGGCGTATAAGACGACGTTCTAGGAATGCAGCCCGGCTATAAAGACGGGGGTCGTCTTATACACCGGGTCGCCTAATATGCCGGCATATACGGTATATACAGATATGTAGCAATCCCACGTCATCAAGAAGGAAGCTCTGGGCGATTTTTCCAGCGTCTGGCTGAAATCCAAGTATATGGATCCTGAGTCACCTAGTCACAAAATGAAAATGTTCTAGTGTTGCACCATCACCGGGCAGCCTCTGCCCCTCTCAGGTGTGCATGGTTCGACTACCACACCTCTGTGCCACAGGATTCACTTCAGCCTTCTCGAGGCCCATACAAAAAAGGGGGGGGAGCCTGGACTGAGGCAGCAAAGTGCTGTCTTCATCAAGCTCCCCCCCTCCTTTAACCTGCCTGTTGGGTCCAGAAAATGGCGCAATGCCAGAGGCCAGGAATAAGAACGAAGAAGATGAAGTACCCAGGCAGGACACACAATTCCAGGAAGGAAGAGGCCACGTTGTACAGTCCCAGGGGCGTTTTTTCCCTTTTGCCTCCAGAAATGCACAGTGTGTGGAATGTAAAGCGAGAGCCGGACCTCTGAACAAAGGAGAACGAATGGGAATTATGGCCGTAATTGAAACTGGGGTTGAAGAAACTCACGGATGGAATGGAGGGATTGAAACTTATTCCAAAGGAGCAGGCCAGAAGGTGGGGTGGGTGGGTGGGTAGGAGGGGCCCGATGTATGACGGAAGGCCACACACAGATCGGGACCCAGAAAGGGCAGCAATGGCAGAGCCCAGCTGAGACAGAGGTCCGTGGGGAGGGTGCTCTTAACTGCCGGGCCAGGCAGACCTACCGGATCAGATTCCAGGACTTTGGGGGAGAAAAGACCCTGGAACAATGGAAAAACACCCGAGCTGAACTGGAAACCCCAAAGATTTTCCGTGGTGTTGCTGAGTGTCGCTTTTTCCAAAGAGTTAGAGGAGAGCCAAGGGGGGGGGGTCTCTTCCATCCAAACCTAAGCAACAGAGAAAACCGGCTACAGAAGACAAAGGAAGGGAGGGAGCCCATCTTGTTGGGTTTAAAATAGCTTTTTTCTTCTCCTTCAGTCACGTCCTGTTCACAGAGAGGGCCTGTATAAGCCCCTGCGGTTTTCTTGGCAGGATTTTGGAAGTAAGTTGCTCTTGCCTGCTTCTTGGGGCTGAGAGGGAGGGGCTGGCTCAGGGTGGCCCAGCTTTCTTTGTGCCCAAGACAGGACGGGAGATGCGTCCAACGGGCTCCCAAGAGCCAGAGACAGGCAGTCCTCAACTTACCAGCACAATCAAGACCAAAACTTCCGTTGCTAAGCAAGGCAGTTGTTAAGTGAGTTTTGCTCCACTTTACGACCTTTCTTGCCACAGTGGTTAAGTGTATCTCTGCAGTAGTTAAGTTAGGAACACGGTCATTAAGTGAATCCAGCTTCCCCCATTGGCTTTACTTTTTTTTTTTATTGAAAATTTTAAAAAAATTTTACAGTAAAATCCCCTTCCCCAGTCCTTCCCAACCTACCCCAAAACCCTTCCCCAATCTTCCCAGAGCTGAATACAGGCTTAACTAGAACTTAAAAGAAAAAAAAAGAAAAGAAAAAAATTTTTTTTTAAAAAACCCAAATAAACCTTAAACAAATATAGTTACAATCAGTAAACAAATTATAAAATACTTTAACTCCATTATATATAAAGAACAGAAAGAGGAAAATTAAATGTAAATTATTCAAAAGCTAGATGGTATTCTCTTGTATCATACTTATATTATATAAAATTTATCCATATCTATAATTCAAAACTTCCGTTTCTTTCACAATTAATAAACCAATCATCTCTCTAACTTAATAACATTACAAAATATCATATTGCATATAAAGTGAATTAGTTAGAATCTAATCCACCATTAAAATATTATAAACTTTAAGTATAAATTATTCAAAAAACTAAACAATATTTTCTAATATCATACTTATATTATATAAAGTTTATCCATCTTTCTTTGTTATCACCATCAAAAACGCACATATAAACATTGCTTGTACCATTAAAATTCCCTTATACATATTTAAAACAAAATATTCCTTTAAATCCTCCTTAGGTTTCTAAGCATGCACTACTTATCTAAAATTTTCATTCAATCTCCCTAATATCGTACATATATTATATAAAATTTATCCCTCTTTCTTTGTCATCACAATCCAAAATACACATATAAACATTAATTGTACCATTGAAATTCCCTTATACATATTTAAAACAAAATATTTCTTTAAATGCTCCTTAAATTTCTAAACATACACTTCTTATCTAAAGTTTTCATTCTCCATAATCTTCTCTCCTCTTTTCCAATGACCAGTTCCATCCGCAATGGACTATAATTTGTCAATAACCTTGAAGCAATCTGTACATTCTTTACCCATCTCTCTTAACCAATAACCTCGAAAAAACTGCTTGAAGATCTGCCATTGAAGATTGCGCCAAAGAATTCTTAGGTCTTGCTTCCCCCATTGGCTTTTCTTGTCAGAGTGTCGCAAAAGGGGATCGTGTGACTCTGCGACCGTCATAAACACAGGCCAATTGCCAAGCGTCCAAATTTTGATCATGTGGTCATGGGGATGCCACAACGGTGGTAAATGTGAAAAAGTCACTTTTTTCAGTGCTGTTGTAACTTTGAACAGTCACTAAATGAATGGTTGTAAACCGAGGACTGCCTGCATATTGTCAAGATACTAGAGAAAAGGAAATTGGAACATGATTGTGCAAGCATACCCACTTTCAGAGAAGCCAGCCCCAACAGTCCTGGGGGTGGGGGAAGCAGTGGCAGTGAGACGCTTCATATGGGGGGGAAGCAACGGTGGCAGTGGAGTGCTCCGTCGGGGGGTGAAGGAAGCAGTGGCGGCGAGACGCTTCATGTGGGGGGGGGAAGCAGTGGTGGTGGACGCTTCATCTGGGAGGAAGCAGCGGTGGTAGTGGAGTACTCTGTTGGGGGGTGAGGGAAGCAGTGGTGGTGGGGTGCTTCATGTGAGGGGGGAGCAGCAGCGGCAGTGGAGTGCTTTATCAGGGGTGGAAGAAGCAGTGGCAGCAGGGCACAGTGTGGGAAGAAGCAGCGGTGGCAGTGAAGCGCTCTGTCAGGGGGGTGGGGGAAGCAGTGGCAGTGGGACATTTCATGGGGGGAAGCAGCGGTGGTGGTTGAATGCTCCGTCGGGGGTGGAGGAAGCAGTGACGGTTAGACACTTCATCCAGGGGAGAAGCAGTGGTGGTGGTGGAATGCTCCGTCAGGGGGTGGGGGGAAGTAGTGGCTGGCAGCGGGGTGCTTCATGTGGGGGGGGGGAAGCAGCAGTGGCAATGGAGTGCTCTGTCGGGGGGGGGAAGCAGTGGCAGTGTGGTGCTTCATGCGGGGGGAAGCAGCGGTGGTGGTGGAACGCTCCCTTGAATGGTGGGTGAGGGGAAGCAGTGGATGGTGGCAGGGTGCTCCGTGCAGGGGGGGGAGCAGCAGGGTTTTGTGGCTCCCGGTGTTTTCTTTTCTGTGTTAAATGGGTCCAAATGGCTCTCTGAGTTTTTAAGGTTGCCGACCCCTGCCCTACAGAGAAAACTTTGACTCTGCCAAACCATACCTGGCTTCCCTGCTTCCCAAGGGGTCCAGACTGGTCCCCTCCCAACAAGGCTACTCATGGGCTGGGTTTAGGCTGGTGGGTGACGGACCCTGCAGGACTCCCAGAGAGGGACACACACACATTGTCTTTCGCAGATGGTTTATTGCGCTTGTAGTGGTTGCAAGACAGGAAGGGGGCGGAGGGGCAGCATGATCACCAGATGAACAGGGGCTTCCCGTCGGTCTGGGACAGCAGTCGGAGGCAGTTGAGCAGGATCAGGCAGTCAGCCACCTTGTCCTGGGGCACCACGCTGGTAATCACCTCGTGCAGGTAGCTTGGATCGTTGTACAGCTGAGCTTCAGAGCCTGAGGCGTCGGGACGCTCACGGAGGATGCCGTAGGTGTTCACAATGTGCTCTGTGAACTGGGGGTGGAAGGTGGGGTTGTAGTTCTGCGGCTTCAGGCGGTTCATGATTTCATTGTAGCGTTCCATCATGGCCGTCCGCTGTTCTGCGGTCAGGGGGTTGACGGTGTCATTTTCAGCCTGTGGGGAAAAGAGGCAAATCTTCAGTCTCCTTCTCCTCGTCTTTGGGGTGCTCAAGATCGGCTGCCCAGAGCCCACTCTGCCCCTTGGGTAGCAAGCAGGAGACCCGGCACCCGTGCTGATGGCAGTAACCATACAGCCACGGGAATCCTGGAATTGCCTGGCACTCCAGTGCCGCTGATCCAAGGAGATCCCAAGGTCCCCTGCAGGGCCAGAAGTCCTGGGGCTCCTGCATTAATAAGGTCTCCAGGCATCAACAGGGTGAGCATCAGCTCTACTGGCACCTCTTTCGCCTTGGTGCTCCTTGCCAGTTTCCCGTTTTTGTCTCTCTCCCCACCTGAGGTAACCCACAGCTGATGTGGATGGTGTGTGAGTAGCCCAAGCCTTCATGTTTCTGATAACCCTGTAAAGCCCACTCTGGGTGTTACGTAAACCTTGGAGTGTTATGAGTTTGACACCGACTGCTAAGTGAGATTTCAGACCCTCCTCATGAGATCAGTGTGTCTGCTGTGGCCCCGCAAAAGGTAGAGGGCCTAAGGGCCGACAAACGGCCATGCTTGCCTCACCTGCATTATTTTCTCAGGGATGTTGCCAACAGTAAAGCCGTAGAGGCGGACTCGGTCAGGGAAGATGCTGGAAAGGATGCGGCGGTCCAGCTGGAAGGCCACCTCCCCCACGATACGTTCAAAGGTCGCAGCCTTGGAATCTGAGGAGACCAGAATCCCCGATCAGCCTGAGAGGCCCCCAGCAGCCCCCGCCTTCTTCCTGGCTGTGGCCAAAGGAGTCTCTTCCCCTGGGGAAGACTGATCAGTTGATTTTCTTGACCTGAGTTTTGTGCCATCTGAGTCCAGATCGACTTTGGGTGGTTCATAATATCTCAGGAGAAGATTTAAAAATGCAGCATGCAGAAATCAACAAGCAAGGGGTGTCCCTTGTCATCCAGGAAACCTCTTTCAGAGGGGCTCCTTCACAGACCACCCGGGGGTCAACTTGGACTCTAGGGACCAAATGGTAGTCGACTTATGACCGTAATACAACTTGGAACTTCTGTTGTAAATCTTGACGGTCATAAGCCGAGGCACTCATGTGACTGACCCAATTTTATGACCTTTTGGGGGACAGTTGTAAAGCAAACACAACAGAGTCCATTCATTCCTATGGGTGCTTTTTGCTGGAAACCATCATAAATCACGGTCACATGACTACGAAATACTGCAATTGGCCATAAATGTGAGCCCGTTGCCTAGCACCTGAAATGCAGTCATGTGATCATGAGGGGGAGGGTTTGCTGCCATCAGAGCTCTGGAACCAAGTGGTAAGTAATTTTTTTTGGGGGGGGATGTCCATCGTTTTTGGTAAACAGCCAGTTGTTTGGCGAGGACTCCCTGTGCTTGTTATTTGCGTATCAGCCTCCTTGCTGCACCACACTGTCCATGCTGGAGCTGCTGCAGTGCTGGGAGCACCGAGGGTGCTGGTGGAGGAGGTCCCCAGGCTTCTGGTGCTGGGAGACTTCACCTGCCATCCTGGAGTATGGACTGAGAGGCAGCTTCAGAGTTCGTGACCACCAAGACCATCGTGGCTGTCCCACTCGCTACGGAGGCCACGCGTGAGGTGTTTGCCTTGGGGCGGTGGCAATGTGATCCGGAGCTGGGGGAGGGGTGTCTTGCCATGGATAGATCATTTCCTACTGGCTCAGGAAATGTGGTCAGCTCTCCCCACAGGGAGTCAAGGTGCTCTTGAGGGCCATGTAGGATGGACTTTGTAATACTTGCAATATGGTTTTTGTAATAATTGCACAGGCTAACTAACATGGGTTTCATTGCATTTCAAATTTGCCTTTTTCAAATGTATCCGATACCTCTGCCAGTCCTGGTTAATCAAAGAAAGGCTTTAATTCTCCTTGAAGATGGTGGTGGCGCAGCAGTTAGAGTGCAGTACTGCAGGCCACTTTAGCTGACTGTGTTCAGCAGGTCAGCGGTTCAAATCTCACCGGCTCAAGGTTGACTCAGACTTCCATCCTTCCGGGGTAGGTAAAATGAGGACCCAGATTGTTGGGGGCAATGTAAATATATATATATACATTGCTTACTGGTGTACACCGCTTAGAGAGTGCTTGCACTTAAAGTGGTATATAAGTCTCATAAATAAAATAAATAAAATAAGATTAAGGCTTGTGGCAACTTACCAGCAATAAGTTGGTGAAAGGCAAATTTAAAATACAAGAAAACTAATGTTAGTTAGCCAGTGCAATAGTACTGCAAAACTCGTATTGCAAGTATTACAAAGCCCATCCTGTGTCGTCCTCACGCTCCAGGCCCCTGATGTACCTCACTGAATCCTGGAGGGAGCTGAGGGTTGGGCTTCCTGGGCTCTGAGGCGCGGCTGAGCAGCTCAGGCTCAAGTTGCCACGTGGGATGAGAGGGGGGACCCGGGCCGTGACTTAGACTGCACCCAGGGGGCTCTTTGTGCCAGTGGGTCTCACGGCGTCCCCCGGTTTTCTGAGGTGATGGAAAGGCATAAGAGACACCTAGAACGCTGCTGGAAGGAAGCAAAAGGTGGCCCAGCCCAGGTGTTGAGCCTTCCTTAATGACTTCCCTGTGGCACTAATGATAGGGAAGCAGAGTCCTTTTGCGTCCAGTTTAGAGTGACTGGGTCCTTCCAGGGCAAGAAGGGGCCAAGGGAAGCCCTGCAAGACCACGGTAAAGAGTATTCAAGGCACCCATCAGATCCTCTGGTCCAAGTCACTTGGATTCATCGGAGCTGAAATTCAGCTGCCCAGTCCTGAGGATGGTCTGCCGGGTGACCTGAGAATTTCAAACCTTTTGGCTCTGAAGCATACAAGACCTCGTGAGAGCAGTCTGGGGTAGTGGTTAAGGCACCAGGCTAGGAACGGAGACAACGAGTTCTAGTCTTGCCTTAGCCACCACATCCAGCCGGGTGACTTTGAGCCAGTCCCTCTGTCTTAGCCCACAATGTGCAGATCAGGCGACAAGCTGGTTGGTCAGCTCCTGTTGCAACCAATGGATCAACATTTGGTTGATCCTCAAAAGTGGACACTGCACTTGCAGGAAAATGCTGGGAGAAGGGGAAGAGGAGGAAGAGGAGAAGGAAGAGGAGGAGGAGGAGGAAGCATGCAGGGTCCTCAGAACTACAAGCTCAGCCATCTCTATCCCTCCAGGTGGAATTAAGCTCTCCCAGGAGCTGGCAGGGAGTTAGGAATATTATTGTTGATTTGAATGTTCTTTATGCTGTAGGTGGCCCAGAGTCACTTGGTAGCGAGATGGGCAGCAAATAAATTTTATCATAAATAATGTAATACTCTCTGCAGGAGAGGCGTTTTCTTCTGCCCTGAAGGAGACGGTGGCCCACCCTTCTTTGAGAGACACCCCCCCCCGGACCCAGCCCATCAGGACATGGTTTAAGCACCAAAGTGGCAGCATTAACGGTGGTTGCCAGGGTCCTCTGCAGACCTAGGCCTGGGGTGGGGGGTGCATGGCTCTTGGATAGCAGTTTTTAATGCTGTCACCCATGGAACTTTCTGGGCCCCTGGGGGTTGGGAAGGGGGGCATCACGTTACATCTCCTTTTTTCCCAGCCAGTTCCAGCCACGGGCAGAATTCTCCCCCACCTTCTTTAGCATCTCCTGAGGCTGCTGGGTGAGGCAGCTGGTCAGCCTGGGCTGAGCCATCAACCAGAGTAATTTAGGTCCTTTCCCAGTGCCTGGAGGCGGTAAGCATCTGGAGGGCAGAGCGCGGTGTCTCTTCTGGGGTCCTGGGGGATCTTCCATCTGTAGCTCTGGGTGGAGGTCCTTCCCCCAGTCAGTGTGCAGTCTTGTGGCTCCCGCTTGAAGAGCAGATGGCAACGGGGCCCAGGGGGCTTTGGGTATATCTTGGGTATCATCCGTGGTTCCTCATGTCTCAGTCACCTCCTGCTTAGGCTTCTGTAACAGAGTCCACAGCGGGCTGCCCTTGAAGCACACTTGGCAGAGGCAAAATGCTGCAGTATGGGCAGTTTGGGGCCTTCCTCACTGCACCTACATCATTCCACTGCCCCATTAGCTACCCTGCGTCCCAGCAGGTGATTTAGGGTGCTGGTTATCAGTTATCAAGCCCTCCAGAGCAGGGTCAGATTTCTTGTGGGACCACCTCTCTCTCCCCCACTGTTTCTGCTGGATCCACCAGACTTAACAGACAGGGCACAAGCAATGCCCTCTTGTTGGGCCTGGGAGTCAGGCATGGAGACCATGGAGACCTGGGTGGGCCCAGCCCTGTTAGCCATTCAGGAGACGCTGAGCTTACGGAGGGATTTAATCAAGTGGTTGGGGGAGCTCAGCTGCTCCTCCAATCATTTTGTTTATGAGGGGGTGGTGTCTTGTTTATCCATGGGCGCCAAGGGCTGTCTGCGGCTGGGGAGAGGGTCTGTGTGCTAGTCACCCTGACACCCTGCATCCCGAGGCCCTGCCCTCTTGCTCTGCCACCTCAGCTGCCCTTCTCCCTCTTCTTCTTTCAGTTGCCGATAAGGGGTACCCGCCCAGCCCTTTGCCAGGACCTGCCACAGGCGACCTCAGGAGGAAAGTCCACAAAGGGCCCGCCTGGGTGTGCGTAGTCAGCCACAGAGCAAGGAGTCCACAAAGCACAAAAGGGTATAGATATTTTTAGGGGGGAGAGAAGATAGGTGAGGGGGGGAGTTGAAGCAACCCTGTGGTGGGGATGGGCTGCCAAGCACCCATATTTTGATCACATGACCCACCCCTAATGAAACCACAACTGTGCTGGTGAACTTACTTCAGCTTTCGTTTGCTTTACAGACCTGTGAAGTAAATGCGAGGATCGGTCATAAAGGTTGCAACTGTGAACAGTTCCCGAAGGTGGCGGTCCCTGAACGAAGACCCCCTTCCTTCTGTGGGAGCCCCACTTAGAATAAATCAAGGGGCACGCCTGCACACATCGCAAGCGACCCCGGGGGAATCCTCTGGCCAGGATGAAACCAAGCCAACCCCTTTATGCACCTCTTGAATATCTGATCTATTTCTCTGCCATTTGCCTTGCAGAGGGTTCTCTGGGTCTTTTTGGCATATATTTCTACGCCAAAATTAAAACAAAAGACCACTTTCTTTAAAAGAGCGGGGGAGGAAAACAGGGGGGCCTCTAGGAAGTTCTGGCTGAAAGAAATCTGGTGAGTTGATCCCGGGGTTTCCTTTCCTTTTGGGGAATGGGGTGCTTCCGGGCATTTGGGTGACATGAGCTCTTCTCAGAGAAAATGGCTAGGCTGTCCCTTTTCATGCTTTTGGTGGGTCCAAAGGGCGCTGCCCCCCAGGGGCTCATCTTCCTCTGCCACAGCCCGTTCTTCTCGCCTGCTCCTTGGCCTCGCCTGCCTGGGGAACCAGCTTCCCTGGCTGATGGCAGTTCCCCCTCCCTCCCTTCCTTCCTGGCTGCCTTCTTCCTAGGGTCAGAGAGAGGGACTCGCCCAAGGTCACCATCAGGCTGTGTGTCTAACACAGGAGTAGAGCTCCCTGTCTCCAGAGTTTTAGCCTGACACCTCCGACTCTCTCCAGGAATCGGGTGTGGAGCCATATCTTTGTCCCCTGAGGCCTAGCAGAAGGCATCAGGCAAAGGCCAGGGGAAGCACACCCGAAAGCAAAGATGGCTGTCGCTTGCTGTGTCCTCAGGGGCAAAGTCTTACCTGGCCAAGCTGAAAGGTGTGCCATGTATTATAACCTATAGTCAATCACGGGGAGAGCCTCCCTGGGGTTGACCCAGGCAGCCTTTGGAAAGCTGACCCATCTGATGGGCACGACTGCGTATGAGAGCGCCCAATGCCCGGGGTTCCTGATAGCCAAGGGAGAGGAAAGATGGCCCTTTTGCCACAAGGGAATCATCCAAAACCAGAAAACAAAGTCCAGTCTTTCCCTGGACTGGCAGGGAACTCCAAACGTTTATCCATGTTTTTCTATCGAGGAACAAGCTCTAATACCCAACCAACAACAATCAAATGAGCCAGGAGGTGTTTGACCACATCTACAAGGTACCTTGTGCCAGGCCAGGGGATCTGATTTCATTCCTCCCCGCCTGCCCCCCACCATCTTCCAAGCAGATGCCTGGCTCGGATCTGTGCTGCCCCAGGACAAGGATGGGCGGATCATCTGGGGACCTCTCGGTCACTCTCAGAGGCCTCAAAGGTAGCCCGACTGGGGAGGAGGCCTTGGAGCAGGCCCTACAGCTGTGGCCCACCGGGGGGCAGCCCCCTGTGGGCTGGCATGGCTGAAGGGAGCAGGGCTGCAGGTGGACTGAGCTCTACCTACCCAAAGTGGCAGGGAACCCCAGTTTTTTTGCCCAGGGGGAGAGGGCCAAAGGAGCTGGCATTCTTCCCTGCAGCCCAGAGTGCCGTGCCGGCCCCTCCAGTCTCGAGCAGTTAGGCTGAACCTGGCAGAGGCATTCTGGGTGCTTTGGGGCCAGGGGGAGCCCCCCATCCCTGACTGCTCTTCCTTCCCCCTCCACAGACCCTTACCTTTGCTCATGGCACTGGCTTGTGTGCGTCGATCACTCTTCTCAGCGGGCTCTGGGCTGAGGGCTTGGCTTATGGGGCTGGGCAGGACGGGAGGAGTGACAGGTCTGGGACTCATGACTGGGACGGGTGAAGTGGCCAGTGGGGAGAATTGGATGGGCGATGGGACACAAATGGTGCCAGGAGAGCTAGCTGGAAGTAATGGGCTGAGGAAGCTGGAGGGGGCACTGAAGAAGAGTGGGCTGCTAGAGCTGGTGGTGCTGGCTGGGACCATTGACCCATAGAGGCTGGAGACGTAGCTGGCTGGGAACATGGGGCCGTACAGGCTGGATGTGTCGGGGGAGCCGGCCGGGGGCACTGGCAGAAAAGGGCTGGTGGCGCCCAGGGAGCTGTAGGGGCTGGGGATCGTGCCGATCGAAGTGTCTGGGGCCAGCGAACTGAAGACACTGGTGCCACTGGAGGCAGATGAGCCGGACGGGGTCATTAGGCCACCAGAAATACTCATTGGGCCTGCTAGCGCCATCGGCCCATAGAGGCTGGACATGTCTGGGGACCCTGGAGCCAGTGAAAAAAAAGGGCTGCCATCGGGAGTGGCAATTGTGCCAACAGAGCTGCCAGGGCTGAATGGACTGCAGGTGTCTGGCTGGGAGAAAATGCCAGACGGGGAATAGGGAGAAAATTGGCCAGGACTGTATGGGGCTTGGTTGGGGTCCCCCCCGAGATTATAGATGTTTCCAGGGAAGCGTAAATACTGGGAGAGGTTCGGTGGGGAGATGCTGGGCATGGGAGGCAGTGGCAGCCCAGGTGGCCGAGGCCGGGGGGGCTTCCCAGGGTCAGATCCAGTGCCAGGTCCCGAGGGAAAGAGTTCAGAGGAGAACTGGGAAAAGGGGTCACTGATAGGGGGTGGGAGCTGCAAACCGCCATAAGAATCCCAGGAGGGGACCATGTAGGAGGGAGGGCAAGGGCCACTGCCAAAGACAGGCTGGATGGGGCTTGAGGTCTCGATGGGCTGGAAGGGGTATTGTTGGGTGGGGTAGGTCATTGAGGGCATGTCCCTAGAGCCGAAAGGGGAGCTGAGTTGGGATATCAGCTGGGTGCTGGGCAGGCCACTGCCAAAGACGGAGGTGAGTTGCGACAGGTTCTGTGTGCTGGGAGCCTCAGGAGTCCCTTGACCACTGGGATAGAATGTCCCACCTCCTTCCCCAGAAGTGGGCTTCATGTACATGGAGGGTAGCTGGGAGACCTGCTGGGTGCTGGGCAGCTCGGGGCTGCATGGAACACTAGGGAAGGTGAATATCCTCGTTCTTGGTCTAACAGTGGGCTTCATGTAGAGGGAGGGCAGTGGGGAGAAGCTCTGCATGCTGAGCGCCTCGGGACTCCCTGGAGCACAGGGCATGGAGAAAGTCCCCCCTCCCTGGGCAGGCTGGATGGGGCTTGAGGTCTCGATGGGCTGGAAGGGCTGCTGCTGAGTGGGGAGGGTCATTGAGGGCATGTCCCCTGTGAAAGTGACCTGTTGGGTGCTGGGCAGCTCAGGGCTGCATGGAACACTAGGGAAGGTGAATATCCTCGTTCTTGGTCTAGCAGTGGGCTTCATGTAGAGGGAGGGCAGTGGGGAGAGGCTCTGCATGCTGGGCGCCTCGGGACTCCCTGGAACACAGGGCATGGAGAAAGTCCCCCCTCTCTGCCCAGCAGTAGCAGGCTGGGTAGGACTGAGGAAGGCAGAGGGCAGCTGGGAGATCAGCTGGGTGGAGGGCAGGCTGCTGCCAAAGACAGAGGTGAGCTGCGACAGGTTCTGTGTGCTGGGCGCCTCGGGACTCCCTGGAGCACAGGGAAAGGGAAAAGTCCCCCCTCCCTGCCCAGCAGTAGCAGGCTGGGTAGGGCTGAGGAAGGCAGAGGGCAGCTGGGAGATCAGCTGGGTGGAGGGCAGGCTGCTGCCAAAGACGGAGGTGAGCTGCGACAGGTTCTGTGTGCTAGGCGCCTCGGGACTCCCTGGAGCACAGGGAAAGGGAAAAGTCCCCCCTCCCTGCCCAGCGGTAGCAGGCTGGGTAGGGCTGAGGAAGGCAGAGGGCAGCTGGGAGATCAGCTGGGTGGAGGGCAGGCTGCTGCCAAAGACGGAGGTGAGCTGCGACAGGTTCTGCGTGCTGGGTGGCTGGAGACTGCCTAGAGTGCTGGGGATGGAGCATGTCACCCCTCCTTGCCCAGCAGTGGGCCTGATGGGGCTGCCGAAGACGGAAGTCAGCTGGGAGAGGTTCTGGGTGCTGGGGAGCTCGGCAGTGTCAAGATACCACTTGGGCAACACTTCATCGCCGCGGATGGAGATCGTCCCCCTTCCTGGTCCAGCAGTGGGCCTGGTGGGACTGTAGAAGACGGAGGGCAACTGGGAGAGGTTCTGGGTGCTGGGGAGCTCGGCAGTGTCAAGATACCACTTGGGCAACACTTCATCGCCAGGGATGGAGACCGTCCCTCTTCCTGGTCCAGCAGTGGGCCTGGTGGGACTGTAGAAGACAGAGGGCAACTGGGAGAGGTTCTGGGTGCTGGGGAGCTCGGCAGTGTCAACATACCACTTGGGCAACCCTTCATCGCCGGGGATGGAGAACGTCCCCCTTCCTTGTCCAGCAGTGGGCCTGGTGGGACTGTAGAAGACGGAGGGCAGCTGGGAGAGGTTCTGGGTGCTGGGGATCTCAGAGCTACCAATGTACCAGTGGGGCATCCCCCCTTGAGAGCCAGGGATGGAGAATGTCCCCCCTACCTGCCTGGCAGCAGGAAGGTTGGGCAGACTGCTGCCAGGGAAGACGGGGGTGAGCTGGGTGCTGGTGAGGTTGCCGGGGGAAATGAAGGTCCCGCCTGGCTGTGTGGTGGCAGGCAAGTTGGGTAGACTGGCTGGCATGGTGAGGGGAAGCCCTCCCCCAGGGGTAGAGGGACCTGGCAAGTGGGGGTGCCATGGGATGGGGCACTCAAAGCAGTAGCCCCGCGGGACAATTGAGCTGCCGCTGCTCCGCTGAGAAGCATTTTGAAGCGAGATTGTTGCACCGCCAACACCTGCAGGATGGAGAGAGAGAGAGAGAGCAATGGAGGTGGTAGCATCTAATGGGGGCAGGAAACAGCTATTCCCCCCCTTAATCTGGTGCAGCCAAGTTACCTTCTCAGTGGGAACACATTTTTCCTTTGGACTACTCATTCAGCAACTATTTGAAGTTACAACAATGCTGAAAAAATGGATTTATGAATGGTCCCTGAAGTTACAGCTGTGGTAGTGTAATGATCACATGATCAAAATTCAGATGCTAGGCAGCTCCCCCCCCCACACTTACAACTGAAGTATGTGAGAATTGTTAAGGCACCATACCAGAAACCATGGTTTTGCCATGAAAACTGACCAGGTGACTTTGGCCCAGTCGTTCTCTCTCGCAGGGTTGCTGTGGTGGGGGAGGAAAAGCATATGTTTGCTGCCTGGGCATAGAATGGGGCAACTTGGCCGCGGTGAATTGTCATAGACTCCCCCTGGGCAAGCCTGCAGCCTTGGCATTCCTGTGGTCAGCGCAGAGTCTCATCTGCCAAGGGGAGTTTGCTAGGCCCGCCAGGCTGGGGGGGGGTGAGCCCAGGCTCTTTCCATCATTGGGTGAGGCTGGAGAGCCAGTGGCAGCTCAAGAACCGAGGGCACAGGCTGGCCTGCCCCCTTGGCCAGTGCCTGGACCAGCCACCGGGCGGGGGGAGACGATGGCAAAAAGGCAGCCGGCAGAGGGCAGGATGGGCTCCATTAGGATTGTAAGTCAAGGGCTCTCTGTACTGAAAGACAGAGCAGCAGAGATGTCAGCATCCACGACGCCTCAGGAGATGCTGCCTGTCCCCAGAAGACCAAGGGAGACTCCCCTTTGGCTATCACCAATTCAAAAGGCTACAAGAACTGAGGGAGACCCCGAGATACGGCAAGCGACAGAAGATGCAGTCAAGGTTCCGATAGCAAATCTGGAGAAGGACCAGTTTTGGAAGAGCCTCATAGCAGGAGGTGAAGAGCATTGATCCATTTGAACTTGGGGGTGGGAGAAGCTCCTCAGAATGTCAGGGATGCCAAGACCTCAGACAAACCAGACCAGGATGAAGCAAAAATGACCAGATTCAAACTCGCCTCCATCAGACACATGAGCAGAAGAACCCTATCTCTCTCCCAGGCACAGCTCCACTGCTGGGAATAGCCCGAGAAGAAGAGGTGACCAGCACTGGGGTCTCTGGACTCCCTTGCTGACCGGATCTAAAGACCAGAGTGAAGGCAGATGGCCATGGAGAAACTCTATGTGGTCATGAAGGGCTGACAGTGACGATGGCAGATAACCAGTTAATTTTCTTTTAGGAAACACCTGAAGGTGAAAATACGCAGATCCTCCAACCCTATTAATTACACTTAGTTCAACTGTCTTTTGTAAAACAGAGCATCTGCCTACAACTCGAGGCGCTACTGTGCAAATTCCTATGAAACATTGCTTGGTCTATTTTATATCACACTTATGTCACCACAATCATCCCAACTTGGGATTTGTTAATATTTAATCCAAGGCTTTTAACCTCCAGAGTCACCCCCCACCCCCACCCTCAAAAAGGTCCAGCTTTTCCCCCAGACAGGGGTGTGCGGTGGCATCAGCCGTCGTCGGTCTTGGGCTCCAGATTGAGAGGGCGAGACAGAGCCAGTCCTTTCTAGACCTTTATTGCCTTTAATGGGTGTGCACAATAAGGAGGGATGGGGGGGGGTTGTCACCAGATGAAGAGGGGCTTCCCGTCCTCCTGCGAGAGCTTCTGGAGGCAGGTCAGCAGCAGCAGGCAGTCCTCCACCATCTCGGGGGGAGCCACACTCCTCACTACCTCCTCCAAGTGCTGGATGTCGCTGTAGGCGGCTGCCTCGGGGCTGGTGGCTTCTGGCCGCTCGCGAACGATGCCGAAGGTGTTCACCGTGCGCTCCGTCAGGCCCGGGTGGACACTGGGGTCATAGCCCAGGGGCTTCAGGGAGTCCATGATGCTCTTGTAGCGCTGCATGATGGTGTCGGACTGCTCCTGGCTCAGCTGCAGAAAGGGGTCCTTTTCTCTCTGGGGAGAGACGGGGAGCATAAGATGGGTGGGGGGCAAGAGGCACAGCCTGAGCGTCACTTGGGGCCTCCCAAAGAGAGAGTCCCCTAACCAGGAGAGATGAGAGCCATGGCTGCCCCCCCTTCCGAGGGAGCCCGGGAAAGCAGCCTCTGTGGGCGGGGCAAGGGCAGGGCTGAGTCCAGCCATGGGGGGCAAACTACCTGACCTACCCTGCACCCTGCTGGCTACCGGAGAACCTGGGTGGGGGCTGTGTGCTTTCCCCATGCAAAGCCCCAAAGGTCACTCCAGGTGGAGTCACAGAAGGGGGTCATGTGGCTGCCCCAGACTGAGGAGCCAAACAGGCCGTTGCCACACCTCCCAGGGTAGAAAGCATCTCCTCCTGCCCTGCAGATGCCCTCCTGGGGTAGGGACAGGCTGCAAGGGGGGGGGGTCGCTTCACCTGTGAGATTTTCTCAGGGATGTTGCGAACGGTGAAGCCGTAGAGGCGGAGTCGATCAGGGAAGATGCTGGAGAGGATGCGGCGGTCCAGCTGGAAGGCCACCTCGCCCACAATGCGCTCTTGCTTGTTGGCTTCTGCAAGAGAAGGCCAATCAGCAGCGACCCTTGCAGCCCCGGCTGTGGCCCCTGGCAGCCCCTCCCACAGCTGGGCTGGCTTCTCTCTCAGGGACCAGGAGCTGCCCCTCCCAGAGCCTGGTCATCACTGAGGGGAGGGGGAAAGACGCTGCTGAGAGCCAGTGGTGAGCAATGGTCGTGGGTGGCCTGGCCTGGCCAGGACCCCTCCCTGCTCCATGCATTTCTGTGCTCCAAAGCGGGGGGGGGTGATGGGGGCTGGGAAGGAGGCAGGTTCAGGATGACTTGGGCATCACCTCGCCCTGGCAGGGAGAAGGAAACAGGGACAGCCGGAGGCTGCGTTGAGCCAGTGCCATGGGTGAGGGTGCCATCCGGTATCTGGGCACAAGGCCAGCCAGGCCACAGTCAAGGGGGCAGAGCAGCGGGGCGAGCAGGGTGGGGGTGGGACCCTACCAGGAATGGGGCTGGGGAACACCTGCTTTTAATTCCATCTGGAATTTGACAGAGTAACTTGGAAGTATGTTGCTCTCGGTTTCTTGCCTGGGCCAAACTTTTTAGCGTGGAAGGAGCCACGGGGCTCCCAGCATAGCAGAGTCCTCCTGCACCCCTCCACTAGGTGACCACCCTCTCCTCTGGCCTGGGCCCAGTCTCTGGGGCAGAGGGTCCTAGGCTCTCGCACCCCCCCGCCACGGCTCACTCGCCCGCCGCTCTCACCTTGCTCTCTGGCACCGACGGTGCTGCTGCTGCTGTCTGCGGCACCCTCTCGCTGGACCGAGCCACTGCTCTCCTTCGACTGCAGGGCGGGCGGGGGCTGCAGGCCTCCCTCTGGAGCCGGGGGCTCGCCCTTCCCGACCTCAGGCGGCGGGGCCGAGATGGGAGGGGCCACAGGGAGTGGCGGTCGGGCAGTGGGGTGCTGGCTGTCCTGCAGCAGGGGTGGAAGGGCGCTCTGGACCTGAGCGGCGACCAAGGGAGCACCGCCACCCGCCGCACCACCTGCCCCCATCCAAAAGGCGAGGGGCAGTGCCTGGGCAGGCACGGGGCCTCCTTGGCTGAAGCCGAAAGCCTGGTAAGCGGCAGGGCTTCCACAGGCGAAGGGTCTGGGCGCTGGCGGAGAACGCTGGGCACCAGGCTGGGGCCAGCAGGGGAGGAAACCCGGGGGGGTGCTGTTTGGGAAGGCAGCGACGGGGTTGCTGGGTGCGGCTGGGGACAAGGTCGGCAGGTGTGGGTGCCACGGGAAGGCGCACTCGTGGCAGTAGCCACGGGAGCCGGAGGGATGGAGGGAGATGGGAGGGGCGGCCGGGATGGCGAATTTCGGGCTGGAAGCGCCGCTGGCTGCAAAGAACAGAGAGAGCGTCTTCTGAGCGAGCGCTGGGCATGGCAGTGCAGAACAGGGGGCTCTCACTCACTCCCCAGAGGCCTAGGGGTCTTCTCCAGTGCTTTGGGGGAAGGGAAGGATACCTCTGTATTCTGTCCCTATAGATCACCTACCGCCCCCTCTAGCCCTGCTGCCTTCTGCCACCATCACACACACACACACACACACACGATTTGCTGGCTCAGCTCCCTTCTGCAGAGTCTCCTGGACACTCCTGCTCCTTTTCACTCAGCAGGCCCGGGTGCCGTTTCCTCACTGCGAACCTTATTTTTCTTTATTATACAGAGGGATGTAGCTCCCCCATGTACTCTCCCGAAGGAGCTCTGTACAGAGGGGGCACTCCTTAGGTGGGTGTGCTGGCTGTTGGGGCGTCCCCTTTCCTGCTCCCTCCAGCCCTGGGCAACCTGCCCCTACAAGGCCGGAAGCTGCTGGCGGAACTGCTGCCTTTTTCACCAGCACAAAACCTTCAGATTTCAGCAGAAAGTCCGGCTTCCAAGCTCTGGCATCCCAGCCATGACTGGCACCCCAGCTCTAGAGCAGGGCACGGCAGCGATGGCCAGAGCCCTCCTGGGGGCAGTGTCCTCCCAAAAGTGACCACAGAGATGCCCCCTGCCTGGAGGGCAGGGTGCAAGTGCGCACAGGTCTCCCATTGATCAAGCTGGAGGCAGCCGGTGATGCTCCCGGACAGAGTCCGTCCTTGGGCAGAAAAACAGGCGTGGTTGTGGGAATGAGGCCCAGGAAGAGTGGACCCGGGAAGTACAGCATGCACACCTACAGAGTGCTGCATCTTGGAAAGAGCAGAGGCGGGAATGCTACTCGCCTTTCCTGGGCCTGTGTGCCCGGAGCCCCCCCCCATTTGCAGCCAAATGCATGCTCCGACTGATCGCTCTGCTTGTAGGTGACCACGTTTCATCTCTGGCATCTGAAATCCCCCTCCCCTTCGTTTCATTTGCATTTTAACTTCATCCAACTCCACATTTTAAAACCCACAGGAACTAAAACTGTTATCCTTCAAAATCTGCCCTTTTTCAAGTTTTGATAAATGAAAACTGATGGAAAAAAAAATGCTCAAGGCCAGGAAGGGGCATGTGGTGAGCTCCGAGGAAGGGTGAGTGCCTCTTTGTGTGTGGGTGGTGGTGGTCCTCCTTGCCCTGGTTGGCCTCCTCCCCTAGAGGTCACCCTCGGACCAAACTCCTCTCCAGTTCAGAGAAGATTGTCAGTTGTGGAAGGCCAGGAACGAGGAGGGTTATCTGGACCCTTTTCCCTCCGGACAGTCTGGCTTCCATAGAGGGACCCGTCACAAGGACCCCCAGGGCTTCTTGGTTCTGATCTTTGGAGGAGCAGACCCATTTGTTTCTGCGGTCTTCGTGGAACCTCCATCGAGGGCTCATCCTCAGGGTAATTTCCCGATGGCTTCTTCCTTTACTCTTCATGGCTGACACTGAAAGGCAGAGCCTGTTTATCTTCCTGGTAGCTTCATTGCCAATTCTAAGGCTGGCTGTGCCTTGTCATTAGTCACCATAGCAACAGCACTTAGACTTATATACTGCTTCACAGGGCTTTACAGCCCTCTCTAAGCGGTTTACAGAGTCAGCCTATTGCCCCCAACAATCTGGGTCCTCATTTTACCGACCTTGGAAGGACGGAAGGCTGAGTTGGCCTTGAGCCGGTCAGGATCGAACTGGTGGCAGTGGGAAGAGTCAGACTGTAATGCTGCATTCTTCTTTATATTTAATTTTAACTCTGCTTCCCCCTCTGCTCCTTGACTTTTATTACTAGAGCTTGCCAATCCTTTGCATTTTTGACTGTCTATGCCAGGGGTCCCCAATCCCCAGTCTGTGGACCAGCATCAGGCCACGGCATGCCAGAAACTGGCCACACAAACAAGTGAAGGCCCATCTGTGGCATGCAGACAGCCTGCAAAATTACACCCCCCTCCGGTCCATGGAAAAACCTTTCTCCACAGAACCTGTCCCTGATGCCCAAAAGGTTGGGGAACTCCGGTCTACACGGTGTCGTCATCAGCATAGCATATCGATGTTTCTTCCTCCAATTCTAAAACCACAGTCATCTTTTTCCAACCCAGCTTCCCTTCATATACCTAGTAGATAGGTTGAATAAATAAGGGAAGCATATTGTTAGGCTCCTTTGCCAACCTGGATCCAGTCTGTTTCTCATATTCTGTCCAGACCAGGGGTTGTTTTCTTGTATATAAGTTTCTCATGAGGACAATGAGATGTTCTCCTTGGGCGTCTTGGATGCTGACATCTCTGCTGCTCCGTCTTTCTGGGTCTTCCTTCCCTCGTCCTTTGATCTCCTTTCAGCTGCTTCCTGTCTGTCCCTGGGTGTCCCTTACATGCCAGTTTGAAGTCGGACCCCCTTCTGAGCTCAGAGATCTTTGCTTTTCCATGTCTGTTGCTGTCCTGGGTGTCTTTACAGAAGCTGTAATGCTGTTTCTTTGTCTCTTCTAACAGCTCTCTGAAACTCTGTGAAGCTCTTTCCTGAGAGTTTTGTCTTTCCTCGCTTTGGCTTCTGATCTTTTCTCAGCAATTTCCATGGTTTGTTCCGACATCCACTTTGCTCTCTTCTGCTTCTCCATCTTTCGCAGTCTCTCATCACATCCTCCCTTAACGGTTTCTTTAAGTTCATTCTACAGTTCCTCTGGTTCTCTGTTGAGGAGTTTCAGGACTTCACAGAGATTAACAAAATAACAGAGTTGGATGGGATCTTAGAGGTCTTCTAGTCCACCCCCCTGCTTAGGTGGGAGACCTTATACAATTCCAAATAAATGGCCGTCCAAACTGTTCTTGGAAACCTTCAGTATTGTAGCACCCACAACTTCTGGAGGCAGGTTGTTCCACTGATTAATTGTTCTCACAGTCAGGAAATTTCTCCTTAGTTCCAGGTTGGATATATTTTTGTTAAGTTTCCATTACTATGTCATGACCTCAGGTGCTTTGGAGAATAGGTTGACCCCTTCTTCAGATATGGGAAGGCTGCTATTATATCACACCCACACCCACACCCACGGTCCTTCTCTTCATCAGACTGGACCTGGTAGGTACATGTTCTGGTCCACACCATCGGAGCTGACTGGCTTTCTTCTTCTTCATCAGCTTAACCGGGAGCACTTGTGATCCGTTCCATAGTCGGTGCCTGGCCACGTCTCTGATGTTGTAATTGAGCTTCTCCACCTCCTTTTATCAGTGACTGGTCAGTTTGTTCTCCATCAGGTGACGTCCGTGTCTACAGACCATCATTTTGGTTGCTTGAAGACAGTGTTAGCTACGAAGAAATCATTGGAGTGGCAGGAACAGATAGGTCTTCCTCCTGATTCATGGCAGGGTCTGGAGCCGTAGAGTCCAGCCACCTTTTCACCTTTCTTTGACATTCCGATCACCAGTCACAAGCAGCGCATCTCCCTTGTGTGTTCTGTCCATCTCCAGTGGACAATAAAATGCCCTCCCGCCATCAGCCCGTCTTTCCTAGTCTTTTGGAAGGCATTAAGACCCATTCTTTTTTCCTGGGTTGTGGGACGGTGTAGGCCAGGGGTAGGCAGCCTTGGCTCTTTTATGACTCGTGGGCTTCAACTCCCAGAATCCCTGAGCCAGCCATGCTGAGGGGAAAGGGAGAGGTTTCCAAGCTGAGCCAGGAATTCTGGGAGTTGAAGTCCACAAATCATAAAAGAGCCAAGGTTGCCTACCCCTGGTCTATGGAGAGACTATGGAAGGAGGGGTAGCTGAGCCTGTTATGGGGCATGCCAAAGGGGTGGGATTTGGGAGAGGGTTTTTGTATTTTTGTTTCACTGTTTTTATTATTGCATGATTTTTTTTATTTATTGGTTTCACTGTTATTGTGAGTTGCCCAGAGTTGCTTAAAATCGGAGCCCTCTAGATGGGATTTACTCTATGGGTGGCATGCCTATTTAATATTTAACAAAAAAGTGGACTGGGTTTTTAAATCTCATATTATAAGAATTTCCTTACTTAGGGTTTGGAGAAAGTACTACAAAAATGATTTTAAAGTACCATTATGGGCTATACCCTGGCATGCGATAGAGGGAATAAAAAGAGGTGTCAAAATGGACATGGTGTCTTATAGACAATTACTCAGATGGGATGGACAAAATTGGCAATTAAAACTACGGGAGGATTTAGCACAAGAAAATATCATTTATTCTTGGTTCCAATATAGGCAACTAGCAGATAGATGGAAGGTGGATTGTAAGGTGGGGTTTCTTAGAGAAGATGAAAATCTTATTAAGCAAGTGAAGGATCAAAGACAAGCCCATATTAAGAGAATTTTAGTCGAACTGGATTCGGAAACGGAATTAATTAAAGATTGTATGATTAAATGGGCCCAAAATTTTGGTGAACCAGTCCCATTGGACATATGGGAAATCATATGGGTAAGAAATGTCAAGTTTACGCAGGCACAGAATTTAAGGGAGAATTTTTACAAAATGTTTTATAGATGGCACCTTGACCCACAAAAAATGTCTTTCATGTACCCTGACCTACAGCCTAAATGTTGGAGATGTGACTGTTTGGATGCCACTTATTATCATATTTGGTGGTCGTGTAAAGAGATAAAAGCATTTTGGATTAAGATATGGTGGAATATCCAGAGAATTTTTAGAAGGAGGGTAAAATTTACTCCGCAGTTATTTTTGTTGGGTATAACTATTGATTGTGATACAAAGGAGACTATATTGATGTTAAATTTGATCACAGCCGCAAGGCTGTTAGTAGGACAATATTGGAAGAAGGAATCCTTGCCTACACTGCAGGAATGGTTTTCCAAAGTGTCTTATTTGGCGGAAATGGCAAAGATTTCGGCTTTTTTAAAAGATCAAACGCAAGAGAAATTTCTTGCTGTTTGGGATAAATGGATAGAATTTATACAATTTAAATTGGATATAAAAAAATACCATGTTGCCTTTTTATAATTTTTATTTATATATATATATATATATATATATATATTTCTTAGTTTTAAACTTTTTTTTCTTTTTTACATATATATTTTCTAATTCCAGTTCCTTTTTAATTAAGCCTATATTCTGCTCTGGGAAGCTCAGGGGGGGAAGGGGGGGTGTTTTGGGGGTGGGGTGGGGAAGGGGATATTATGTTTAGTTTTTTGTGTATTTTGTATTTTTTGTTTTTGAATTGTTGTATTTTTTTTCTGTTTTTATGTCTTTTTGTCTTTTTTGTAAAAATTTATAAAAATGTTCAATAAAAAAAAAAAATCGGAGCCCTCTAGAAACCTTTCAAATGAATAAATAATCTTTTTCTGCCTTGGTGACTGGAGCACAAACTAAAACGATTGTCCTATTAAAGGTTTTCCCACAAAGCTTAATGGACATTATCTGGTCACTGGTCAAGCGGAAACCCTTCCCAGCTATATGCCCTGCTATCGCCTTCGTAACCTGGTTTGTACACTGAATTGACATATTCTTTCGTAATAGCGAAGCTGAAAGAAAAACCAAAGCAGCCACAGGGTCTGGGTCCGGGAAAGAGAGAGAAAACTCAATTAAAAGCAGGAATTCTCCGTCTGTCACCCACAGGCGATACGTTTGCACTCACACCAGAGGCTTCATTACGGAATTAACTGGGGTCCAGGGTTAGGTTTCCATAATCAATTGAAAATATCAGACACCAGACTTGCAACTTTATTAAACCAGCCTCCCCCCAAAGCAAGTTTAATACTAACCAGGGTTAGTGTGTTGGACCAAGGCATATGGCAGGCTGAGCAGACTTCAGCGAAGCCTCTTCCATTTTGCCCAGATGGGGAGACTGCTGCCCTGCAGGCCTGGCTGTGGAGAGGCAAATGCAGCCAAGATGCCAGCCATCCCTTTACAGACCTTCGGGTGCTGCCCTGGCTCAGAGCGTGTTGCCGAGGCAGAATCTGCCCAGCCAGGACCATGCCTCAGAGACGACCCTTTGAGGCAGACAGGCCTCCTCAGGGGTGGTCCCTCTCTTTCCCTTGGAAGTGGGGATATTCCCCTTTCTCCTGCATTTTGGGGTCTGGTTAAAGACGTGTTATTCCAGTGGACACTCAGACCCTGGTTTGTCCTGGTGTCTCTTGGAAAGACTTTATATATTATGGTTTTAACTGTAAACTGCCAACTAGAATTCCGGTTGATTAGGGTGGATTACAAATATGCAAATAAATAAAATGTGCTACGTATAGAACAGGGGTAGGCAGCCTTGGCTCTTTTATGATTGGTGGACTTCCGCTCCCAGAATTCCTGAGCCAGCTATGCTATGCTATGCTATGCTATGCTCAGGAATTCTGGGAGTTAAAGTCCACGAGTCATAAAAGAGCCAAGGTTGCTTATCCCTGGTATAGAATATCAGCCCATGAAGGCTGGGCCCATTCTTATGCAACCCATGTCATCTTAATTGGCACACAGTTGTATTGTGTTTGTTATCTGGACTTGTTTTATCTTCCTGTCAAAGATTACATCTTGTTTACCTCCTCTTAAATTCCACTTTTATCTGTTTAGCACATGTATGTTGAAATGTAACCCCAGGTTAAAGAATTAGGACTGTTTACATGCACAGTTACAAAGTAACCCAGATCTACCTTCCAAAAGTAGTTTACGATAACTCAGGAAACTGATATAATAGACTTGAAATAAAGAATTTGAAATCTGTGATTTTAATTTAATTTATTCAATTTAATATGGCAGGAAGATTCTGGTGGTCATATTAAATCAAATAAATTAAAGTTGGAAGCCATTTGTATCTATAACTCAAGGGGGGACTTAATTAACAAGGTAGACCAACACTTATTTCAGCCGCAACATCCTTTCCGCCCCAAAGGTGCGACGGAGGGGTCCCCAAAGACTCTTCTGCACACGTTGCACAAACCTCTCCCTTTCTGGAGCAAGTCAAGGGATTCCCATAATACTTTGCCATTCCCACGTCTCTGTTACAAAGACAGAAGTCTCCCCTTTGGCAAGTGGGTGGTTGTCTGAGTGGGCAGCCCCTTCCTCAAGAAGCATAGAAGTATTCCAATGTTCAAGGGGCTGCCCCAAAGAGGAGGGGGATCGACTTATTTTCCAAAGCACCAGAAGACAAGATAACAAGTATTAATACCACTTTACATGGCCTTGGTGAGGCCACACATGGAATACGGCATCCAGTTTTGGTCACCATGATGTCAAAAGGAGGTTGAGACTCTGGAAAGAGTGCAGAGAAGAGCAACAAAGATGATCAGGGGACTGGAGGCTAAAACATACAAGGAACGGCTGCTGGAATTGGGTATGTCTAATTTAATGAAGAGAAGGACGAGGGGGGACAGGATAGCAGCCTTCCAGTATCTCAAGGGCTGCCCCCCAAAAAGAGGGAGTCAAGCTATCCTCCAAAGCACCAGAAGGCAGGACAAGAAGCAACGGGTGGAAACTCATCAAGGCGAGAAGCAACCTAGAACTAAGAAGAAACTTCCTGACGGCTAGAACAATTAATCCGTGGAACAACCTGCCTCCAGCAGCAGTGAATGCTCCAACACTGGAAGTTTTAAAGAAGAGACTGGGCAGTCATTTGTCCAAAATGGTGCAGGGTTTCCTGCCTGAGCAGGGGGTTGGACTTGATGACCTCCAAGGTCCCTTCCAACTTATTATTATTATTATTATTATTATTATTATTATTAGCAACCTGGAACTAAGGAGAAACTTCCTGACAGTGAGGACAATCCAAGGTCCCTTCCAACTTTATTATTATTATTATTATTATTATTATTATTATTATGTTGCCTTCAGACGTGCTGGGTGCTTCATCACTGGAGGTTAGACAGCCACTTGTCTGAGATGGCATAGGGTCTCCTGCTTGAGCAGGGGGCTGGACTAGAAGACCTCCAAGGTCCCTTCCGGCTCTACTACGATTGATTGATTGACCTCCCCTTGCCAGAACCTTTGAGCTGGGGGTGGGCAGAGGGTTCCTCCAAGACATGCTTCAAAGGAGAAGAGGGGCTGCCAAGATCAGGGATGGGGGCCCTGCGTCTAGGGAAGCATTTCTCAACTTCAGCAACTTTAAGGTTGAGATATGCCAGCCAAAGACATCAAAGCAGGTAAAGTCCAGGCTATGGTGCATCTCCTGGCAACTTCTCCCCATTCAGGTTTTTTGCTTTTTTTCTCTTTTATAAAACAGCCACAAAGTTCAGCCTCCTCATCCCCCCCCCCACCTATTGGGCTTATTTCAGCCCACACTCAGCTACTCTTTAATATAAAACAAAATTCCCCTGATTTGCAAGCAATGCTTTATATTTAACCATGGAATTAATATAAATTAATTCAAATTCTTATTCCTGGGACAGCAAAGGTGACTAACAAGCAGACACTGGCGTGCATAACGTCACTGGAAGGCAAAATCTTGAAACTGCGGTCTCACTTCCTCCGGCCCCATCCTCAGGAGGAATTCCCTGGAGAAAGCAATGATGCTTGGAAGAGTCAGAAGCGAAAGGACACCAGGCCGCCAAAGAAGACGGTGTGGCTGGACACCGTCAAAGCTGATCCTGGGCAACTCAAAAGAAGCCGTGCAAGATTGGAAGAGATAGAGAACTGCCAGTGAAAGGCCTGGGCTTACTCAAAAAAGTAAGTTTGCCATTGCGGTGCCACGGCCGTTGGAAGGCAAGCTCGTCTTCCGCGTTTGGTTTCACTCCGCTGGGGGACGTTGAAAAGGGTCGAAAGTCGCCCTGTAGGGGCGATGAGCAAGGAGGGGACCCCAGCTTGATTGTGGGAGGGCGGCAGACCTCCTGCTCAATCAGGGGCAGTCCTCCAAACCAGCAGAGGAAAGACCAGCCATAGTAATATGGCCCCTCACTAGGCTGCAGACAGGCGAAGTCAAACTTACCACCAAGCACTTTGAAAGCAACGGGGATGAAACTGGGTGAGATCTGATCTTCTCTTTACCCTAAGCACTTTCTCTTCCTGTAAAAGCTGCCTGAAGTATCTTTCCCCCTTTGAGGAGAGAGGGAAGGGATTTTCTATCCCACCCTCTAAGAATAGCAGCCCTAACCTTAATACCCAGGGAATTAAAGCACTAAAAGAACAACTTTAATCTAATTGGATTTATATGTTCCTGAAATTTGGGGACCAAAAATCTTCCTATTTTTATTGGAGGCTTTTGCTTTTATCTACAAAAAAGAAATAAAATTGGAAAAAGGATTATAAAAATTTTGGACTTACAAAACCTTAAATGGCATCGATGACATCTTGTGGTGAAGTTACCACTTGTTATTTCCTAATGGAGACTTGGCTTGTCGCCCAGACCTTAGATAAGACTCTTCTGACCTTGGCACCACATGTGAGAAACTCAGCTGTAAAAGAACAGCTGGGTGGCATAACTGGCCTACTTGAACTGTGAATGTAAACCCTTACTAACTCTCAGAGTTATATGTGGAGAATTGCCTTCCTATCTCTTTATTTGAGGAATATTGGTTACTATTTGAGATGATGAAATACCTTGGACTATAAAATCTTGCTTGACAAACAATTTCTACTATAAAGACTATTTATAAACACGTGAAAGAGATGGATGAAGACCAGGAAAAGATCCTTTCCATGTTGAAAGAAATACATGAAACCATTCTTTCAGCTTGTAATAAAATAAGACCTAACATAAAAGATCAAGACACCAGCTTAGATACACAAACCCAAACTTTGACTACGACCAAAGAACTAACAACACAGAAGATAACAGAAGAAGTGGAACAATCAAATATTAAGACAGAGGACTCAATTGACCAACAAATACAGTTAATGGAAAATCCAGAAAAGGGAGTGACAACACCGAAAATGGAACAGACTTTCTATATAAATCAGAAGAAATTTGAGAAAAAAGAAGAACAGATTGAATGGAAGATAAACATATTAGGGTAATCATCGGGAACTGGAATAATAGGGAGACCTTAATGAATACAAATGGGCTAGTCCTTCCCAAAAATGGCAATTAAATGGTCTCCTTAAAGCACTGATATGGAAGCCTAGTTGGCAAAGGAAGAAAGCCAGAATAAGGCTGAAGAAAATTGGGGTTTTGATTTATTAGAGGGGATTTCATATTATTAATTAGAGGGTTAAAGGGAGAAGCTGAGATAAGGGGAATTCTGGTCATTAGATTTAAAATATTTGGAAATTAGTTGAAAATAAGGATAAGGATATCTGTTTAATATTTAAAAATTAGACCTAAAAGAAAAAAAATAATTATTATGTATATGTTTGATTTATTGATTAACCCAGGTAATATATATAATGGTTTTGATTTATTAAAGGGGATATTGTATTATTAAGTAGATGATTTAATATGGTGGAAAATAGATAACTTTTAGGAAATAGAACAAGATTATATTCAAATAGATAAAATGTGTATTTTGGATATTAGATTCTGTTATGAATTGAGATAAGGGAAATCTTGGTTACCTAAAGCCTGAAAATTACAAATATTAAAGGTTAAATTGGAATATTGATGGGAAACTAAAAACTGGGAAAAATTAATGATATGGATTGTTTATGAAGATTGAATGTAAAAAATAATTAAGATACGTATAAGCTAAAATTTATTGATAAATGTAATAATGATGTTTTTATTGAGATGATATAGTAAGAACTGTATTAGCTTAAATACGAGACAGTAAATGTTAAGAGAAAAAGATGTTGTAACTTGAGATTTGTACTAAAGATTTTGTTATCGAACTATTGATTAACCCAGCCACCATGTTGCTTTTTAAATGCTCAAATGTAAAATTGGAAAATAATAAAATATTACATATATATATGTGTGTGTGTGTGTGTGTGTTTTCTGAGGTTTTTGCGGGTGTTTGTATGTAGGTCTTTGGTTATTCGGGTTTTCTCCCGCGTCAAATTGGAAGTGTCTTGGCGACGTTTCGACAAAGTCTCATTCATCATCTTCAGGCTGGTGTCTTCGGCTTCGTGCTTCTAGGAGCAATGTGTGATCATAGCTGTTTCTTCCTTTTAACTGCTAGTGGGGGTATGAACTGATTGGGTGAGAGCTTGGCTGTGTTCTGATTGGGTGGAGGTGTGTTCTGATTGGTTAGGAGCTTGTCTGTGGTCTGATTGAATGGGGGTTGGCTGTGCTCTGATTGGATGGGGGAGTGTTCTGTTTGGGTGGGGGCTTTGTTGTGCTCAGGTTAGTCTGAGTTGCAGGGGGATTTGAGATGGTGATCTGCATTGCTGTTGTTTGGCTTTGCATTCGTGGTCGTGCCTCATCTTCAGGTGGGTGTCAGTTTGCTTCATGTATGGATTGGAGGGGTTTAAAGTGGATAAACGAGATGAATAAACGAGATGATACCTCCCGCCTACCAGCCATTTGGAAACCTGCCCTTATTGACAAATGAGTCCCTAACACAAAGAATGACACCAGACCCACACTCACGAAAACCACACAGGATGTCACCACCACAGATCCATGCAAAAAGCAAACCCAAACCCATACCGATGATGAAGCACAACCACAAACCAGAAGCCAGATCACAGCTGCATCATTAGCCACTTTAAACCAATCAGGTCCGATGACGAGATCTAGGAGTCAGGTGCACTCAAACTGCTCTCATTACTTTAAAATAAGAATACTTTACTAAAAATATACTTATACTAAAAAGTTGCCAAATGAGATGAGAGTATAATGAGAGCGATTTGAGTGCCAAACAATGGGAGGGAACGGATGTAAGGAGGACTGGGGTGGGGAATAAAGACATGATTGCTGAGGCATACCATACTCGGATAAGAGCTGTTGACACGACAAAGGAGGAGAGAGGTATACAATTGGGAAGGGATATTAACCCACAGTTAGTGGAACCCTATCCCCATCACAAGACACAAGAAAACATCAGATTGAATCCTCCCCCCGATACGGCAGGCGTTGGTATTATCAGAAGAGGAGGGGATGCAAGGTTACTAACGCCTCCAAAGACCAATAGTGGAGGGATAGGGAAGGGCATCCGAAGAAAAGAACATAACGTTATAGATACATCTTGGTTATTAGCTGGCCAATCAGGGCCAGTAACACGGTCTAGGAGCCGTGCGCAAATGTTACTTGAACCTACTTAAACCACCTTTATTGGGTTTTCTCCCGCGTAAAATTGGAAGTGTCTTGGCAACGTTTCGACGAAGTCCCATTCGTCATCTTCAGGCTGGTGTTTTCAGCTTCGTGCTTTGAGGAGCAATGTGTGGTCTTAGCTGTTTCTTCCTTTTAACTGCCAGTGGGGGTATGAACTGATTGGGTGGGAGCTTGGCTGTGTTCTGATTGGGTGGAGGTGTGTTCTGATTGGTTAGGGGCTTGGCTGTGCTCTGATTGCCTGGGGGGGTTGGCTGTGCTCTGATTGCCTGGGGGGGGTTGGCTGTGCTCTGATTGCCTGGGGGGTTGGCTGTGCTCTGATTGCCTGGGGGAGTGTTCTGTTTGGTTGTGCTCAGGTTAGTCTGAGTTGCAGGGGGGTTTAAGATTTTGGGTTGCCTTGCTATTTTTTGGCTTCGCGTTCGTGGTCGTGCCTCATCTTCATGGAGGGTGTCAGTTTGCTTCATGTATGGATTGGAGGGGTTTAAAGTGGCTAATGATGCAGCTGTGGTCTGGCTTCTGGTTTGTGGTCGTGCCTCATCATCGGTGTGGCTTTGGGTTTGCTTTTTTGCGTGGATGTGTGGTGGTGACATCCTGTGTGATTTTTGTGAGTGTGGGTCTGGTATCATTTTTTGTGTTAGGGAGTCGTTTGTCAATAAGGGCGGGTTTCCAAATGGCTGGTAGGCGGGAGGTATCATCTCGCTTGTTCATGCTGTGTGGGCGTTTTTCTATCTCGATGGCTTCTCTGATTATTCTGTTATTAAAATGTTCACTTTTGGCAATGGTTCTGGTATTTTTAAAGTCAATTTCATGTCCTGTGGCTTTAAGGTGTTGGACCAGGGAAGATGTTGGTTCCTCTTTTTTGACTGAGTTCTTATGTTCTTCAATGCGTGCACTTATTCTTCTGTTGGTTTGTCCGATGTATGTGGTTGGGACAAGCAGTGCATGGGATTTCATATACTCCTTGATTTTCTAACTCAATTTTATCTTTGGGGTTTCTAAGGATGGTGGATATTTTTCTGTTTGTGCAGAATGATGTTTTGATGTTGTGTTTATGGAGGATCTTACTGATTCTGTCTGTGGTGCCTTTTATGTATGGGAGGAGGGCTTTGCCGTTTTCTTGTTCTTTGTCTTGGATTTTAGTGGGGGTTTCTTTTTGGATTAGGTTTGTAATCTTATTTCTTTGGAATCCATTGGATGTTAGTACATTGGTGAGAGTGTGTAGTTCGGGTTTTAGGTGTTGTTCGTCAGCTAAGCGTTTTGTTCTGGAGATGAGTGTCTTGGCTACGGAGTTGATCTGTGCTGGGTGGTGGTGTGAGAAAGTGTGCAGATAGCGGTTTGTGTGTGTTTTCTTCTGGTAGATGGTGTGTCCTAGGGAGCCATTGGATTTCTTGTAGACTAAGACATCCAGGAAGGGAAGTTGGTTGTTAGCTTCTGTTTCCATGGTGAACTGTATTTTGGGGTGTAGGCTGTTGAGGTGTGTGAGGAAGTTGTCCAGTTTTTCTTTCCCATGTGGCCAGATTATGAAGGTGTCGTCTACGTATCTGAGCCAGAGTTTGGGTTTGTGATCTGATTTTTCTAGAGCTTGGGTTTCAAAGTGTTCCATGTAGAGGTTGGCAATGACAGGTGAGAGGGGTGATCCCATGGGTGCTCCTTCTGTTTGTTTGTATTTTTGTCCATTATAGATGAAGTATGTGTTGGATAGGCAGTGGTTGGTCAGATCTAAGATGTGTTTGGGGGGGGTTTATATATATATATATGTTTTCTGAGGTTTTCGCGGGTGTTTGTATGTAGGTCTTTGGTTATTCGGGTTTTCTCCCACGTAAAATTGGAAGTGCTCCTAGAAGCACGAAACTGAAAGCACCAGCCTGAAGATGACGAACGGGACTTCGTCGAAATGTCGCCAAGACACTTCCAATTTTACACGGGAGAAAACCCGAATAACCAAAGACCTACATACAAACACCCGCAAAAACCTCAGAAAACATATATAATCATATATATATATGTAGGTCTTTGGTTATTCAGGTTTTCTCCCACGTAAAGTTGGAAGTGTATATATACTATATATATATATATATATATATATATATATATATATATATAGAGAGAGAGAGAGAGAGAGAGAGAGAGAGAGAGAGAGAGAGATGCCAGATGGAACGATGGGAAGTGGAAGAGACTCTGGGTAAGAGAAAAATGAATATGAAAATGATTGCTACAAAAATGGAGAATGAGAAATCTGTAATGCATATAGAAAGACAAGTATTGTGCAAAAATGTAGGAAAAAAAGACCAATAAACAATTAAGATTAAAAAACAAAGAAAAAATACAATGTAGTTTTAACAGAAAAACAAATTGTTTCAGAAGAAGGCGAAGAGACTAAATAATTTTAACAAAATTAAAAATAAAAGTAATAATAATAATAAAGTTGGACGGAACTTTGGAGGTCATCTAGTCCAGGACTTTTCAACCAATGGTACGGGTACCACCTGTGGTCCATGGGCACCTGGCAGGTGGTATGCAACCATTCTAGAAAAGTAGTAGTGGGGGAGGGGAATGAGCTGAACCGGTGGCAGCACCGCACAAGCCTGAGCGAGAGATGGCTGGAGCTGCAGGGCTGTCAGGGCTCAGAGGAAGTGCCAGGATCAGCGCCAGGATCCAGCTGGAACTTGGCGCTGATCCTGGCACTTCTGCTGAGCCCAGAAGAAGTGCCGATCAGCTGGAATGTTGCAGCATCTCCAGGGTCTTGTGATTTACATTCAGATGCTTGGCAACTGATTCATATTTATGATGGTCACAGTGTCCCAGGGTCATGTGAAGTGACCAAAACCTGCTGCAACCACCCAGCAGACAGGGGGAATAAAAACCAAACACTCTCACCCCACCCCCGCTGCTCACAACAATTAAAACCTTGGACAGGAGGAAGAGTGCCACTGGGTGGGCAGGCAGGTATCTTGCTCGGCAGTGGCTTGGGGGCACTTTTTTCAGTGCCATTGTAACTTCAAACGTCACTAATTGAACTGTTGTAAGTTGAGACTACTTGTACTTTATCATTTTTTTTCTTTTTTTTTTGGGTCATCAAGTTTTTGACACCCTGCTAGGCGACTGGTGGTACTCGGATGTTGACATATCCTAAAAGTGGTACAATGGTACAGTGGTACAATCTAGTTCAACCCCCTGCTCAGGCAGAAAACCCTATACTATTTCGGACAAATGGCTGTCCAGTCTCTTCTTAAAAACTTTGAGACAAAATTTAAGCGAAGGACAGTAGAAGGAATATTTCCAAGATTTGTATGCAGCGATACAATGAAGAGTAGCATTGGAGATGAACACTGTGCATGTTGGCATCCAAGAAAAGGCTGCCGTCAAGAAGGTCATTGCTACAAGGATTTTGAAAAGCGGGAAGGCTGCAAGTGTAGCAGGAGAAACGTGGCTGGCCTGCGGAGGCCTTGTGCTCCTTGTCTGGGTGAAGGCAGCATCTAATGGCTGTTGGTTGAAAGGACGGGATTGTTGTTCCTCTACACAGAGGGAAAGACTCTGTTCCCCACAAGGAAAGTGAGTTCAGAGATCGTCTATGTTGAAATCCAGCATCCTTCTCTCTTTTTTGCTTTCTTTCATACCCATATAGATTCACACATACAATTATGGACAATACCCAGAAGTGCCCTTGCACCATCTCCAGGCCATGAGTCACACCACCTTCTCCTGCCTGGTTCCATATTGCGCAACCAAATGCCTCGCGGACAAGGCTGGAGCAAGGCCTCGCCAGGGCTCTCCGAGCTCTGCTCTAGCCACAACCAGGATCGCTCACGGATGAGCACTGACCCGGGCACATACTCGCACCCCAGGCCAACTCCCCATCCAGCGAAGTGCTTGAGAAGGAGGAGCAGCTGAATCCCAAGCATCTGGAGCATGGTCAGCTTCAGTCCTCCCAGAGTCCACCAGTGGGGTGGCCCACATGTGCTGGACCCCATGAGTCCCTTTGGGCAGAGCTCAGAATCACCCATCAAACCGAGGTGTGGCTGGGCCAACTGTGCAGTGCAAGCTGGGAGATCTGCCCCAAGAACCTCCAAACTTGGCCATTTCCCCCGAGATGCCCAGAGAGGAGGCATCCCCTGCAGGACCCTGCCCTGGCACAGTCAAGCTTGTACCCTGCAAGAACGCCTCTCTCGGTCAGCTGCAGCGGGCACCTGTGACTCACCGGAAGTGGAGCCTACGGGGCTTGGAGAGCAGACCTGGAATCGGGGAGGGCTGTGCCCCCGTGGCGTGGAAGCCATGACTCCTCCCCCTGGTGGAGAAGGGGGCGGTGGAGGATACTGTGTGGTGAGCTGGGCTGTGAGGCCAGATGGATGTCGTTGTCGAATGCCCAGTCGCAGGATGGTGCTCGGGGAACTTTGGGATTGGTCCAAGTTGGAAGCGTCAAGGAAGGCCTGGTTCAATAAAGGTTCTGTGGGGAGGACAAACAGGGAAGCCTGGGTCAGCCTCCCGTTGCTGAGGGGAAAGAACCGCCCCGCAGCCCTATATCCTTCATGGATTTCCACCCATCCTTCTTTGATGGGATGCAGGGGGTGGGTGGAGAAATAGGCCCCCAGGTCTCTCTGCACATGCTTCCTCAAGTGGACCTTGGCCCTACCAGCATCCACCATGGTGGGGGGTGGGGGGCTTGGAGATATGGAAGTTCTCATAGCAATCCATGGAGGGTCTCCACCTGGATCGCGCTTGGGTGAGTGGGGATAACCTTGGGCTGAGGCAGATGGTGGTGGAGGCCACCATTGCTGGTGTTGCTCTCCTGGTCATTCTTTTGCTGCCGTTTGAGGAACAGCCAAAACCAGGGGACACGGGACCTCTTCGTCTCCCGGCCAAGGTCTGCCCCAGCTGCCCTGACCCCCTGGGACACTGCTGCAGCTCAGTACTGAGTGGATGCGCAGAGACTCCGGGTTGGGGCCCAGGGCAGCCTGGGGACTCTTATTTGGTTAGAGTCAAGGGCATGCCACATCCCCCCCCCCGCGCATGCCACCTTGCTGGTCCAGCCGGGTGGATTCAAAGTTCGGCAGCAGGTTCCTCTCATTGAATTGGTCGTGAAGGACGGACTTGAGCTCCTGGTTCTCACGTAGGAGGAGCACCAGCTGTTTTAGCTCCTCGTTCTCAGCCACAAGGGCCTTGATTTCCTTTCTCAATGCCTCATAGCGGGTGAAGATAGCCATCCCCTTAAAAGTGCTGTGAAGTGGGGAGACTCTGCTGCCTCAGGTGCCCCAAAAGAATGACATTCAGAGGGCCATGTGGGAGCCCCAGCTGCCAAGAGCTCCCCTCTCCTGTCCACTGCTGGGCTGGTAGGTGGCAGCTTGGACAGTTGTCAGTGATCCAAGCAGCCTTTGTGATGCGGCCAGGTGGGGGAGGGAAGGAACTGGAAGGTGAGGGGGGGCACTGGACTCTGCTCCAGAGGAGAAAGGAGCTGCTGGGAGGGCCTGGAGGACCCTGACCCAGCCAGGGGGGACCCTTGCTGGCCCAAGGGTGGTGCCTGGTTCTAGCCAGCTGCTCCCACAATGAAGAGGAGGGGGGCTTCTGCAAGGTGGTACTCGGATGTTGCCATATCCTAAAAGTGGTACAATGGGTGAAAAGTTTGAAAAGCCTTGGACTAGAAGATCTCCAAGATCCTTTCCAATTCTATTATTATTATTGTTGTTGTTGTTGTTGTTGTTGTTGTTACTGTTACTATTATTATGGGGTTGGCCATGAGGGTGTGGAACACTGACCTCTTTCTCCAGCCTGCCAGCCTGCTGACGAGGGTCTCTGCCCCTTCTGGCAAGAGACGAGGTTTGGTGCCCTAGAAAGAGGCAAGTGGGTGCTGAGCCCGGCCCTGGGGGAGGCCCTTCTGGCCGGCTCCCTTCCAACCGTGGCCCGATTGTGAGGGGCAAAACCCAGAATGCAGATGCTGCTCATGGCCCACGAACTGCCCTACACAGGCGCAACCCAAGCCATCCAGACTGTACTACTTCAAAGCTTTATTTAAAATGCAGACAGCCTGGCTTCATGCAGGAGCTTGGTTGAAAACGGCTAAAGGGACTCCTGTCCCTTCGGGTCCACTGGGTCTCACTCGGACTGGTCCAGAGATGAGATGCACACCTCCAGCAGGGCACCTGGATGGTCCTGGGAACCTTCAGTAAGCAGCCAAACATTCTGGGCCATCTGTGACTTGCCCATTATCATATTTAGGCTTCCTCTGGACAAGAAGCCTTCTTCCCCTTCCTCCTGCTCCCCCCTCTGCCCCCCCATTTAGAAGTGATATTGCAAAAAGTTCACTTGTTGGCCAATGGAAAAAGAAGATCCAGTTTGGTCAAATGGGGGCGAATATCTGTGGCTTGGGTGGAGGATGAGGGTGGAGGTCCGTTGTCTGAGTTTGTGGGTTGGTTTCTGAACATTTCGTTACCAGGTTAGATAACACCTTCAATGCAGCTGAAGAGGTTACCTAGCCTGGTAATGAAATGAAATGGTCGGAAACCAACCCACACGCTCGGAGAACAGACCTTCACCCTCACCTGGCCAGCTGTCGGTGCTCTGAAAACTAAGCAGCGTCCGCCTTGCTGCCCCACAGCTGTGGGCTGGAGAGAAGCCCCCAGTGTGTCCCATGGGTGGGTTGGGGAGCTGGGTCTTGTTGCACGGACCCTCACGGAGGCCGTGCAAGTTGAGTTACGCCGGAGAAGACTCAGGGGAGGGTCCACAGAGCTTTGCCTGGAAGAGAAAATGGTGCCCCTTTCCCAGCTCAGAGAAGACCGGAAGTGCCAGTTGTGGAGAGAGTTGTATCTGCTCATGCTGGAGGCTCTGGAGCCAGGCAGGGGTGAAGGGACAAGGCCATGGGGGGGGGGGCACGGAGGAATGTGCCTCTCACACATACCCGGCATCTCTCTACAGCCATGGAGTCCCCAACAGGTGCAGCAAAGCCCCACCTTTTGGCTGGGGAAGGGGGAGAATATTTGGGGGAGGGGAAGGAACCTGCCAGCAACTTTGCCCCCTCAGCTTCTTCCCTGCCAAGTGCTGCCAGATTGGGCGAGCTGCCAATGAGGGGATCCATTTCATAGCTTGACAGGTGTTTCCTCACAGGTGGGCATCCCACCTTCATTCTTTGGGGGCTCTTAGAAATTAATGTAAAGACACCCCCCCCTCTTTGCAGCAGGTGATCTCCCTCCATGCACGTTGTTCATCCATCTCATTAGCCACATTAGAACTGCCGGTGGTGTGTGGGAAGAGGACTGGCCAGGTCAAGTCAGGCAGGGAACATCCTGGCACACCTTGGGCAAACGGGCAGACCCTGCAGGGGTGGCACCGATGGCTCCAGGCTTGCACAGCTTGTTCTTCTGCAGCAGACCCTTTACTTCATCAGCTTGACAGCCTTCATGGATGGGGCCACTCCAGGCAGAGCGATTTTGTGCCAGTGTTTCTCCGATGGTTGTGCCCATGTCCAGCGAGTTCCAGAAGGCCTTTAATGTATCTTTGCAATGTTTCACCTGCCTTCCACGCGACCATTTTCCAACCAAGCTCCTCTAGGTGCTCAGGGATGTGCTTGTTTGGCACACAGATGACATTGTCTGCCCCTCCCCCCCGTCTAAAGAGGTTTAGAAGCTAAAAGATATGTAAAACAGGAATTGGGTATGTCTAGATCAAGGATAGGCAACCTTGGCTCTTTTATGACTCGTGGACTTCAACTCCCAGATGGTTGCTTACCCTGAGTCTAGTCTAAAGAAATGGGACAGGGTGACATGATAGCTGTTTTTCGATATTTGAGGGGCTGCCGTAGATAAGGGGGGGGGCTCAACCTCTTCTCCAAAGCACCTGAAGGCAGGACAAGAAACGAATGGAGGCTAAGCAAGGAGAGAAGCAACCTAGAATTAAGGAACTTAGTCCTGTCAGTAAGGACAATTGATCAGTAGGACAGCTTCCCTCCAGAAGTGGTGGATGCTACATCTCTGGAGGGTTTTAAGAAGAGATTGGACACCCATTTGTCTGGAAAGGTACAGGGTCTCCTGCTTGAGCAGGGGGCTGGACTAGAAGACCTCCAAGGTCCCTTCTAACTGTATTGTCAGTCCCCAAATCCTTATTGTCTTCCTTGCATATATATTCTTGTGCTCTTGTTTTGGGGCCTGCCATTCTGCTAGGGGGAGGGAGGATAATTGCTTTCACTTGAGATAACTTTTGCTTTCTACTTTTCCTTTCCCGCCTCTATCCACTTGAGAAAGCCGTGGTGGCATGCAGAGCCCTCTCTGTGGGCACACGTGCCATCACCCCAGTCCTAGGCCTTCAGCTGGGTTTTATAAAACCTTTTCGCTTTAGGCCTCCGCCACCATGTGCAAAAAAAAGGTTCAATCAATCAGTCAATTTCAACTTCTCATGGGGAAAAAAAAAAGATCTCACAAAGTTGGAATTGATTGAATTTTTTAGTCCCACCCAGTCTGCCATTATCACCACAGCCACACCCACCCCATGGGCCACGCCCACCCAGCACCCGACGATACATAAGTGGGTTTTGGGTTGCAGTTTGGGCACTCGGTCTCTAAAAGGTTCGCCATCACTGTGGGAAACGAATATGTCTCCCTTATCAGGGAGACGGTTGCGGAGAAACAAAACTGGAGACCTTGAGATGTGCGCCAACTATGCCAGTTACCCGAACATCGTGCCACCTGTGGATTGGTTAGATTTCAAATGGACATTATGACTCTGGTGGGAGGAGGAATATCGCTGGTTTAACTATATTGTTTAAATGGGATTTTCCCCAGATCTCGCCTTGACTTCCCTACTGTCACTGACCCCTAATAAAAGTTCCTTTTGAGACAATGCCTGTTTCAAGAGACCTGCTTCCTTGGGTGGTTGACTGAGGTGGGTCCTTACAGTTATTCTGCTATCTGTCGGTGTGGACTGAGGGCAGATCTTCTCTAGCACGTCAATGTCTGGAACCTTATCTGCCCATTCGGTGCCCAACACTCTGCCAAGACGTGTCCCACGTAAATGCTTGAGCTGTCCTTCAAGACACACATTTCACAAGCGGGAAGAAGGGTAGAGGGCATCGAGCTCTCTGTAGACCTTCAGTTTTGGTTGCTGGTCTAATGGGGTGCAGTTCTATTGGAAGCAAAACTCGCCTTTGCTCTTTTGCAGTGGACGTCTGGGCTGGTGGTCACTGGAGACATGCTGCCTAAGTAAGTGAACTGGTCCACTGCTGCTCGTTTCTGCCTCTTGATTGCGATTTTGGAGTCTGCATACGATGCAGGAGCAGGTTGGTACACGGCTACAGCCTTTCAAATACTGATGGGGAGTCCAAGGTTGCAATAAGCCAAAGAGAATTTGTCCACCGACATGCATCTCTGGCCCTGAGCCAGCATCCAGGACGTGGTCATCAGCTAAGAGGAAACCCCTCAGAAGAGTTTCCTTCACTTTGGCGAAAGCTTGAGGTCTCCTTAAAGGGTAGAATTCCCACCCACTCTGTGCTTGAGGCTGATTCCAGCACTGCATTCTGAAAGGCATCATACAGCCTGGCAGTGGATATCGTGCTGAAGAGGGTGAGTGCCAGGAGAAGGCCCTGGTAACCCCATTGGTGACTGCCTTAGCGGATTCTCCACCGCCCAGCACCCTGGCCATCATGGCATCACGGAACTTGCAATTTGGATTTAAGTGAGAATTGCGCAGCGTCAGCCTCATTCTCTTCCATCTAACTGGGGGGCAAAGTCAAGTCAAGGGAAGCAGAGGTGGGACTCATTGCAGTGGGCGAGTGGGCATCTTCTCTGCCTTGTCTTGCTCTCCATGCTCCAGGCACTTGCAGAGGCTGCCTTTGTGGCCTTGAGTGGAGGAGGCCGTTGGGCCTTCCAATGTCTCACCCACTCAGGCCATAGTCGCTCTTCACGTGCTCCAGTGAAGGTTTAAGGCCCATCAGCCACCCTCCCCTGGTTCAGCCAGAGGGTCAAAGCTGTTACCCGGGGTGTGGTTGTTGCCACATACTAACAGCCTTGGGGAGCCACAGGTGAGAGCTGAGTGCAAGGTGGGGCTCAGAGGTGGATGAACTGACTGGAAGGACATGTTTCCCTGACAAAGATGCTCCTTCTCTGACACCCCATGCACCCCCACCCCTTACTGTGCTTCTGGAGAGACACGGAAACCTGGTTGCTGAGGTGAGCAAATAGCACCGTACCCTGTCCTGGATGGTGTTTTTCTGCTTCATCCCAATTTCTACGCCCGTCTGGTGCAAACTGCATAGACTTTTTTATGGATAAAGCACAGATTTATTCAGACTGTGTCATGACAAATGAAACCAGCCAAGAATATCATTCTTTCCCTCTTTCTCAGTTTCACAACCACTTACAGGATTTGTTCAATACAGCTTAATGGCATGTATTATTTTTGAAAAAGAATTACACCTCCCCCCAAAATGTATTTATGGGCTGGAACTAAATCGCCAAAGTCTCAGATGCTGTGGACATCACTGTAAACCCTCTGGGACAGGAGCCCCCAACCCCTGGGACACAGCCCACGACAGAGCCACAGCCCGTTCAGAACGGTGCTGTGGAGGCAGTGAGCAAGCGTGCACGCACGTACAGCTCCACGTGTGTGCACAGAGGGTGAGCATGCACAACTCCATTGGTGCAAGCAACGTGCACACCCACCACTCGTACAAATGGAGCTGGAGATTGGTGCTCTGGAAGGCTTCTGCAGTGCACACATTCACCTCCCCCTCCCTCCCCGAAGCCTCCTGTGCAGCTCATTCAAAGGACACCTTTCACAAGATCAGGTAGACGTTGCCCCTAGCCCAGGAAAGGCCCCTTCCTCTCCATTCTGGCTGGATGCAGACAAACGAAGACTTTGCTGTGGGCATATTCTGACTTTTATTAGACTGCTATTTATACAGTTTAGTGCAGAGGCTGGCCTAGGGGGCAGAGTGGCAATGGCTCAGCATGCAGCATTTCAAGCCCCTCCAAGCCAGCCACGTGGGGGAGGGGAAGGAAGAAGAGAGAGGAAAGTGTCCCCAAGTAACATCAACATCCCAGTTAAAAGGTCTCGGCAGACCCCCAACGTGGAGGCGCCGAGAGAGACTTTGAACTGCGCACCCTCAGAGCCGACCAAGCCCCCCTTTGCTGCCCAACACCCACAGCCTCCCCTCCCAGGGCGGAACACTCTGCCCAAGACCGCCAGGGGGAGCCGGTGGGGAAGATCATGCCCAGCAAGCAAGGGAAGGAAGGCCATGATGGGCATCGGAGGGACTCAGCGGGTGCTCCTGGCCTCAGGAGGAGCAGGATAGTTTCCAAAATGAAACGGACATTTCTAGAGCAAAACGCAGTGGACAAGAGCAGCAGCATATTTACACACCCCTTCCTCAACTCGGGGTCAACCAAGAGATGCAGGGCGTGAATCCCTTCTCTTCCTCTCTCCGGGCAGGCAGGCAGGCCAAAGGCAAGTGCCCACCGCAGCCACCTTGAGGTGCCGCCTTCCCTGGAAGCATAAGGACCCCGACCCCAGCACACCAACCAGGCCCGTAGGGAAAAGAGAACAAAACCGGGGAGGGGAGGGGACTGTGAGGGAGGAAAGGGCTGGAGGTGGCCTAATCCTTGGCACGGCCAATGATGGCCAAGATGTACAGGAAGATGTTGATAATGTCCGTGTAGAGGTTGAGGGCTGCAAAGACATACTCCTCCTGGCTGATGGCCAGCTGCTTGTTCCCCAGGATCAGCTGTGTGTCCACCGCCAAGAACTGCAACAAAGACATGGCTGAGTTAGTTCCCAGCGCCTCCAATGGATGGCCGACGGGGAGGGAGGGTCTTCCGCCAGCCCTCAGGCCTTTCCCTACTCTAAACCTCCTGCAGAGCAGCCCCTGCTGCTCCATGAGAGAAGAGATCCCCCCCCTCTTCCCAGGGTGCCGCAGACACTCACGCAGGTGAAGAGCAGGGCCCCAAGGGACGCGTAGACGATCTCCAGGATGCGGTTCCGGATGAAGATGCAAAGGATGGCGAAGATTAACAGGACCATCAGGCAAACGATCAGCACACCACGGCAGGAGGTGAAGTCGTACTTGGTCTGCAGGAGGGGAGGGGGTCACAGGGCAAGTTCGGGCTGCTTTACTATACTGGCCCCACTCACAAACATTGCAGAATGCAGAGGCTCTGTTCTAAGGGACCGAACGGGTGAAAAGCCCAGGGATACGAGAATCCTGGACTCATCTGGTACAGGCATGGTGGCCTCACTAGGAATCTCGCTCTTGGGCCCTTCATTCCCCCAGAGCAGCACTGCCAATGGGCATGGGAAGTTCTGGGGTCCAAGACAAGCGAGTGCTCCCCAATCCCCCCTGCAAACATGAGAAGGTGGCCCCGACTTATGTCTGGACGCCACGTGGCCCAATTCCCCCACCCAGGCGGAAGCAGAGGGCCCCCACCTGCAAGGAGAAGATGACGACGGTGAAGCACACGGCAGTCGTGATGCCCACGGCCATGATGACAGCGTCCGTGTTGTAGAAACTGGCAATCATGCCCACCATGTAGGAGAGACTCAACGTCAGGATGGACTGTTGGGGGAAAGGAGGGTGTTAGTGCCTCCACCAGGGCTTGGAGGGGGGCCTCCTCCCTCCCTTGGGGGGGCTTCTGCCAAGAGCCAGCCAGACCTTCCAAGCCCTCATGGACAGCAGTCCCAATCTCTCCCGCCAGGGCCCTGCCCTACCAGGGCGATGAGGTTCCATGGGTGCTTCCGCCGGAAATCCCCACAGCAGCTCAGGACGATGAGGGAGATGAAGAAAACCGCGTAGGAGACGTAGTACGTCCAGACATTTTTGCGCACAAAGCCCTTCACGTCCTTCACAAAGGTGAAGATGGCCACAAAGGAGAAGGTCACAGAGAGCTGGATGGTCAGCACCAGGAAAACCTGCGGGTACAAGGGCAGCAGCTCAGCCTGGTCACCAATGGTGGAAAGTGCTCCTGCAGGGCAGTCCTCTGGGGCACCAGGAGAGGGAGGGATCCAATTGACCAAGGAGGGGGGACAGTCCTCTCCCCTGCCTGGACTTTCCTACAAGAGGCACCCGACTCTCTTCCACGTAAGCTGAGCTGCTCACAGGAGATTCAGCGGGGACCCCATCTAGCTCAGCTTCATCCAAGAGTCTGCCCAGCCCTTTCTTGGGCAGTGTGGGAAGTCCACTGGCGGAAGCCCTTCCCTCAAAGTGGAGAAAGAGCACGGAGACCCCGCTTCGTCCTGTCCTAAGGAAGTTCTGGAGATCCTCTCCTCTACACTGTGTCCTTTTTCTGCAAGAGGAGACCAGAAGGTCTACAGAGGAAGGTCCATTGTGTTCAGGTAGGGTTTCCCCCCCCCCTTCTGGCCGAAGAACCATTCCCTTCTTCTTGCAAGGAGTGGGCAAGGAGCACGTCCCAAGCGGAGAGTTTTAGGCCCCCTAAGCTGAGCCTCCCCTCTGGTGGGGCCTCCAAGGAAGGGACACTAGCTCTGACCAGAGAGGCCTCTGACCACTTGCAGCCTGGCCCTGGGCAGGGTGGCAGCAATCAAAGGGTCAGCCTCTCACCCAACCAGCAGCATGCTGGCTACAGCTCAACCAGCCCTGCAGTGACCAACTTGCTGACCTTGCGAATGAAAGCCTGCCGGATGTTCTTGTCACCCCAGTTGCTGGGGGTGAAGCCATCGTTGTCGTAGTAAGAAGGTGGACCATCCTCGTGGTAGTTGTTCTGCATCGGGTCTGTGCAGAAGCAGCAACGCAGGTGGACTGAGTGACTCTCTGTACGACCCCTGGACAGCCTGTCGTCCGGACAGCAGGCCTGGTGCAGGTGGGCGCCTGCTCCCCAGATCACACAGAGAGTGCCCAGAGAGTGCCCCCTTCCACCCAGTCAGAATTCAGGAGATGTGACCCCCCCCCCCCCAAGGAGGCTGCTCACAGCCAGTGGATGCCTTAGGACTCCCTCCATGGCCTAGGATGGGGGAGCAGAGCCACTAGGGCTTTGCAGAGGGCCCCGTGCCCAGGAAATTCACCCCTTCCTGTTGCCCACCAGGGCACAACTTACCAGGCGGGCTCATAGGTGCTCCAGGATGCGGCTGCACGTAGGGAGCCTGTGGGTAGGCCCCTTGAGGGTACGCAGCTTGTGGATAAGGTCCATAGGGCGCGGCTTGAGGGTAGGGAGCAACCGGGTAGGGGCTCGGAGGATAGCCAGTCTGGCCGTAAGGTGAAGGCTGGAACTGACCCTGTGGGTGGGGAGCCACTGGATACGGAGCTTGGACGTAGCCGGGGGGCATCGGAGGCTGCGGGCCTGAGTAGGGGTCCCCGGACACCAGGAAGCTCTTCTCGTGCGACATGGTGGTGATGCTGGGGGCTGCAGGGGGGGGAGAGGGAAGCAGGTGAGCCGTGGCAGCATCTGTTACAGTCCTTCCTTGTCCTGACAATCCCCCCCCCACCCAAACAGGCTTCCTGACCAATTGGGATTCCCTAAGAGATCCTGGGGTTCCCTCTCGTCATCCACCACATCCCACCAACCCACCAGTGCCCTCTCACCCCGTGCCCAGCAATCTGCTGGGAGCAAAGGTAGGGAGAGGGGGAGGAGTTTGGGAGGACCCCCCACACCACTTCTGAGAGCGTTCACAGGGGTATCTCCTTCCAAGGCTCCCCCCAGGGTGAGGCTGGGCATTATGCCTCCAGAGCAGCTCATCCTTTGGGGGGAGGGCATCCCCCCCCCCATGCTATCCCACCTGGGGACCTCCCCTCCCCTATCCTGCCACTGTGGTCTTCAGCGGAGCCGGTGGCCAATATTAACCCTCCCTCCGCCCAAGAGAACAGAACTGGATGGCTCTCTAAAGGAAGATGGAGCAGGAGGGATGGCCAAAGCAATTTAGCAAGAAATTTTAATTTATGGCATTAAAGCCTTTGAAGGTCACAGAGGGATTAACTTAGTAATAGTAGTAAAGTTGGAAGGGACCTTGGAGGTCATCTAGTCCAACCCCCTGCTCGGGCAGGAAACCCTACACCATTTCGGACAAATGGCTGTCCAGTCTCTTCTTAAAAACTTCCAGTGTTGGAGCATTTGCTGCTTCTGGAGGCAGGCTGTTCCACTGATTAATTGTTCTCACTGTCAGGAAATTTCTCCTTAGTTCTAGGTTGCTTCTCTCCATCAACTTTTTTCCAGCTCTGGTTAAGGCAGACACGGGTTTATCTCTCTCTCTCTCTCTCTCTCTCTCTCTCTGTGTGTGTGTGTGTGTGTGTGTGTGTGTGCACGCGCACATGCCCATTTTCTTGCTCTTCCCAGGAAGTGGCCCTGGGCCTCCTTTCAGCTTTATCCGCCCTCTTCTAGCCGGCAGCCCTGAGATTTTGGGGACTTCTTTAGATTAACCAGGATTAGCAGATTCTCCTACAGTGGCAGCAGCTTTTGACCAAGAGTCGCAAGGTCGCCTTCCCAGCAGCAGCTGCAGCAGCAGCAGGAAGACCCCCCGGGTATTCTCTGCCCCCCCCTTTGTGGTCTGTCATGTGGGGCTCCCCGTGAGACCGAAGCCAGCTTGGAACGGCTCCCGCCTCGGCCATTGGCAGAGCCCCCCTCAAGCCCCCCTTGGCTCCTGGAGGCCGTTACGCCCGAGTATCGAGTGCCAAACGGGTGGCCCTTCCTTTGCCCGAGGGAGCACCTGGGCCCCTTTGGGACCTCGTGGCTCTGGGACCCCATCCAGGCACTGACCGGATCTGGCCCTGCTTGGCTTTCCACGAGGTCAGCTGGAGCTGCCACACCAACCGAGCAGCTGCCGTGGGGAGTTTCCTCACCCCCCTGCTGCTCATGGGCATCTCCCCTGGGGGGGGGTGTCTTGGGGGCCCCCCAACAGGCCCGCTTGGACTCCTGGACAGAGCTGAGCCCCTACCACTTCAGCAGAAGGGGAGACCTGCCCCCCGACCCTGAGGTGATCTAAGGGTTGCCAAGGGCTGGAGGGGCTCAGTGCCCAGGAAGAGGGTCCCAGGAAGGTTCCCAGTTACCTGTCCCCCATTACACAAATACCCCCGAATCCCAGCCCATTCCAGACTGCGGGCCCATTTGTGCCGACTGTGCCGACAGGCCGCAGCCCCCGGTACCCTTTGCCAGCCTCCCCTCCTCCCCCAGAGCACCCAGCCCAGCCCACCTTCAGGGCCCAGGACGCCTTCAGACAGCCTGGCCTAGCAAGGCCAGAACCACCTCCAGCGCCCCTCAGCCTGGCAGGAGCAGCTCCCCAAGGCTGCCACCACTGTGTTCTATTATGGGCTCTGTTGCCATGGTGCCCAGCAAACTGTTATTCTGACGGGCTCTTTGGGGGGGGGGGGAAGAGGCTCCAGTCCCAGAAGCAGGAAGTGCCATGTGGCCAGAGAATCAGAGAATCATGGCACCCCCAGGGGAGGGCTGGCATTGTGCCCAAATGCTAGCCTGCCCCCCTCCCATCGGCAAGGGTTTCCCTTCACGGCCTTTAACTGTGCTCCCCAGCCTCCCCACCCCCATCAAGGCAGAGCCAACAGCAAAAGGGGGGCCCTGGCCCCGCTAACCCCCTCCCCTTCTCCCAACCAGGAGCAAGCCATTGCCTGGAGCTCAGCAGGGGACGAGGTCTGGGGAGGGGGCAGAGGTGCAGCCTGAGTGGCCCCGGCCTTTACATTTCGCGAGCCTAAATCATGCAGGGTAGGCCTGCCTAGTGGACGGGCTCGTCCCTTTCAAAACTCTGTGCTGTCTGGATGTTGTGAGGTGGCATGCAATCGGGCATCTCACAAAAGTTACAAAGATTAAAAAAAAATTAGACTGGAATGTGGTAAATTTTACAATTTCAGAAGCTCTGGCTCTTTTATTTCTTCATCTGAATAAATTCATACGCTGCCTGATTCTGCAATTCTGGATGCTTTGCAACTTTATACTCCAAAAGGATGCGCCCCCTTCTCAAGACCCCATCCTTGGACCCCGCAGTATTGGACGACCGTTCGTCCAGCCCCGCGTGAAGCCAGGTGTCCGGACCCTTCTCGGTCGGAGTTCAGGCCAGGGCACAGCACTGGAGACAGGCCGAGCCTTCTGGTCCTCTCGGCGGCTTTCCGTACCATCCACCCTGGCACCCTTCTGGGCCAGCTTCGGGGTTGGCAGGGGGAGGCCTGGAGGTTCTCTTCCTTCCTCCATGTCTGGCTCTGGTTAGGGCTGGTAGGAGGGCAGGGTGGGGCCCCGGGGCCCTGCACCTCTCCTTTCCAACGCGAGACCCCTGGGGAGGCAGCTGTCCGGTGGGGCCTGGTGTCACCATAGGCCATGAATCCCAATTGTGCATCTCCTCCCTGGCTGGACAGGGGATGCCCTGGCAGGGATGGCCGAGGGCCTGGCGGCTGTGAGTGTCTGGCTGGGGAGGAACCGGCTCTCACTCAGTCCTGGCAAGACAGAGTGGCTGTGGGATTTTATTCCCCCATCCCCCCGCCCCCCCCCGTCCAGGCCCTGGTGATGCTTCATCTTTGGCTCTGGGTGGGTGGTGCTTCCCTGGGCTGGGCTGATGTGCAGTGGGGGGGGGGTTTCTCCTGGACTCAGGGCTCCTGCTGAAAGGGCAGCCATGCTGGGGAGGCCTTTGCATCGATCTTCTGGGGGGGGCACTTACAACCCTGTCTGGACAGGAGGCCTTGCTCATGGTCACTCATGTCTGGTCACCTGTCCTCATCTGGATTACTGCGATTTTCTCCACATGGGGCTGCCCTTGAAGACCACCCGAAAACTTCAGTGGGTCCAGAATGCGGCAGCAGCATTCACACAATCACAGAGTAATGCCAGCTCTCTTGCGGCAGCTGCACTGGCTCCCAGTCCCTTTCTAGGTGCAGGTCAAGGCGCTGCTCGTCCCCTTAAGAGCCACACTTGGCACAGGGCCAGGTTGTCTGCCGGATCACCTTTTTTCCTAAAGAGCTCTACCCCTCCTATCTGGTGAGAGAGAATGGGCACGCTCCTGGTCCCTTTCCACCCCCCACCTCCCTGACATGCAGCAGCCCTCCCTAGTCCTTTAGTCTTTCTTGGGGTGTCACAGACCGGGCTTTTCCCTTGTGAGATTAGATGACAGCAAGTTAAGTTGGATTGGTGCCAGTTTCTTGTTGTTTTACCTGGTTGCGTTTATAGTTTTTAAAATGACTTTATATGCCTTTTAATTTTTAGAGAGTTGGCTTTAAAATGCTCTAAAGAAATAAATCATCCCAGTCCAGCCAGGGCTCCCGGCTCAGGGGATGGTCTGGGGGCCTCACTCGGAGTCCAGAGGGTGCTTGGGGGGGGGGTGTCAGGCAGCTCCGGGGCCCAAATGCAGGGGGTCATCTCGGCAGCGGCTGGGCCGCCTCCCTCTCAGAGCCGCCCCCCCCTCGGTGCAGATGGAAAGCAACAAAATGAGGAGCCGGAACCAGGAGGGGGCAAAACGGAGGAGAAACCCCCTCCCCAAGCTTCGGGCCAGCCGCTGAGTCGGACCAGGGGGAGGTTCGGGGGCCGCCAGTCCCGCGCCCGCTCGCGCCGCTCGGAGGGGCTCCCGGCTTGCTCCCGCTTCTCCGGGGGCCCAGCGCCGGCCCCCTTCAGAGCTCCAAGACCGCGGGCGAGGCGGGGGCCTGCAGGCCCGCTGCTCCCAGACGCGGGGAGGGCCCGGGCCCCACGCTCGACTCTGCCACCCCCGAACCCCGGGAGAAACCCGGCCGGCGTCCCGCCTGCTCCGCCCGCCCGGCAGAGATGACGGACAGCTGCCCCAGCCGCGCTCTGACACCGGCTTCCGGCCCGCGCGCGCCGCCAAATGCGCAGAGCCAGCGGAGGGGCCGGCAGCGCCCCCGCCCGCCTGCCTGCGGGGGGATCAGACCGGCGCCCCGGGCAGGCCAGGCGGCGGCTCCGGGATGCGCGGCAGGGGAGCCGCTGCAGCCGGGGATGCGGCCGGGCCTCTGCGGGAGCGGCGCCGAAATACCCCGAAGCGAGGCCTCCCCTCGGCCGGATGGCCAGCCGCCCACGGGACCGTCCCGGGAAGCACGCCGGACCGATGGCCGCTCCCGATGCGAGGCAGGCGGGACGCGGCCTTCGGCTGCCCGAAGAGCGAGCGACAGCCGCCCTGCCAGGAAGACCCTCGCCCCAAGGCCAGGCCCGCCGGGAGCAGCCCAGCCCGGCCCGGCGACGGGACTCCCCGCGCCGTCCCCGCCTCCCGTCCCGGGGCTGCTGACTCACCGTCGCCTCCGGGATCCCGCAGCGCTCCGGGTGCGCAGCAACGGCGGCGGCGGCGGCGGCGGCTTCCTCCTCCTCCTCCCAGGCCGGGCACGGAGGGGGCGGGAACTGTGACGTCAGCAGTCGGCCTCTTGACCAGCTGGTCTATCTCCACGCAAGGATCCCCCCTGGCGCCCTCCAACAGCTCTGCCCACCCGGAAGCTTCCGTGGGGAGGCCGTCCGCGAGCTACAATCCTTAGCAAACACGCTAAGTTTTTTTGCCCCCAGTCTGCCGACCAGACCCCTCCCCCACCCGCTGACGTTTGAAATGGCATCAAAGCCAGGACTGGATAAAATGGTTGCAGAACTGCCAAACACCCCCGCGCCCCAGAGCAGCAGACACCACACACTGTGCTGCGGCACTGCACACACAGCGCCAGAGACAACATTCACAACTCGTGGGGCACCTTCACACGCTCCAGCCCTGAAGGTCTTGGTCAAGAGAAGGCTGATTCCCACCTACAAGATAACCCAGCCAGGCTCACCCCACCACTTGGCCCTTGTCACATACCCAATTCCGTGGGCACCCACACGCCCAAACCAGCCCCCTGGCCTTTAGGCACCCCAAACCCCAGCAGACCCTTGGGGGACGGTCCCAGTTTGCTTTCACACCCTTCCCGGGGCATCTGCTGCTCCTCACTCCCAGGAGTGAAGGGCATTTCTCCTAAGCGCCAGGTGGCCTCTGGTCTCCTGGGCAGAACAGCCAGGCCCACCACCCTCCTCCTCTCTCCCAGGACCCTCCAAGGCCGCCTGCTCCACCACGAGGGCCACCTTCACAAACCACACTCAGCTGTGTTGCTGCAGGGCTTTCCTAACCGCTCTATGCTAAGCAGGTGGGCTGGCTGGGGGGAGGTCTTAAGGGGCAGGGTACCATGGGCCCAGGCTGCCCCCCCCCAGCCCTCCTGAGGAAGCAGCGCAAGGCCCCCTGGCCAGATCAAAGGGACTCCGAGCAGACCAAGCAAGGCCCGGGGATGATGGCTGGGACGTCTCCCACTATCCCCAGGGGGCTTTCCAGTTTGCCCTGGGTACACCAGGACTCCCTCCTGTCCCAAGGCCTTGCTCATCGGTCCTAGACTAGATGCCATCGTAAGTGGGCAGTGAGTTTGGCCTCTGTTATACAGAAGAGACTACCGATTTTGCCAGTGACGAAGAAGAATCCCCAATCGGGGGCAGAGAGACCATCTGGACTGGTCATCAAGTTGGAAAAAACAAATATACTGACCACTGACGTTCAGCAGTTGCCCTACGCCAAAATGGAGTGCAACTTCACAAAATCAAAACAGAATAAAGCAAAAGCAGAGCATTGCGCCTTGGAAGATGCCAACCACGGCCGGCAAAACATCAGGATGCCAACCCATGAGATCACGGCCCATTGAGCTGGAAGCTCATCTCCGTGGGAAGAATTCAAGTCTCTCTGCTCCTTGGCCCAGCAAGCCAAAGTGAAACACCAAACTGGTGCCACCTCGGGGCGTTTGGTTCACTCCTCCGGCCTTTTGGGGAGAAGCCTGACATCCCCACACGGGCCCAAATGCGAAGATTTTGGCCGATGAAGCGACCGAGGGGCTGAATCACAGACTCTGCCATGGCAGAGATCCCAGTGTGCGGTCCCCACTGGATCCTCAACACTGCGTCGCTAGATCCCGTGAGGATGAAGCCAGCCAGCCAGCAGCCATGCTGCAAGCGGTCAGCAACAGCCAATGCCAGCTTAAAAGGGCAGAGGGGCATATTTGCAGGATTTGACATGGATTCTGACATGAGCAGCCCTTGGAGGCAAAACTCGGCGCAGGAGGCCGGCAGGCTCACCCCAGAAGATTCTGGGTCCAATATGAGTGAAGCCAAAATCCCAGCAGGGAACAAAGCACTTGGCTGAGGTCTGCATCAAAGGGCTGTAGCCCAGCAGCCCCCCCCCCCATAGCCGTACTCGGCCAATTCTCTGTCCCAGGGACACCAAGTTCCGCTTTCCCCCCTCCCGCCCATCCCACTCCTGGCCTTGGCACACAGGTGGGGTTGGGGGGGGTGAGGAGCTTCAGCCCTATACATGCAGCTGCCCCTCCTGACCCAGTCCTGACTCAGCCAGCATTCGGCACTCAAGTGAACCTCCCTCCCCCCTCCCCCCAAATTCTTCTCCCTGGCTCCATCCAACCTCAGCCCTGCTCTGGCAAGACTGGGCAGCCCCAATGAACAGTGGCCAGAGGCAGGCCAAATTTCTGTGCCCATCCAAGCGGAAAAGGGAGCAAAGCGCCTAGCCCCGCAACCCCGCAGCCCCCCCCGTTTCAAGCCACAAGGAAGCCTTGCCAAACCTGCCAGGGCAGCAGCTGCGATCCCAATTCCCAGCGTGCGCCGCAGACGATTCGCCCACCAACACTCCTCTCTCTCCAAACCCCGACCGACCGACCGACCGGGGACGGAGCGAAGAGCTATTGCAGGCAAGCGCTCCCCGTAAGTAGGTCATTATGGTGACGGCCCAAAAGCAAAGCGGCTTAGAGGGAGAGGGAGCCAAGCCAGCACGGCCGGCAAGAGAGGGCGAAGCTTAGGAGCCTTCGAGGCTTAGAGCGGTTCTAAAATAAACCTGGAGGCCTTCCGAGATAAGCCTGGCTTGTTTGGGGAACGGCCCCTCCCCCACCAAGTAGTAGCCCTTACCTCTTACCTTCTGCATTCTCTTCACCAACTCCCCCCCCCCGTTTATATATGCCGCTGACTCAGAATAATCTTCCGATCAGGAAAGGGAACAGCCAGAGCCTCAATCAATCTCAGACCGACAGCTCCTTTCCCTCCCCCCCTTTAAAAGAGCCCCCCCCCCGTTTGGGTCAGGCGCTGACTGGCAGCCTGCTTAACCAGATCGGTTGCACCGGAAGAGGCATAAATGCCACCTGCACCTCCAGGGAAGCTGAAGGGATCCGTCAGCAGCTTTATTGAGGCTCACTGCATTTGCAAGCCCAGAGGGGGCCTGTTTTTTTGTTTTTTTTTTAATTTGGGGCTCTTATGTGCTCTGACCGGCCTTGGTTGCAATGCTGCTAGCTGCCCAAAGTTGCAACTGTGATTAGGAGGGGGGCCGTTGTCAATTGATTACATAAATAAATGAAAATGGTTGGATTCTGTCACCAGTTCAAGCCTGTTGCATACAGGCAGGCCTCATGTCTTATACGGAGAACCACAAAGTACACTTTGAGAGTTAAACAAGTGTAGAATAACAGAATAACAGAGTTGGAAGGGACCTTGGAGGTCTTCTAGTCCAACCCCTTGCTCAAGCAGGAAATCTTATACTAGGGGGAGGCAACCTTGGCTCTTTTTTGTGTGTGTGTGTGTGTGTGTGTGTGTGTGTGTGTGTGTGTGTGTGTGTCCTCTGCCCCAGAGGAGGCAGGGCCCCTAGCTTCTTTTCAAAAACATCTTTCTCTCCTAACATGCTTTGCTCCCTGGCTGACTTGAAGCCCCTCCCTCAATTCAATTCAATGGGCCCCTGGACGGAAACTGCCCCATCATCCCATGAATAAATTAAGCTGGTTCCCCTTCTCCGCATTTATTCCCTGGGAACGCTCAACTGGACCCCTCGGCCTGGGGACATCCTAAACCAGCCAAGCCCCTCTTCAGCCTTCACCACCTGCCTGAAGCAGAGCTTTGTCCAGCATGGCAAGTATAAGATATAGAACCACTGAGCTGGAAGGGGCCACAGAGGTCATCAGTTCCCCCCTCCCATACCCAGAGCTTTGCAGAGAGAGGGCTATCTGGCCCCTTTGAAGACCGTCGGCAAAGGGCAAAGCTTTGGGGATCCTTGGGCCCCACCCTCCGAAGTATCACCAGCCCTCCCAGCTCCAGGTCATCGGCTAATGTGGTGACTGTCCACTCAGTTCTCACCTCCAAGGATTTGGTTAAAATGTTGAAAGACCATGGCATAACCCCATGGCATCTTCCTTGAGGCTGCTCCCCACACTGGAGTCATCGATGGGAACTATCCGGGGGGGGGGCGGGGGAACAGGAAATTATGAGTCTAGATAACGGTTACAACATGTAGCTCTTATTTCCTCTTATTTATTTTAAGAGAATATATGTAGCTTAGTCTTGAACTGTGGGGTGCTTTCTGAGCTTGCAGACATTTCATGACCCAACTAGGTTACGTTATCAGTAATAGTAACTGTGGGTTTTGCTCCCTAACCTTATTTTATCATTTCATAATGAGGATGTCATGAGAAATGTTGTCAAATCCAATAAAATACCGCCTACAGCTCAAAGCTGGAGTTCTGAGAAACATCATAGTTTAAGAAGCAAGATGGCATCTTCATTGGCAGAGCTGTCAGGGCTCAGGGGCCACGCCAGTTCGCCCTCCGACGGAAAACACCGGTACCACAGAGCACACACAGGAGGGCCTTAAGACAGCCCCAGATGCCAGGAAGTGCCAGGCACGAGGGTTCAAGACCTCACAGCTGGATGCTCTGGCTAAGTCCTGGGCAGCCCGCAGGGCAGACTCGGTGGAGGAGGCGAAAGTTCAGAATCCCTGGAGGAAAGTCCAAAATGCTGAAGTTCCTGGCTTTTAAGGGAAAGTAAAACTGCCCCATTTATCCTGGACAATTCAGAGTCCTGCGGAGGAGGCTGAGACGGGTGAGGGAAAGGAGCTCAAGCAAGGCGGAAGTTGCTAAAGAAGGAAATGCCAAAAGCCCCGCTGGAAACAATGGCAGGCAGGCAGGCAGGCAGGCAGGCGGAAGGAAGGAAGGAAGGAAGGAAGGAAGGAAGGAAGGAAGGAAGGAAGGAAGGAAGGAAGGAAGGAAGGAGGACACCGGAAGGGATGCCCAGAGCGGCTGGGAAGAGAGTCTGGACACAAAGGAAGCGACCAGGAGCCCCGGAACTGCAAAGCGCTTGTCAGGAAGCTCACCAGGGATGCTCCGAATAGCAAAATGGCTTCTTTAGTTAGATTTGAAATAATAAGGAAGAGAGTCCAGCTGCCTGGTGGCTCTTCAGTCCCTCTCCGAGCTCAGCCGCCTTCTGCCCCTTCTGCCCGGTGACCGGCGGGGTGAAGAGGCCGGGCTCTCCCTCGACAGGAATGAAATCTCCAGGACCAGAGGAACGGCCTCCCCCCCTTCCATGGGAGATCAGCTGACGGCTGGTCCACCCCCGCCGTTTTCTCTGGAAAGGAATGACCGATTGGTGGCCCAAGAGAATGGAGGAAGAAAAATGGACGCTTATATTCATTTTGTAATCCACCTGTATTATTTTTACAAATAACTCAAGGTGGTGAATACCATCTCCCTCTTCCTGTTTTCCCTGTGAAAAGGGGCCACCTGACCTCTTAAGAGGCTGACCCTTCAGCCAGTATGAATCGGTCAAGGACAACTCACACCAGAGCTCCTTGCCAGTTTGTGGGCACGCTGTAGTCAGAGTTTGCCTTGATCGGAGCCAAGCATTTGCCAAAGAACCCCGCGGCATGCTGGCTGCAAGCGAGTTAACGGTGGGCTGGATGGCATGGCCATGACCTGGGTTCATCTCTGGTGGGAACCTGCACTCAAAGCATACATATATACATATATGTAAGAGAATACATATATGTAAGCTAATACCATCCTGGGTTGTATAAACAGAGGCATAGAATCAAGATCACAAGAAGTAGTAATACTGCTAGTGAGACCACACCTGGAATAATGCAGCCAATTTTGGTCACCATACTACAAAAAGGATGTTGAGACCCTGGAAAAAATTCAGAGAAGAGCAAAGCCCTGGAGACTAAAACATATATAGAACGGCTGCAGGACTTGGGTTTGACTAGTCTAAAGAAAAGAGGAAATAGGGGTGACATTATAGCAATATTCCAGTATTTGAGGGGCTGCCACCAAGAAGAAGGGGGTCACATTATTCACCAAAGCGCCAGAGGGCAGGACAAGAAACAATGGTTGGAAACTGATCAAAGAGAGAAGCACCCTGGAATTAAGGAGAAACTTCCTGACAGTAAGCACAATTAACCAGTGGAACAGCTTGCCTCCAGAATCATGGGTACTCCATCACTGGAGATTTTTAAGAAAAGGTAGACAGTCACTTGTCTGAGATGGTATAGGTCAGAGATAGGCAACCTTGGCTCTTTTATGACTCGTGAACTTCAACTCCCAGAATTCCTGAGCCACCATGGCTGACTCAGGTTGCCTATCCCTGGTATAGGTTCTCCTGCTTGAGCAGGGGGCTGGACTAGAAGATCTCCAAGGTCCCTTCCAATTTCTATCCCAGGGGTAGGCAACCCAAAACACTCGAAGAGCCACTTGGACCCGTTTCCCACCGAAAACAAAACACCGGGAACCGCAAAATCCTTTTGATATCTAAAATGAAGATAACACTGCATATATCCTTTTTTACCTTTATTATAGGTTTGTGTGTGTGTGTGTCTGTGTGTGTGTGCATGTATACATACACACATACCCACACAGGTAAAAAAGGATATATGCAGTGATATGTATAGATGTCAAAAGGGTCTCTCTCTCTCTGTCTCTCTCCCTCTCTCTATCTGCCCTTGGTCTGCCAGTCCTCTTCCCCCACTCTTTTTCTTTCTCTCTTTCCTCTCTCTCTCTCCCTCCCTCTCTCTCTCTCTCTTTCTCTCCCTTCCTCTCTCCTTCTCTATCTGCTGCTCACCTGGAAAGCTGGCTTCAAGTTGTTCTCCAACAAGCTCAGGGGTAGGCAACTTTGGCTCTTTTATGACTCATGGACTTCAACTCCCAGAATTCCTGAGTCAGCATAGCTGGGCTAGCTAGCTCTCTTCTGCCCTTCCTGCTTCCTGCTTCCTGCAGAGACGCAGCAAAGGGAGGAGCCCCGTCCAATAAGCTTTTCAGCTCCTCAGAGAACACTGTGAGTGCACTCTTTTACACACACACACACACACACACACACACACACACAAAGAGAGAGGGAGAGGGAGAGAGAGGGAGGGAGAGAGAGAGAAGCAGGGAAGCACAATTGCCTCTCTCTGTCTCTGTCTCTCTCTGCAAATGGCAGAGGAGGCTGGGAGCCACAGGGGAAGACTCAAAGAGCTGCATGCGGCTCCGGAGCCGCAGGTTGCCGACCTGTGTTCTATCCTACCCTACCCTACCCTACCCTAATAGCAATAGCACTTAGTCTTAGGCTTATATACTGCCTGAAAGATGTCAGCCTCTTGCCCCCAACAATCTGGGCCCTAATTTTACTGACTTTGGAAGGATGGAAGGCTGAGTCAACCTTGAGCTATCAGGATTGAACTCCTGGTTGAGTGGGGGCTCCACAGGATTGATCCTGGCTCCTCTCCTCTCCAATATTTCCATTACATATTTGGGTTGTTGTAACCAAGGGGTCTTCAAACTTGGCCCTTTGATGACTTGTGGACTTCAACTCCCAGAATTCCTCAGCCAGGCACTGCTGTAGTCCAAACCTTGTTTGCCTAAAGCAGGCCTCCTGAAACCTGGCAACTTTTTGTGGACTTCAATTCCCAGAAGGAGTTGAAGTCCAGAAGTCTTAAACGTTGCCAGGTTTGAAGATCCCTTGTCTAAAGCGCTTTGGAAACGAAACATCTGCCGGAAAACATCCCAGCCCAGAGAGCGCCAAGGACCTCACAGTTATTAAGCATGCAAACCACAAACGCTGTGAACCAAATGCCAACAAAGCAGTGGTGCTTTGTCGGGCAGCCCTGAGTGTGTACCTTCGGCCGACTACATTGTGAGGCAAGACAAAGAGCAAAGCCTGCAAATTACAAGATGGTCTTGGAATGTTTCTGATAAGCCCACCAGGTGACCTTCGATCCCTTCCTCCAAGCAGCTGCACTATCTCTGAGATATGGCCAGTGAATAGAAACCGTGATTTGCTCTGCCCTCCAGTTCCCGGCTGACTCTTCCTCCTCCTCCTCCTCCTCCTCCTCCTCCTCAGGGCCAGTTCTGCTTGTTATGGATGCTTTCTCACAAGGGCATTTCAAGCAGTTCCCATTTAAAGGGGGGAGGGGGATCTCATAGGTTTATCCAGTTTTGGTCACCACGATGTAAAAAAGATGTTGAGACTCTAGAACAGTGTTTCTCAACCGTGACAATTTTAAGGCATGTGGACTTCAACTCCCAGAATTTCACAGCCAGCAATGCTGGCTGTGGAATTCTGGGAGTTGAAGTCCACATGCCTTAAAATTGTCACGGTTGAGAAACACTGCTCTAGAAAGAGTGCAGAGAAGAGTAACAAAGATGATTAAGGGACTGGAGGCTAAAGCACACAAGGAACAGTTGCTGGAATTGGGCATGTCTAGTTTAATGAAGAGAAGGACAAGGGGGGACAGGATAGCGGTCTTCCAGTATCTCATGGGCTGCCCCAAAGAAGAGGGTCAAGCTATTCTCCAAAGTCACCCAAAGACAGGACAAGAAGCAACGGATGGAAACCAATCAAGGAGAGAACCAGCCTGGAATTAAGGAGAAATTTCCTGACAGTGAGGACAATTAACCAGTGGAACAACCTGCCTCTAGAAGCGGTGAATGCTCCAACACTGGAAGTTTTTAAGAAGAGACTGGACAGCCGTTTGTCTGTATAGGGTTTCCTGCCTGAGCAGGGGGTTGAACTAGATGACCTCCAAGGTCCCTTCCAACTATTATTATTATTATTAGAAACTCATATGTGCATGTGTGTGTAGAGGGGTCTCTTTTACCACCACAGGACGAAGACGTCGAGGGAATGCAGGTCAAGTGAGAGAGGACAGGCGATTTCCTAGAAGGCAGAAATGCAACACACACAGTCCAGATAGGCTGGGGAAACGGCTGAAGGCAAGAAAATGGCAGGTAAAATTCTTTACTTAGGAAAGAGAAATGGAAAGCGTGAGTACAGGAGGAGGTCCCTGGATGGGCAACAGTATTGGTGAAGGAGGTCGTGAAATCCTTTGAGAGCCCCCCTCCCCCACCTGAGCCAGAAGGTGCCGTTCCTGCTCTCCTGCGCTGGGCAGGTTCCTCCTGTGGATTGGGCTGAATTCTGGGCATCCTGCTGGGGAGGGATTTGAGGAAACTGGAAGAGGTTTGGAGAAAAAAAGAAAAGCCCCACAAAACGTCCCAAGTAAACCAAAAGACCCAGCCCCCCCCCCCAAAGGAGTCATCTACAACACACAGGGTCAAGAGTACAACAGCCACTATGCAGGACAAACAGGCAGAAGACCAGCAGAACACATCTATGGAGATCAACTAGCAGCCAGAAGACAGGATGAAAACGCCTTCATTTCACAACAGATGCATAGATGTAACTGGGAAACTGTGACTATCCTAAACCAAGCCAAGTCCAAACAGAGAATTCCTGGAAGCCTGGCCCTCTGACCAATGAACCATCAATAGATACATAGACATAAACAGTATCTACATACTGTACAAAAGGGACAATCAATCAACAAACCAGAAAGGGAACAAATGACCAGGAACCTCCCCATCAGCTATCGATATCCAGATTAGATTAACACTATCAGGCCAACGATCAAGACCCCAATCAAGGAACTGCCAAACAAGCCAGCTGTGAACAGCCCAACCAAAGGACCCCCAAGGCCACCCCCACCGACCCTGACAGGGCCAGCCACTACCAGTAGAATATAAACCACCCCTTGCTAGCACTGATGATGTTACCTTGTTGGGTAATGAAACATCTGCAGGAAAACAACCAAGTTCAGAGAGCACCAAGGATCCCACAACTTTCCTCCCCCTCTTCCCCTCCACAATCCCCCCTCCCTTCTAATGCTGGTGATGTTACCTAGTTTGGGTAATGAAAAATCTGCAAGAAGAGTCACCAGGATGGCCGAGGAGAAAGGAATTCAAGGAATCAGGAATGTTCAGTCTTCAAATTCCCTTTGGAGTCCCGTGTGCAGTGGGGGCTCCCCCCATTTTAAAAAAAAAGACAGTGACAGATGGGAGGATGTGGTGGGGGGTGTGTGTCAGGCTGGAGAGGGCTCCAGAAAGGAAGCTGTTGGAGGAGTGGTAAAAACACTCTTCCAACAGAAGGAACCATGACACCAGGTATGTTGGGCCTATAAAGAAAGCAATTAAGGAGGAGGGAGGGAGAAGGAACAGCTCTCTTCAAGCACCCAGAGCCCTGCCTGGCAGATAAAGGGGGTGGGCTCCTCTCCTTGGGCTCAGAGGGCAGGAGAGAAGAGGTCATGCATTCATGCACTGGAAACAGGCGGCCCTGGGGGTGGGCCGAACGCTCAACAAGAAGTCTTCGAACAGGAAGATGTGCCAGGCCAAGCACCTGATCCACAGATGTACAGTTCAAGCTAACTATTTTATCGTATTCTGCCTATGCTACAGGAATCTCCCCGAGGAGATTGCCTTCCCTTGGGAATAGACCCAATAGCTTCAAGTTCCACCCAGGGACCTCCTCCTGTACTCACGCTTTCCATTTCTGTTTCCTAAGTAAAGAATTTTACCTGCCATTTTCTTGCCATCAGTCCTGGATGTTTTGTGGCTGTGCAAGGACTCGAAGCTAACTGCCTGCTTGAACGCTCCTCCTTTCCCAACAGGATGGTCCTCTGTCAGGTTTGCAATAAGCCCTTTCCAACTCAGGGATACGACAAGAGTTAGGCCTGATCCTGCTCAGGTTCTCAGCCCAGGCCGGCCCCAGACCAGCATCTCCCAGACTGGTGGGCTCTGCAGGTGCTTAAATGAATACAATCAGTGAAAATAACACCATGCAGGAGGTGAGGACGGAAGTGGCCCATATTGAACTTCATTGCTGGGGTGGGGGGGCAGAAGGGGGGAAGCTGAGTTTCCCAGAGCCAGGACCCTCCATTTTCCAGAATTGAGCCAGGGGAGGAAGCAGCCAAATTTCTTTTAGCCATGGCTGATTTAAAGGGCCCGACTGCACTGATTCTTGCATCCCATATAAACAAGCCTTACAACCAAGTCTCGGCACAATGTGTGAACCTGGTCACTTCCGAGCAGTATACCGGCCCTCTGCCTCCCGCCCCTCCGAGCTCGCCCTGGACCCCATAAAGGGAGCTCCAGGAGCCACGGAAGCCCCCGGGACCCCCCACCCGAGGTCACCCCACCCAAAGTCGGCCGGGCTGCCCGCCTGTTGCCGACGGCCCTGTCCCGCGACCCGCCGGTCCCCAACTGCGGGGGGGGGCTGAGAAGCGCCCTCCCCCCAAAAGAGGCGTGGGGGGATGGTCAGGGGGGCGAGGAAGAGGCTGGGTCGGCGCAGGCGCAGTCGCCCTCTCCCGCTGGCAGATGCCCGAGCGAGGAGGCCGAGCCCCGAGGCTCCGCCCGGCCGGCCGCAGGCGATGGACAGACGGCCGAAGCCGAGCCACGGGCACCCTCGTCGAGGCGGAGCAGCCGAGTGCCTCCGGCGGCCGAGCGAGCGAGCGCACGGGGCGTCAGCGGGCAGGGGCTGCGGAGGGGCCGGTTGCCGGGGGGGGGGCTCTGCGCGCCCTTGCCCGGAGCCCGTGGAAGGAGCCGAGCTCGGCCCTCGGCCTGGATGTGGCGCCCGGGGCTCGGCCAGGGTTGGCGGTCTAGCGCAGCGGCAAGCCGGGCGGCGGCCTCTCCCCTTGAGCCCGCCGCCCCGAAGCTGGCCTCCCGCCGAAGGGCGGCTCCGCGCTGCGGCAAAGGCAGCGAGGCCGAGACGCGTCCCCCCTTGCCCGCCGCCTCGCCCTCACCTGCCTGCCCGCTGCCGGGCTCCGCGTCGACGGGGGGGAGGGGCGGCGGCGGCGGCGGCTGGTGGGAGCTGACCAGGCGACCACGGCCTCTCCTCTCGCCCGGCTGCCGGGAACGCGGGCGAGCTCGCCAACTGCCGCGGCGCTGGAACGAGCGCGCACGCGCGCCTGGACCAGTCCGCCCGGAGGAGCGCTGAGCCGGCGGGAAAGGGCGCCGCGAGTGACGGGCAGGTTCGATTCCCGGTCTGGCTGCCTCCCTCGCGGCTGAAACCTTGCGGAGCCGCTACGGACTCCAAACTGCCCCCCTCCTCACTTTTCTGCCTGTTCCCAAGGGGCAGCAACCGCCCCGGGGAGCTTCCCGTAGTAATATAGGCAGTAGCTTGAACTGCACACCTGTGGATCAGGACTTTTGCACCTGTGAGGGCCGCTTGTTGAGCAGGATAGCTGTTCCCAGCGAATGACTGACGGCCTGGGCTCTCGTCCTCTGGCCTGACCCTCCTGTCTCCTGCCCTCCGAGCCCATCCCCTTTCTCTGCCAGGCAGCGTCCAGGGTGCTTGAAGACAGCTGTACACACACACACATACTCTCTCTCTCTTTGATAAACGCAGGTACATTATGAGCGCATGCTCAAAAATGTTTTACTGATCAGAGTGCACAAACAACTTTGGCCACTGCTGATCCAGAGCAGAGGTCTCCAACCCCAGTCCATGGACCGGCACCAGGCTGCAGCATGCCAGCAACTGGGCCACGCAAACCAGGGAGCAGGCAAAGCCACACACACACACACCCCTCTGGTTTGCGGCAGAAGCTCTCTCTGCGGAACCGGTCCTTGGTGCCCAAAGCTTGGGGGCCTCTGATCCATAGCATCTGCTGCTTCAACATGGATCTGGAACACCGCAGCTGTGACGAAAGGAGCACTGTTGGGGCGATGGCCCCGGCTTTCTTTCCCCTTCACGAACAACTCTGCATTCTCTGGTGGGCTCCATTTTGTCTGACCCCTCTCCAGAATGCATCCATATTTCTGCTCTGTAGACCCCATTATTAGTGGTCCCTCCAAATTTCCTCTCAACCAGAAGCTCCATCATCAAATGGTGAAGAATACCAGGTTTAAGAAGATTTACTACAGTATCTGATGCTGACCTCCAGTAAGCCATGCCCAATTTTGAATGTTTTATGATTGTTTTATGATTTATTTAGTTTGTTGTTATCAAAGATCGAACTATCATCAGTAACTGTGGCACGTTCACCTAGAAAAGTGCACAATAATAACACAAACTAAAGATATTAGACCAACAAAGCCAATGGCCACAGCACTTTCACTGCAACTGCCTAATAACTGTAGTTGTGTAGTGTGGCCTGCACTCCTTATTGTGACTGGCACATGATAAAGGAAGTATTATACTAAAAATCCATTTCCCTGGGAATTAGGGAAGGCAGTTGCTAAGCAAATTTTACAAATATCTCTATAAAAACTGCAATAGAGGAATTCACACTAGATAATTTCAGCCCTGCAGAGTCTCGGGAGCCTCGGAATACGGGAAGGTGGAGCCCACCTGAAAGGGCTGAGGGGGAGATGCCAAGCTGGGCTTGGAAAACATCTTCCCTCACAATGGAGGACATCGGTCGGCAGACTGCCACCGCTTCGCTTCCTCGGAGAGGCCCTTGGAGCCCAAGCAGCTCTTCCTCCCCAGCCCTTGATCAACAACCCTTCTGGCCCCATCAAAGGCAGCAGGAAGAAGGAAACCTTGGTTAATCCTGGGGAAATTATTTTGCTTTCCGCAGTGAGGAACAGTCAGCAGGCAGGCCTTTTAAGCCTTCGGTCCTGGCCGGCGGCCTTGCCTCGCACCTGGGGAGGCTCTGAGGCGGCAGAGGGCGAGGCTCTGGGGGGGTTCTCGGAAGCGCTCAGCCCCCCCCCCGCCGCCTCCCGAAGTCTAGGACTGCACTGGGAAAGCTCCAGGGCCTCCGCTGCGGAAGGGCCCGAGGGGAAGGGCGTCCTAGGGTCCTCCTATGGCTGCCCCTTCCCCTCTACACCCTACCCTGACGCTCCCGTGCACGACTAGATGTCCCGGGGCAGAAACGGGCAATCTTCTGCCGCTCCCCCAGCGCCACCGCCTCCCCCTGCCAGGGAGCCAGCCAACCCAGGGGGGAGGTTGTGCCCGGGCGACTCCGCCGGAGGCTGCCGCGGGGCTCTGAAGGGGCACTGCCCCCTCTCACCGCGCCTGCCCCTGCTGATCCCATTTGGGGGCGCAGCCAGCCCAGCCCCTCAGCCCAGCCTCCGCCTGAGGTATTCTCTCCCCCCCCCGCCTCGAGGCAACGGGTACAGCAGCGCCCCGACAGCGAAGTCAGGGGTGTTCGTAGGGCTCCACTTCTCCACGCCAGGGCGGGGCTTCGTGACTGAGGGGCGGGGCAGCGGGGCTCTAGCTGCTTTATCTGGGGTTCAGAGGTGCTGGGAATTGTAGATAGCTCCGTAGCCTGGTGAAGAAGCAACCGGACACTCGCTCCCGCCCCCCCTCGGGGAAGCTCAGTGGTCGCAAAGGGCCGGGGGGGGCTCTTGGAGTCCAGCGGCACCCCTGGGCGAGGTCCGACCCCTCCTGCAGGGGCGGGGCGGGGAGGGGGCGGGGCGGCGGTCCGGAGGGAGAGAGGAAGGCAGCTGCGGCGTCGCCCCTTCTTCCTCGCGCGGCCGTTTCGCTTTCGTTTCCCGCGAGGCTCCAGCTGCGGACTTCGGTGCCTCCGCCCTCCTGGCCTCCCTCACTCCTCCCGGGCAGAGTCTTGTGTTTTTCCGATGGCGGCGGCGGCGGCGGCGGCCGCCGTGGCGGTGCTCGGGGTCCCGTCGGACGTGGCCGATGAGCTGCTGGTGTTTTACTTCGAGAACCGCCGGCGCTCGGGCGGCGGGCCGGTGCAGAGCTGGCGGCGGAGGGGCGGCGGCTGCGCTACTCTAACTTTCGAGCGCGCCGAAGGTGAGGGTCGCGGCTGGAGGGAGGCTGGGGAGAAACGCCTTACGGCCCTGCTGCTCTGCCGGAAGTGGATCTCCGCGCCCAGCGCTCGCCTGCAGCCCCAAGGGTCGCCCCGCTTCCGCCGTGGCTTTCGCAAAACGGCTGCCCTCTTAGGAACCGCCTTTTCACGACATGGTTAACCCTACTGTGCCGTCCAGTTCTTTGGAGTCGCACAATATGTGGGTTTGTGCTGTACACTAAGCCACAGAGGCTACACCTTAACACCAATTGAGCTTAGCAGGAGTTACAAAAGCAGCAGATACTTGGGCTACAGATACCATGTGTTCTATGACTGAGGTGGTTGGGGATGATGGAAAGCATAGTCCACCGTGCAAGGGACCCAGCTGGCTACAGGGCTGGGCTCTTTAGTGCTCCAGCTTTGCCCCTGACAGGTTCCCCCAAACAGTTGGCTGGGCCCTTCTGGGCTTCTGAGGGGTTTGAGGCCCTGGGGGGGGGGTCACCTGGGCCTGCCAGCTTGGGCTCTGGCTGGGCCTGTCCATGGTAGCAGCTTGGCCGGCCTCTGGGGTGAGGACTTCACTTCTGGAAATCACCTTCTGGTTGTCTCCCTCGTAGATGCCCAGAGGGTCCTCTCCAAAACTGATCATGCCCTGCAAGGGGTGCCGCTGACGGTCCAGCCTGCTGCTCCTCGGGATTATGGGAAGCTGGTCCTCCAGGGCCTGAACCCCCAAAGCAGCCTGGAGCTGGTGGAACTGTACGTGGAGCACATGCTGGATTGCGAGAGGGATGCTTACTCCGTCTACCGCAGCCATGCCGGGGACCAGGCGCTGGTGCAGCTGCAGGCGGCGCTCAGCCACGCAGGTACTTGCTGAGGTCGCCCCTTCCCGCCCTCCCTCTCCAAATGCAGCCAGCGGAGTTTCCTTAGGCTCCCTCCCAGATGGGCACCTTCAGGGCCTTCCTGCACCCCAAATCTGGTTGCCACTAGGTGCCACGAGCCTCTTCTCTGCACCTGCCCCCATATTCTCCCCCCTCTCTGGAGAAACACCAGGAGAAACATGAAAAGTGACAAAGAAGCCACTGCCTGGCGAAATGTTGCAGTCCTACACTGGGGTAGATCACTTCGGCTGCTGCCTTTGGCCGGCTGGGATCGTGTGCCCACCAGGAAGGATCCTGCATTATGAGCAAAGTTGCCTGTCATCTGTCAGGGATTCCTGGCTTCGCCGGGCCTGGAAACCGGTCTCTGGCCTCTAGTTGTGTCATCATTTTCCAAAAGAGGGAGGAAGGTTACTTGGCTCCCCCCTGCTTAAAATTCCCAGAAAAGCCGAGTGGGAGATCTTTTCCCAGAAATCTGCCTGGGCTGGGAGGGAGGCTAACGGAAGGCAGTTCTTAGGGCAAAGTTGAAGGTTTGGCTGCCTTGATGGAATTCCTCTGCTTTCCTGGCAGAGTTCTTGGTGCTGGCGGACCATGTGCAAAGCCGGGTACTGGACGGGGCCAGCCTGGTGCTGGACTGGGTGGAGCAGACAGACAGCATCCTGGTTCAGAGTCACCACGGCAACCAGCTGCAGCCAGAGGTGCTGACCCTCTACTTTGAGAGCAGGCGGAGTGGCGGGGGCCGCCTGCAGGCAGTGCGGCTTCTCCTGGGAGGCACGATGGCCGTGGTATCCTTTCAGGATCGCACAGGTGAGGACTGCCCGAGACGCGTTCTGCTTCGGCACGTCTCCTGCCTCCGCTTCCAGGAGGTGCTGATCCTCTGATCCTGCTGCCTTCGTGTCCCTCAGTGGTGGATCGGGTACTGAAGCAGCCCCATCAGCTCCCGGATGGTCGTCTGAAGGTCTCCCCTCACTACGACTTCCTGGAGCCCCCAGAGGCAGCATCAGAGCTGCAGGCAGGAGGAGCTGAGCCGGCCCCATGCACCACCCTTCCTATCCCGGAAGCAGCAACAAGGCGCCTGCTGCAGTCCAAGAGCGTCCTGCAGGAGCTGGGGGCCTCTGCTCCCGAATGCGTGCTTCACTGCGGAGAGGTTGGGCTGCACATCTCAGGCGGGGATCCGGTTCATCGGCAGCAGCTGCGGGAATACATCCAGGCAGCCTTGCATGCAGTGGTGCAGGAGCGGTTGCCCTCCTCAACCTGGGTGCGTGAGTTCTTGCAGTGGGCAAATGTGCAGGAGCACCTGGCGGAACAGCTTGCTGAGCGCGGGGTGGGCGCCTGCTACATTCCCACCGCAGAGGAGGTGTTAGTTGTGGCCTTGAGGCCTTCTGTGGCTCAGCTGGCCGCTTCCCTCCTGGACTCCTTTCTCAGGTCCATCTCCCTGCCGTTGTCCGAGAGGCAGTTGCTGGCCTTGACATCCCCTCGCTGGGCCCAGGTGCAGGCGGGACTGCGCTGCTGCCTCGTGCAGCTGGCTGAAGATGGGGAGCACCTGGAGGGCCTCACCCTGCCTGGCCTGGAAGAGGAGAACATGGCTGAGCTGAAGCGAGGCCTGCAGGACTGCCTGCCGGATGAGATGCTGGTGACCACGGAGCCTGGCCGTCTTCATTACCTTCAGCTCCATTGCCAAGAAATGCTGGCTGGCTTGACTGATGTCACACTGCTGCCCCTGGAAGGATCCGAGGTCACTGGCTTGCGGGTAAATGTAGTGCAGTTGCCTGCAACACTCTGGGTGCCAAGCATTTGCCAGCTCTGTCCTGCTTTAGTGTCCCCCCTTGTGCCAGCTGCCATGGGTCCTTGGGCACTGGGCTAAAGGCCCACTTCCGTAGCCAAAGAAGGGGGTGGGTTCAGATCCTGCTTTTGCCAGCCTTTTGTCAAACAGAACAAGTTAGCTTGAGAAAATACACACGGTGTCTTTTTGTGCAGCTGAACGGTGAATCTTGGGCGTGCCGAGCCGCGACTGACCTCCTTCAGAGTCTGCTGCATGCCATCTGCGTCCGGACTGTAGCGTTGCATCTTCCTGGTGTGAGCCGCTTCTTGTTGGAGGAGCGTGGCCAGACCATCCTGCAGGGCCTGGAGAGGAGCTTCCGCTGTGCCTTTGGGCTGGAGCACGTCCAGTGGCATTCCCCAGAGACCCAAGTGTGTACCCTGGAGGAGGGGATAGGGCTCAGGAAGCGCAGCGGGGCCAGAGGCTAGAGTGCTGAGCTGGAGGGGAGAGAAAAGTTTGAAAAGCGGAGGGCTGCCTCTGAAGGACCTCTCTCCCCCTTCAGCATGAATGGGAGACCTCACAGGAGCCAATTGCTGTCCTATACCAGCGAGATTCCCTGCGTGGCCTCAAACAGCAGCCAAAGAGCCCAGTCGGGGTGACCAACCGGCAAAGCGAAGCTAACCTGGGTAATATCTATCCAGCTGTCCGCCCCTGGAGGTGAAGGACAGCAAGGGGCATCTGCCCTCCCCTTCCTGCTCTGAGGTTGGAGGTTGGGGTAGCTTTAGGGTTCCCCCTTTCTGTGCAGGCCCCCCTTGTGTTGCTGCTTTTCTGCTCAGCTGGGTCCCCCTCTCCTTACAGAAGAGATCAAGGGCCTTCTGGCTGCCCTCCAGCCTCCCGGCGTGGCTCTTCCCGCAGCAGGGGAACAGGAGGAGACAGACACAGCCCTGGAGCCTTTGGCAGAGGCTCCCCCTGCCTTCGAGCAGCAGACCAGCTTGGCTGACCTAGACGCAATAGAAGAAGGGCCCTTGCCTGTCCCAGGCCCCATTCCGAGCATGGCAGTGGAGGAGGACGAGGACGCGCAGCTGCTCCTGGCCATCCAGCAGTCCATGGACAGTGCTCGGCAGGAGATGGAGGAGATGGAGCTTGCCACTGAGCTCTCTCTGCGCTCCTTCAAGCAGGAGCAGCCCTCCAGTTCAGATGCCGACATCCTGTCTGTCATGAGGGCCTCTCTGGAGACCGCGGGTGCAACCCGTTTGGAGGTCTACACCGCCTTGGAGGAGGAGGCAGAGGCTGTGGTGCAGGAGCTGGAGTGTGCCCTGCGTGTGCAGCTGCGGGAGGAAAAGGTGCAGAATGAGGCCCTCCTGTCCCTGCCCGCTCTCTGCCTGGACTACCTGACCTACCTGGAGAGGAAGCATGCAGTGAGCATCACGCTCGCTGGCTCCGTGGCCACTGTGTCGGGCTTCCTGGACTACCCTGTGGCCGCCACCCGAGACCTCGCCCTGCTGCTGGCCCGGCTGCTGCACACGGAGGTGGCCGTGGGTTATGGGGATGCCCGCTGGGTCCGCTGGGAGCCCTCGGAGCAGGGCTTTCCCACCCCCTATTCGGCCCAGGCCAGCACCTTGCTGGAGCAAGCATGGTGCCGCGGCCACAAGCGCATGGAGATGTTCTTCGATGGGCGGCCTTTTGCTGTGGACTTTGAGCGGATGGAGGAGTATGATGTTGGCAACAGCCGCACTCTGCCCATTGGCCGCACAGAACTCCAGCTGCCACTTGCTTCCACAGGTAGATGCCCTACGCAGTGTGTCTCTCCCGACGGGTTTCTGGTGCCCCTGTTCTGTGGCAGCACAGGCCTCCTTGGCCATGCAGCGTGCCCCCGCCTGGTCTTGGGGGGGGGGGGATAGCAGCTGTCTCTTCATGGACTGTGCTTCTCTGCAGCTCTGCTAGACCCCACAGCTGAGGGCGAAGTAAAGCTGCTTCCACTGACTGAGGACTCGGAGGAGTTTCAGAGGACCGTCCAACACTTCTACGACACTCTGGATGGGCTTCACCGCAAGATCTGGATTGTCAAGGTGGCTGTTTGTCTCCATCCCTTTCAGCAGAGGGGCAGCACTTGCAGGCCGCAGACCCCATCCCGGAGACGTGGAGGCAGAGCAGAGCCCTATCTGGCCTTGAGGCTGGATGGTGGGGTCTCAGCAAGGTGCCTGCGGTCCCTCGGGTGGGGATTCTGAACGAGAAAGGGGGTGATGCTGGAGGCAGCTCAGGTTTGGGATCAAGCGGGCCCTGGTCCCCCAAGCTGAACGTGGCCGGTGTGGCAGGGAGGGGAAACAAGCTGGACGTGGGGCTGACTCGTCTGCTTCCTACTTGGCAGCTAGAGAAGGTGATGCACCCACTGCTTTACCAGCAATACCAGCTGAAGAAGGCTGCCATGGAGAAGGCCTGTGGGGATCGGGCAGTGGAGCGGATCCTGTACCACGGTACAACAGAGCAGTCCAGCCATGAGATCTGGCAGCACGGATTCAACCGCAGCTTTTCTGGCAAGAATGGTCAGTTTGGCTGCATGGAAAGGAACCCCTCCTTGGGGGCTCTAAGGGGGGGCAAGGGGGCACCCTCTGCGCTGGCTGTCTGGCTAGTCCTGGGGGGGTGCCCATATCCATTCTGGTTTCTTCTGAAAAACATCTAAGAGCTCGCTGTATGGAAGCTGGATCACTGGGGTGGCTTGAAGGTGGCTCTACCAGCCTTAGGATCCGAGGGTGCCAATGCCAGCCTAAGGCAAGTGGCTCGCTGAGGTGCCCGGCACCAGTCAATGCCCAGCCCGTCTCTAGACAGAGAAAGAGTGGACAAGATGGCGTGAAGGTTGCTTTTCTGCATTTGGCCTCTTGAAGGGCTCTTGAAGGCCCCGTTAGCTGCTGGCCTGGCTCAGGCCTCGCGTCCTCTTTGCCAGCAACTGTCTGAGAGACTCTGAAGGGGCTGGTGGGCACACTCCCCATGTCTGAGAGGGCAAAGTCAGCGCTCCACAACTTTATACGTGAGATATTTATTCTGCATTATTCAGAACTAGACCTTGCATGATATGTTTTGTTAGTTGTAATGTGGCGGGATAACTGATCCTTTGTCTTTTGTTTGAATTTTCATACCTTAATAGACGTTAGAGATTTGTCATATAATCTCTATAAATGTCCGTACATTTGTGGTAGATTATTCACTGTATTCCGATCTGTCTGGACGCTTTTGCTTATTTTACATAAGTTTACCTTGCTCTGTGCTGGCCACTGATTGAATAACTCCTTTCCCTTCCCCTATTGCCAGCCACACTCTATGGCCACGGCGTCTACTTTGCGGTCAAGGCATTTCTCTCGGCGCAGGATCGGTATTCCCCTTGCAGCCCTGATGGCAACAAATACATCTTTGTGACCCGGACGCTGGTCGGGGACTACACAGTGGGCAACGCCAGCATGCGAGCCCCGCCTCTACGGGAAGGAGATGCCGCCCTCCGGCGGTACGACAGCACGGTGGACAACCTGAGCGAGCCTTCCATGTTTGTCATCTTCAACGACACCCAGGCGTACCCCGAATACCTCATCACCTGTCGGTGGGTGGAGTCAAAGAGGAGGCCTCCTCAGACTGCCCGCTTGTCGCCCTGGTGAAGGGCAGCCGGTTTTCCGCAGGGGAGTTCTTGAGCTAGCGGGATTGCTCGGCGGGCAAGGGCAGAGCTAGGGAGGACAATGTGGCTCTGCAGTGGGAACGGTTCACAGGGGGCAAAGCCGGGCGGTGCCCACCACAGACTACCAGAAGCCCCCACCTCCCCCCTCTTCCTGGATGGTGGGCCGTGGGGCAGCGTTTGGAGGGCTCCCTCACTGAGGTCCTCCAGGCAGCCCCCAGGGGATGATTGTGTCACCTAAGTAACACACAGGCCTCCTGCTCTTCAGGCGCTTCCCCCCCTTTTTTAAAATAACTGGTTGTTTTCTTTAAAGCTACAGATGGGAATAAAAATAAACATAGAACTTGATTAAAGAAAATCAGCTATAAAATACGAAACACAAAAAGGGCAGGAGAAAAGAAAGAAAATATTCTATTTTCTTTTTTACAACCCGTCGATGTGCAAATTAGTATATTCAGTTTTTCAACAAGAAATTGAACTTTGACCAGCCAGAATCAAAGTTTTTAATTTTTGTCAAAAAAAGAACCAATTTAAGGACAGAGTTGCCAGATTTAATCTAACCAATCCTTAAAATCTAATGCAGGCCCTTCCGTCGTTGCATTCTTGACTCTTTGGTAACAGTCTGAGCAGAATACATCCAGAGCCTGTAAGCAATGTAAAGTCCAACTGCTGAGATAAAATCGAACAATTGTTCAATTCTCCCTCAAACCTTGAAAATTCAGTTTTCAATTCCAAATTTTTGAATAGTATTAACAGTGTATGATTTTTTTCTTCCTATCATTTTCCTGAAAGTACAGAGTTCACATTTTTTTCAGATCAACTGAGAGTTGATCCATTAGTTGTGACAGGAATTGATCAACCGGCTTGTTGCCTAATCCTGGCATTGCGGGCTGAGAGAGCGTGATGGCCCAAGGTCACCCAGCCAGTTTTCATGCTAAGAACTAGAACTGGCCATCTCCTGGTTTCTAGCCTTCGCTACTGGACCAAATTGGCAACAGAACAGGAATAGGAACGGAACGGAATAGAACAGACCCTTGGAGTCTGCGAGTCCAGCCCCCTGCTCAAGCAGGAGAACCTATACCGTCTCAGACAGGTGAATGTAACTAGTGGTCTCTTCTTAAAAACCTCCAGTGATGGAGCGCCCACGATTTCTGGGGACAAGCTGTTCCGCTGGTTAATTGTCCTCACTGTTAGGATGTTTCTCCTTAATTCCAGGTTGCTTTTCTCTTTGGTCAGTTTCCATCCACTGTCTCTCGTCCTGCCCTCTGCTGCTTTGGTGAAGAACATGACCCCCTCTTCTTGGTGGCAGCCCCTCAAATACTGGAATACTGCTATCTTGTCTCCCTTATTTCTTCTTTTCTTTAGACTAGCCAAACCCAAGTCCTGCAGCCAAGTCCCCCAGGACTTTGATCATCTTAGTTGCTCTTCTCTGAACTTTTTCCAAAGTCCCAACATCCTTATTGTAGTATGGTGACCAAAATTGGCTGTAGTATTCCAGGTGTGGCCTCACTAAGGTTTGATAATGCAGTAATAATACTTACCGTGATCTCGATTCTATGCCTTGTTTATACAACCCAGGATTTTATTAGCATTTTTGGCTGCTGCTGCTGCACACTGCTGGCTCATAGTCAAGTGATCGTCCACTAGGACTCCAAGGTCCCTCTCACAGTTGCTGTTTTTGAGCAGGTCTCGCCCAGTCTGTACTTGTACCTTTGATTTTTCGTCCCTAACTGTAAAACTTAGCTCTTCTCCCCATTAAATTTCATTTTGTTGGATAAGGCTCATCATTCAAGTTTGTCAAGATCCTTTTGGATAATGAGCTTGTCTTCCTGCCAGTTTGGTGTCATCTCCAAATTAAATGTTCCCTTTTATTCCCCCATCTAAGTCATTCATGAAGATATTGAAGAGTCCTGGGCCTAAGACGGAGCCTGTGGTACCCCACTGCTTACTTGTGGATGTGGTGCCATTAAGGACTACTTGCCGAGTACAGTTTGTCAGCCAGCTACAGATCCATCTGGTAGTGATGTTGTCTACTGTATTCCACATTTTTCTAGCTTGCCAAGAAGTAGGTTGTGGCCTACTTTGTCAAATGCCTTACTGGAGTCTAAGTATACTGTGTCCACAGCGTTTCGCTGGTCTACTAATTTATTCACTTTATCAAAGAATGAAATAAGATTGGCTTGGCATGATCTTTTTGACAAACCCGTGCCGGATACTAGCTATAACTTTGTTTGCTTCTAGTTGTTCACAGATATTTTTTTAATCTTTTCCAAGATCTTCTCAGATATTGATGTCAGACTGATTGGTCTATAGTTTTCTGGGTCTGTTTTTTTTTCTCCTTTCTTGAAGATGGGAACCACATCAGCCCTTTTCCAATCCTCAGGTGCTTCCCCAATGCCCATGGATTTTTGAAAGATATGGTGCAGTGGTTCTGAGATTCGTCAAGGTTGGATAGGTGTTCTCTTACCATTCTCTTGCTTATTTTGATATTTGTTTCCAGTATGTCTTTTGCAGTGTTGGTTTTTTTTTTTTTGGGTGTGTTGGGCTATAATTTCTTTTTGTGTGAAGACTGATGCAAAGAATGAGTTAAGCAGCTCTGTTTTCTCCCTATTGCTTGTTACTTCCTTGCCATCTTCTCTCTTTAGTGGACCTTCAGGTTCCTTGACTTTTTTTCTTGTTATTAATATGTTGAAAGAAACTTTTTTTTATTAGCCTTGGCTTCTCCTGCAATTCTTTGTTTATTCTGAGCCTTTGCTTTCCTGACTTCATCTTTGCGTGTTCTGGCTGTCTGCTGATAAAGCAGAGCAACTTGGCCCTCTTTCCCCTCGCGCTCTCTCCGCTTCCAGAGGAATAGCAGTTGCACTGAGACTTCGTAGTGCTGGGAGTTGGTCCACAAGACTTGAAAGTTGGCAACACATCCCCGCACTAGAAAAACCTTGTGTCACCTTGTGTGTTTGGCCTGACAAAAGAGAAGACTGAGGAGACACCTGATGTCAGGGTTCGTATACATTAGAAGGTGCTACAAAGAAGAGGGCATGGCCACAAAAATTAGGTAGAGAAAAAATGGGCATCCATCTCCTTAGGGAAGTTGTGGGTTCTCCATCTTGGTGGTTTAAGAAGAGGCCAGCCTGGAGGATGGTTTAATCACTTCTCCTGCACATTCTGTGATCTGGGCGGCCCTGTCAGAGATGTGGTCCTTGGCTCCGTTTATTGAAAAAGGTGTATTTTTATTGAGTGCATTGCAGAACTGCATTGCCAGAACTGAGTATCACACACCAATATTCCTAAGTCCATTTTTTTCCTCCCTTAGACGCACACACACAAAATCAGGTTCAAGCAAGATGTTTTGAGAGTGGTCACTTCAAGCACAGGTTGGGTATGCAGCTGCCACCACCTAGCTGGGTGCCCTTAAAGCAGTAAGCTGTGTGTGTGTGTGTGTGTGTGTAAGGACCCACCCCACTTTGCATCTTAAGAAGACAGAACTCTTGGAATAATTCTTCCAACAGGAATCCTTTATTAAGAGAAAATGGTTGCAGGCATGCTAGACAGGACTTGGGGTTCAAGCTCTTCCATTCAAGGTTTTAAGGGGTTCCCCAGTAGTCCCACCCAATCAACCCCCCTTCCAGTGATAGTTTCAAGTATCACAATTCCACCCCCTTTCTTCTTTCTTCCGTCTGCATGGGGACTTCAGATAACTACATGAAAGGCAACTACCCTCCTTTGGTATGTTAACGCTTCGAGGTTACAATAAACACACATTCAGCATTCAGCTCTTTGAAGTGTAAAGAAGGAAGTGAGGGCCATAAAGCCCCTTTGTTCTCCCCCTTCTCTCCCTCTTATGGCAGAATCCAGAGAAGGCAGAATTGGGAGTTTCTATATTTGATAATTTAAAGATGAAATATAATTGGATTCTGACAGTGTGTGTGTGTGTGTGAGAGAGAGAGAGAGAGAGAGATCTTTTCCCCCCAAGCTGCAGTCACTTTCACTTTCCCCCCAAGCAGCCCCCCCCTTCCCACGGCTGAAGGCAGGCGGTCACCACAGCATGGAAGCTCAGGCGAGAGGAAGGGGGCAGCTGACGGGAAACTGCACAACTTCCAAGATTCTATAGAGAAAGTTCATTAACGTTGACGTGATTAGTCTGACCAATTAGATTTAACTGAAGGGGAAGCAACAGGAACAATAGAGAAAACATGACTACCCTATTACACGGGCTTCCTGGTGTCAATGAAAACAGAGGGAGCAAACCGAGCCCTGGAGTTCAGGAGTTTCATAAACCCAGAGCGGAGGAAGGACACAGCACGCACCATCTTCAGGCCAACCGCGGCAAGGCAGCCTTGAGGCCGTCTGGCCCCACTCCTTGCTCAGGGCAGGAACCCATATTCAGGCCTCCGGGGTGGGGAAGCCGATGCCCCAAGAGCGCCCCGCTCTCCAGGCGAAGCCGCCGATGCCCGGGCCAGGACTCGCCGAGCGCCCCACGGAGGGAGGCAACGGGGTCCTGAGCGCGCCCACCGCTCCCTTCCAGGCAGCCCGCCCGCCTACTCTCCTCGGCCGGGAGGGGGCGCTCCAGGCGGGGGCCCGTTCTTTCCTGGGGCAGAGCCAAGCGCGGGGCGGAGGCGAGGCCGGCAGGTCCGTGACTTTGTGTGCCGGGCGAGGAAATGCCCGGGTCCCCGGGGGCCCTTCTTCCCGGATTGCTCATGGCTGGCGGAACATCTGGCGGCGGCCGGGGGGGGGGGAGAGTTCCAAACAACAGAAAAACAACTGTGTGAAAAGGGAAACGAGGCGGGGCGCTGCCTCCGGGACCCCGGGCAGAGGGGCCCCGAGCATCTGGCCGGGCTTTGGGGCTGGCTCTCTTGTGCAGGGGTGCGGAGACTTTTTGCCCTGCCCCTCCCCGAGACTGATGCCCGGGCATTCCCAAATGGGGCCCCGGGGGGGGGGGAACTCTGGCTAGGAAGTCGGTGCTGCTCAAAGGAGAAGACCGGCGGCCTCTCCCTCTCGTCCCCCCCCCCGCCGCTGCACAACAAACTGAAAGCAAGTTAAGCCCCTCCCCAAAATGTCCCTACAAACGGCGGGGGAGTCATGCTGCGCCCCCTCCCTCTCTCCCTGCCCAAAGGACCAGGGCGGTGCGGAGCAAAGGGGCGCTGTCCCTCCCCCCCCCCGGGCGGATCCTGGCTGCGGCGGCTGCTTTCCATGGAGGCAGCTTTTCCGAAAGGGGGGGGGGCAGAGCAACCTGGAGCCGAGCCTCGACCCTTCCCTCCGCGAGCCCGGATCTGGCATCCCTGGCCCCCTCCGCTGCTGGAAGGCGGCTTGGCCAGCAGGGGGCAGGAGCACCACGTGCACCCCTCCGCCCGGAGCAAAAGGCACAGAGCATGCGCAGAAGGGGGTCAGGCGGGGGGGGGACGCTCTTCCTGGGGCTGAGCCCCGCGGTGGGCAGCGCAAAGGGCTCGGTGGAGCTCCGAGGACGCGGCCGGGCTTCCGGGGTGCTTTCTGGCCCTTTGATCGGCAGTGGCTTTTGGGCGAGGCTGGCTGCGCGGGTGCCGGCGGCGCCCTCCTGCCTTGAGCGTGCCCAGCCTCCCTTGGCTGGGAGGGGGGAGGGAGGGGCTGGGCGCGGAGCAGCCGGCGCGTTCCGAGCCTTGCCCCTCCCACGGGGGTGGGGGGGATTCTCCGCCCCCCCCAGCTGCACCCAGCCCGTTCCCCAGCTTGGCCTTCCTTTCTCCGGCTTCTGCTAAACCGGGGGGGGAGCTGTTGTGCCCTTCCACTGACAGAGAGACCCCCGGCCCCTTCGGCGTCTTTTCTCCTCTGCAGCCCCCCCCCCGGTCGGAAGGGATCCGGCGGGCCAGCCAGAGAAGAAGTGTGGGAGGGAGGGGGGAGAATGGCCCTGCCACGCTGGTCCCGTCCAGTGGGGCTGCCTCGGAGGGGTCCCACCGAAGGCCGGAGAGCCAGTCCAGCAGCTGCTCAGCTGAGAAGGCCAGCAGTGGTGAAATCAAGAGCTATTCAGCTTCTATTTTACTTTGTTTAAACTAGCAAATCAGAAAGTTATGCTTTTCACCAGAAAAATTTGAAAAGCAGGCTAAAGGGTCAGAATTGAAGCTTCAGTTTGTTAAGGCTTCAGCTTTAAGGTGGATTAGTTTAAATCCCCAGGATTAGATGAGTAACAGCTTACTGCAGGAGGCTAAAGGATCAAAGGTAAATCTTGCTGGTCTCTTTCAGAAATTCTGAAGTTTTGGTGAAGTAGCCCCGACCTGCAAATATCCTGATTTTCAAGAATGGGAGACAAGGTCCAAGAACTATAAGGCTGAGAAGAATGTTTGAAAAATCTTCAAGCAATGAATCCGTAAACAGATTGAAAACAACGGAGTCCATAAACAAATCTTATTTTTTAGTTGGATAATTTCCTTAGCGCAGGGCTTTTCAACCAGTGGTACGGGTCCTACCTGTGGTACATTGGCACCTGGCAGGTGGTACGCGACCATCCTAGAAAAGTAGCGGGGGAGGGGAATGATAGCACCACACAAGCCTGAGCGAGAGAGGGCTGGAGCTACAGTGCTGTCAGGGCTCAGCGGAAGCACCAGGATCAGTGCCTCTTTCCAGCTGATTGGCGCTTCTTCAGGGCTGTCAGGGCTTAGTGGCAGCGCCAGCTGGAGCTGAGCCCTGATCCTAGCGCTTCTGCTGAGCCCAGAAGCACCAATCAGCTGGAAAGCAGCACTGATCCTGGTGCTTCTGCTGAGCCCTGAAGAAGCTCCGATCAGCTGGAATGTTGCAGCATCTCCAGGGTCTTGTGATTTACATTCAGATGCTAGCCAACTGATTCATATTTATGAGGGTCACAGTGTCCCAGGGTCATGTGAAGTTACCAAAAACTGCTGCAACCACCCAGCAGACGGGGGGGGGGAGTAAAAACCAAACACCCCCACCCCACTCAACAGAAATGCTCACAACTATGAAAACCTCAAACAGGAGGAAGAGAGCCACGGGGGAGGGGGACAGGTGTCTTGCTCGGCTGTGGCTTGGGGGGCACTTTTTTCAGTGCCATTGTAACTTCGAACAGTCACTAAGCAAACTGTTGTAAGTCAAGGACTACCTGTACTTTTATCACTTTTTTCCTTTTTTTTTTGGGTCATCACGTTTTTGACCCTTTGCTAGGCGACTGGTGGTATTTGGATGTTGCCATACCCTAAAAGTGGTACAATGGGTGAAAAGGTTGAAAAGCCTTGCCTTAGCAGACTGTGGGAATGCTATATACATAATTGGGGTTTTTTGCACCCTGTTTGACGAAGGAGTGTAACTCACAAGATTTTAATTAATGATTCTTTTAGGTATGGCTTGGAGGGCATCACAATTAAGTGGATACATAAAGGTTTCTTCAATTCAAACTTTGCAAAGATCACTTTTGCATCCTATAATTCTTTCTATGTTTCCCTTTATAATATAGATGACATAGAAGGAATGGTTGCCAAGTGATACAAAATTGGACATTATTTTTAAAAGTTCAAATAAAATTTAGAAGCTAACTAAATGGACTGACCAAAACAGAGTGGAATTTAACAGCGGTAAGTGCACAGTGCTTTATTTAGGAAACCAATTAAATTCAGAGAGAGGGAAGATTGGGCGATGTCTGGTTGACAAGAAAAACATGTAGAACAGAAGCCGAGTGCTGACTAAATATATCAGTCGGGAGGCAAGACAGGACAGGGGAAAAATAAACTTCAGCTTCATCACTTCATCAATCAATTCGTCCTGCTTCCTGGTTATGGGCAATAAGTGTTTTTGTCATATTGTCTTAAACTTTGTCAGCTGCGCAGAGTCCAAGGGGTGGCTACAGAAGCTGAAATTATAAAGTAAATGAGATCCCACTTTTCAGTGGAAAACTTCAAACATGGCAGAGATGTTCTAGTAGTTCAATGTTTCTCAACCTCGGCAACTGTAAGACGCGTGGGGCTTCAATTCCCAGGATTCCCCCCAGCCATGCAGCCATCCCTGTTCTGGCTAGGGAGGAATTCTGGGAGTGAAGCCCAACCAGCTCTCTAGTTGCACCGGGGATCCCCCAGGGGAGGGATTGGACCAGATTATCCCCTCCAACATTTAGCGAGAGAACTTTGGAAGAGGCCTGATGAAGACGTCAACTCCTCTCTGACTCTGGAAGAGCAAATTACGGTGAAGACGAAGAACCGCAGATCCGGCTGGCTTCCTCCCACCCCTTTTGAACAGGCGAAACAGGCGTCTTCAGTGCCTGTCCGGCATCCCCGGTTAGATCCCGAAGCCCAGATCCCTGCAGGAGACCAGAAAGGGATCTGAGAGAAAATAGGCCAAAGGGGGATTCCTAGACTACGGGAGCCCTTTCACCGCTCTGGCCCCACAGCTCTGGCCCCACTGCCGGAGGGGTTAAAGCCCTGGGCCGCCTGGCTGACTCAGAGGGAGTGGCCTGCTGGGGGGGAGGAGGAGGAAAAGGAGGGGCCACGCACATCTGGAACCCATCTGGCCCAGCAGCAGACAGGGAAGCCAGTGAGGGTTAATAGGGCCGGCACACCCGCTGCCCTCCCGCCCCCCCTCCTCCCCTTGCTGCTGGGTGCAGTGGCGTGGCGTGGCTCGCGTGGCACAGCGGAGCTGAGCATGGCCTCCTTGAGCCAGTGGACCCCAACTGATCCTGCCTGGCTCCACGTTGCTTGTGTGGCTGGCCTGGTGCTGGGCTCTCTCTGGGTGTGGGCCCTCTTCCTGGTCTGCTCCTGGCAGGGTCACCCACCGCCCAGCCTCTGGTCAGGTAGGTGGGTGGGTGGGTGGATGGGTGCCAGGCCAGGCGCGGCCCTTTCTGGGCGGACCAGATGGCGATGCTGAGATCCGGGAGAAGAGCCAGTAGCAACTCTCTCTGCTTCCCTCCTCTCTGGGCAGTCGAGGTGGGGGTGGAGGAGCGCATGTATTCCCCCCTCCCCTGTTGGCTGTGCCTTTGCCCAGGTTAAATGCCCGGCCAGCAGAGGCAGAGCCCTTCCCTTCCAAGGGGGCAGCGCTTTCCCCCCGTCTTGCCAGCAGGAGACTTGCAGAGTCTCTCCCAATTCAGAGGGCCGGAGGGCGGCTGCTCACTGCAGAGGCAAAGCCGGGCCGCTTGAAAGGGATTTGGCCAAGGGACGCTCCTTGGTGGACCAGCCAACATCCTGGACATGTGATGTCTGCAAATCCAAGGCCCAGAAAAGCGAGGGGGAGGCGTTGCAGGAGGAGGCCTAAATGCTTTTGTGGAGCACACACACACACCCGCGTCCTTTTCTGCCCCCTCCCCCGTATTGGACATCAAGAGTCCGGAAGGAGGGAGTCGTGAGAGGGGGGAGCCTCTCATGCAATGGGGAGGGCCTGAAGCCGAGTGGTGCCCCATCATGCCCCCTCCCCAGGACAGCCGAGGAAAGCCTCAGCCTTCGCGCAGGAGCCTCCCAAGACCCGAGATGGGCAGGGCAGAGGAGCAGAAGGCCAGGTGGGGCCCCTCCACATCCGGCCCTCTGCTCAGGCATCTTTGGCCCAGGCAGAGACCTTGTGCCTGCTGAGGGGGCAGTGGGACGCAGACAGACAAGCCACTGCCACAGAGGGGTACAGGGTAGCCGTCACCTGGGCCCATTTTGAGGGTGCAACTGGAGAGGAAGCAGTGGGGTGGGGCGCTGCAGCCTCCCTGGATGGAGCTTGGAAGACCCCAGGAAGATGGGCAGCTAGCCTGGGGCCCGGCCGTGGGGGAGGATTTGCACTTTCCGCTGAAGGTTGGAGAAGAAAGCCTGCAACTGCCAGCTAAAGAGAGCCCTCCCCTCCCCCTCCCTCCAGCCTTGCACCCCTAACTCTCTCCTCTTCTGTCTGCCAGGATCGCGGCTGGGAGGAGCCAGGTCCTTGGGCCCCTCAGAGGTAAGCTTTGCTCTTAGGCACCCATGCCCTAGAGGGGCCTAGAAGCCCTCCTGGATGCCCACCGGCTCTCCCTTGAAGAACCCTGGAGCACAGCGCCGTGCCCGTGGCAAGGGGCTGCAGACACCGGGCCTTCGCCCTTCTCTGCCACAAGCAGGTCAAGCACCCTCAAAGGCGTCATTGTGCAGCCCCCTGGCAAGGGGGGAGGGAAGTTCTGCCCACAACTGCAGAGAGCACAGAAGGCTATTGGTGGGGGAAAGGGCCTCCGCCAGCGACTGGCACGCAGCCATCCCTGGGCACTTCCCACCTCTCGGGCAGGCAGGCAGTTAGGAGGGGTCAGGAGAGCTGGGCACCCCTTGAGGGGCTGCAGGACTCGCTACCCTTCCTCTCTTTGCATCTCCAGAAGCGTCGGAAAAAGGCATCCAAAGCCAAGCCACGCAGAGAACAGGCCGGGAAGTCTGCCCCAGGCGTGGGTCTCCCTCCAGCTGCCAAGGAGCAGGTAAGGGGATTCCAGCCGGGGGCACAACCATGGGCAGCTTAGCCAGATGAGCTCAAGGCTTCCCCAGGCCACAACTGCACCTGCAGCCTGGGGGGGGGACAAAGGTTTGAGCTGAGTCCCAGGGAAGATTTCTCTGTGCCTGGAGAGAAGATTCTCCTGGCACCAACTGGGGGCCTCTGAGCACCTGCATTTCTGGGTCCCCGAAAGCTTCCAGCCTCCCCTCCCCCACATGGCACTGTCTGACTGCCTGGACCTCGCCTCTCTTCCCTAAACTACCCTGCCCTCCATTCTGGGCTAATCCCTGCAGGTCAGTTGCAGAGCCCAAAGGGCTGGTGGGCCCAGCCCCCTTGCCCACAGAGGGCCTTCAGAGCTAGAAGCGGGTCTGCACCTGTTCCTGCCCTGTGGCCTCACCTGTCATTGCATCTCTGGCCTCCTTGGTTAACCTGGACATTCTCAGGCAGAAGCTCACCAGGACAGGGGTCTTCACCCCCCACCGCCCCCAGCCTGCCCCATCCCACGAGCCTCGCTACTTTGGCTGGGCCTCTCAGCTCCCTTTAGCCTAGGCTGCTGGGTCCTGGCAGAGCCACGGCCGGAGCCCTCGCCAAGCGCCTGCCTCGGGGCCTGGGTGGGGCTGCGGGACGCCGGTCCTGACAGAGGAGCCTTGTTCTCGGCCGCCTGGACCCTCCTCCGCCCCTCCCGCCCGCCGTCTTAGCCAGCCCGGCGCCCGCGCCACCCAGTCCTCCGCCTGCATCGACCCGCTTCACCGGCTCTCGACGGCCCCCGAGTTTGCCCCGGCTTCCGGATGGAGCCGCCCCGTCGGCGCTTCGCTCTGCCGCTCTGCCCCGCCTGCTGCTTCAGGAGGCCGGTAGGTTTGGCCGGCGCTGGGGGGGGGGGAGGGAGACGGTGGCTCCGTCGCCCTCCCTCTCCGCCCTCCTGCTGGAAGGCCGCGACCGGCCGGGACCTGCAGCTGCCGAAGCAGGTCGGGCACCCGCGCACGCCGGGCAATGGCGAGCCGAGGTCCGGGGCGGGGCCTGGGCACCGGCAGGTGGGGCAGGAGGCGGGGCCACCGGGGGAGGGGCGCCCAGGTCAGGCCCCCGCGTGAGCACCGCCACCGGCGGGGGCGCGGGCAGGTACCGGAGGCGGCCCAAAGAAACGAGGAACAGCTGGCAGGCGCCGAGCCGAGCCGCGTCCCGCCTGCTCCGCGGGCTTCAGGCCAGATCCTGGGAGGGCAGAGTCCAGCGTCACCGTCCTCCCGGCAGGGAAGGCAGAAGGCTCTGCGGGGAACGGAGGCGCGCGGCGCAGCCCCGACGGGGTCCGGACGGAGCTTCGCTGCGGTGCAAGCAGCCGGTTGAAGACTCCCCCTCCCTTCCCGGGAAGCGGCTCGCGCTGCCCCAGTCTCAAGGAGCAGCTGTCGCGGTCTTCGGAGGCGGGAGGGCGGCGAGGGGCCGAGCACGGTAAGGGCGGTGCATCTGGACCCGCCACGTCCCGCCGGCCCCCGACGACCGACCTCCTCGGGAGCGGCGGGGCTTGCGCGTCCCAGGGGGCGACTCGGACCCAGAAGTCCCGCAAAGGGTCCCCAGCTCCGCCTGATCGGCCCGGGCTTTGCCCCCCGCCCACCGGCAGCTACGTTCGGGGTCTCCGCGGTCGAAGCGGGGGCGGGACCGACTCCGGCGTCCCTGGCGGGCGAATCGCCCTCGGCCGTTCCCGTCGGCTGCCCTCCCGCCCCGAGGCGCCCCCTCCTGCCCGACGGGGAGGCGCTTCCCGGCGAGCGCTCGGCCGCTGCCGGCCCCGGGACTCCTCGGAGAAGCCTCCGGCTGCCGCCCCCATTGGGACCCCGGGGCCATCCCGGGGCAGCGCCTCCTCCGGCGGGCGAGACCAAAAGCCGGCCAGGCCGCCGCCGCCGCCGCCGCGCTGTCTCCCGCCGCCCTCCGGAGCGCGGCGCCTAATCCGTCCGGCCGCCTGGAACGGCGCGCGTGGATGAGCGAGATAGGGCCGCGCGGCTGTCGCGCACCAGCACTCGCGCACACGCCCTGCGGGAGCCGCGCCGGGCGGGGCCTCCGCCAAACGCCGCGGCAGGTCGCCCCGCTCGGCCATGATGCCGCCCGGCTGAGCGCCCCCAGCCAGCTCGGCCGGCCCCGCCAGCATGCTGCCCACGCAGGAGAGCGGCCCGGCGCCCCGCCGCTCCCGCCCTCGGTGAGTGGACGACGGGAGAGGCCGCCCCCTCCGTGGCGGGGCCGGCGGAGGCTGCCCGCCGGGCGAGCTCCGGGCCCGGTTGGTCGCCTGGCGGGGCTCCGGCTCTCCGCAGGTGCCGCCGGGTCTCGGGTGCCCCTCCCGGCCTGATCGGCGGCAGAGGCGGGCGGGCGGGCGGCGGGGGCCCCGGGCGGAAGAGAAGCGTCCCGAGAGCGACGGGCGCGGCTGGCACGAGCGCCTCCGGCTGGGCTGCCGCTGCCTTGGCTACTCCGACAGCGCCCGGTCCCCAGGCAGCACCGGCGCCGTCCTCGCCCGCCGGAGGAGCCGTGCGGAGCGGGGCAGCGGGAGACGTCGCCGCGCTGGGCGGAGGGGGCGGGCGGGGGCTCGTCCGGGAGGGGCGGAGGACGGCGCGCACGTGTCTCCCTTCCTCCCACTGGCGCCGGGGAAGCGGCAACCATGGCAACGGAGAAGGGCCAGGCCTGCCCGCAAAGGCCCTGCCGCTCTTCTGGGGCCCCGGAGGACCTCTTGGGGCGGCTTTCCTGCCCAGAGCTGCTGGGAGTCCCGGAGGGGGTCTCCCCCTATGAAGCCAGGAAAACAAGGAGGATGGCTGGCGCTGGACCAGTCTGGGGGCAGCTAGCCGCCCCTCATCTCTGCCCCCCCCCGTGGAATGGGAGGCGGCTGTTCTGACCACTCGGGATGCCCAGGGCGAAGTGAGGGCCTGGCGGTGGCTGATGGGCGGCGGTGACCCTTGCTGCAGAGGGAGGAGAATTCCTGGGGAGGCTGGGTGCCCCCAACTCTGACACTGTTTCCCCCCTCCCCACTTGCAGGAGGTGATGTCTGCCCGATGGAAAGAGAAGCCGCCCATGGCTGAGGAGAACTCCAGCGGCAGCAGCGGCTCCCCCACCCCGGGAGACACCCTGCCCTGGAACCTGCCCAAGCATCAGCGCTCCAAGCGGACCAAGGCAGCCGCGGGCGGCAACGGGTCGGTGCTGGACCCTGCAGAGAGGGCGGTTCTCCGCATCGCAGGTAGGCGAGGGCTGGCAAGCGCCGAGGGGGACGTGGGGTCGGCTGCCGACTCTGGTGGCATCTGCTCGCCCTTGCCACCTTGCGCATTGGCCTTGCCGGTTGGGCTCAGGCTTTGGGGTGCGGAGGCCCAGGATGCCTTGTCGACGTGGGCACGGATTGGGCGCCGTGTACTGCAGTGCCAATGCCCTGCCCTGCCGGGTGAGGCTGGTGTGGGCAGGGAAGCCTTAGTTTCCCAGGGTGTTCTTGGCAGAGATCTTTGCCCTCGTTTTCTGGAGGCCCCACTGGGCAGCGGTGTCTGGAGATTGGTGTTTGGCCAAGTCGGGTGGCCGGTTGCGACTCTAAGCCGGAGGCTGATGGCTCCTTGCTCTGGCTTTCAGAGGAGCTTCCTCCATGGCATGGGCTGGAGGATTGGCAGTGCCCAGGGTTGGTGGTTCTTGGGTGCGCTGGCGCAAGTTCTGGATATTACGGCCCTGTTCCCGGCTGACCTTCTGAGCTTTGCTGTGTTGTGGACCTGAGTCTTACCCAGAGGCTTCCCCCCTGAGCCAGGAGGATCGTGGCTGAAAGCAAAGCACGGCGGATTGCTATCAAAATAGGGGGCTGTTGGGAAAGCCCGTTGGCCCAGGCAGCAGGGTTAAGGCCTTGGGTCTGGGCAGGGAGCCAGCTGAGTTGCTGCTGCTGCTAGGGCTGCTTCTTTGGGCTTCTTCTGCCTGCAGTAAAAGACCTTCCAAACCTGCAAGGTCTCAAGTGCTGTCTTGAGTTTCTGGGGAGACCCCCTCCGTGCCCTTCTGACGCCCTGGAAGTTGGTGGGTCTTCGCTGGAGCTGGGCACTGGTGGGCTTTGTGAACCTCCCCTTGCAAAGGGGGACGTTGCTGTTCTCTTACCTGCTGATCTGGGAAGGCCAGAGCACAGCAGACGGCCTCAAGTGGCTCCTTCCTGAAGGACAGATGAAGAGTTACCCCCCCCCAACCCTCCCCCCCTGCAACCTCTTGGCTGCAATTGTCGTCCCAGAGTTTTGGTCCGAGGAGGGCTTGAGTGCTAGTGTTAATTAGGAGACTCTCTTCTCTGAATTTGATTGGCTAATTGCTGGTGACTCTTGGCAGACACAGCCATGGACCCCCTCCAGTGGGATCTGTCAGCTTGCTGCTAGTTGTCCTCTCCAGAGTCCAACTTTAGAGCATCCCAGGAAAAACCACCGGCCTCCTCACTTCTGACCCTCATAGGTGCAGGCAAGCCACGGCACCTGAGTATCTCCTCCAATGATCCAAGATTTCACCAGTTTTGTTGGCATTGAACCAAGGGCTCGTCTGTAATGTATTGCTTGACCGCCGGTGCCTTTACTGTAGAACAGTGTTCCTCAGCCTCGGCAGCTTTAAGATGTGTGGACTTCAACTCCCAGAATTCCTCAGCCAGCATGGGAGTTCACGCATCTTAAAGGAACCCAGCTGTAGATAGTTGGTTGTAAATGCAGACTCTGCCTGCCACTTTAATTCTCATCGTTGCAGTTCTAAGTGATTTTGTGGTTTTTCTCTGTAGATTCCTTTGGCTCTCTGAGCTTGGTTGTTTTCCCGATAGAAGTTTCATTACCCAACTAGGTAACATCATCAGTTTAGAAGGAAGTAGCGTTTGCTCTCTGTTTATATGCAGCATTTTGCTCTGTCAATGTTGGTGGGAATGTAGCTTTCCCTTTGGAAGCTGTTGTGTACTCCCTGATTGTTTGTTGAGTGTTAATCCTGGTGTTAGTTCCTGCTTATCTGGGTGTTGGCTGTGAAAAGGAGGTGTTTGGGTGTTTCTGTTTCCCTTTTAGCCGTTTTATTGTTTCTTTTGAATGTTGTGTAAATGTTTATATGGACTGTTGATTGTTGATTTGTGTGAGTGCCAGGCTTCCAGGAATTCCCTGGCGGTTTGGATTAGCTTGGTTTAAGATGCTCAAAGTTGGGAAAAAAATAAAATAAACATTATATAAGAATTCCAATGCGGTTATCCCCAACAGAAGCTCTAAAATACCCAAACCTACTGGATTAAATAAATAAGATAATTAGATACAAGGAATTAGTAAATGAACAGGGAAATCTGAAAACAAAACAAGAATTGGAACAAGATATAGGCAGAGAGATTGACTGGTGGACATTTACACAAATTCAATCTAAATATACAGAGGACAAAACATATGAAATACAAAAAGAGCCGTAAGAATTGGATAAAATTATACATGGAACAGAAATAAAATTAATTAGCAATGTATATAAATACCTATTGAGATATAAAATGGAAGACGAGGTTGTCAAAGACACAATAATTAGATGGGCAAAAAATTTTGGATATAATATAGAATTGGAGAAATGGGGAAAAATATGGGAAATAAACATAAAATTGACTATGTCAGCGGCATTCAAGGAAAACCAGTTGAAGATGTTTTACAGATGGCATCTTCCACCAGCAAAGCTTCCCAAGATGTTCCAGTACAATTCGCCAACATATTGGAAATGTAAAAAAGTACATGGAACATATTATCATTTATGGTGGACATGCCCAGTTGCAAAAAAATACTGGACTACAATAAGAAGATGGATTGAAGAAATAATAGACCAACCCTTAGACTGGAAACCAGAAATCTTTTTGCTGGGTATTTTAAACAGAAAATATAGTAAAGAAATATGGTACTTAATTTTACATATAACAACGGCAGCAAGAATAGCATACACACAGTTCTGGGAAAATGAGAATATACCTTCAGAGGAAGAAGGGATAAGAAAAATCCTGGACTGTGCTGTGATAGACAAATTAACAAAAGAGATAAAAGAAAAGGAAGACACAGAGTACTATTTAATATGGAACAAGTGGTATGACTGGTTGGAGACTAGAAATAATAGAGGAGAATAAATGTGGAAAGGTCAAAAGTGGAAAATGTGTGTATAATAATGTATAGTAATAATAATATGTATTACTCTTAGTATGAAGTACAGTATGAAGGAAGAAAAATGCAAATAAGAAACAACGGGGCATCAAGGACAAATATTCTAAAGAAGAATAAGGGGGGAGAAATGTAAATAATAGAAGATTACCGTTATGAAATCGCTGTTAAAAAAAGGGGAGGAGTATATGCTGTGTGTGTATGTGTGTTATGTTTTGTTTTGGTTTAAAAAATAAAATAAAATAAGGGATGCTCAAAGTTTCCCAGCTGTAGCGATGGTTGAGTTTGTCCATGTGTTGTGAAATCAGGGAGTTTCCATCATGTCTTCTGACTGCTCCTTGGTGCTCATGGATGCGCTTCCCTGGTCTTCTGCCTGTCTGTCCTACACAACGGCTGTTGCAGTCCTTACACTGTATGCTGCAGACGACCCCCATTTTTTTCTTCGGGGGCTGCTGGGTCTTTTGATTTACTTAGGATGTTTTGGGGGCTTTAGTTGTTTTCGCTGCTATGGTGGTGCTGTGGGGTCGTAATACTCTTGAGAGGTTTTTGATGTGCCATAGTGTTATTGTTTTCGCTGCTTGTGTTAGCTGTGCTGTGGTAGACTAAATGGTCAGGCCTTTTTTGATGAACTTGCATGGATATCCATTTGTAGAAAATTTTGGTTTAGGTCAGGGGTCCACACCCTTTCTTCGTTAGCGGCCTGATGCAGAGGGTAGTGGAGACGCCTTTACGTGCACGAACAGGGCCACGATTGTGTGCGCGATGGAAACAGGGCCACAAGCACCCATGCAATGCTCAAGCGATGCTAGTGCTTGCACGCCACCGCAATGCTAGCGGGAGTGGAGACTGTGCTCATGATGCTAGCTAGCACCTGTACAATCCTCACGATATTGCTAGCGTCCACGCGACACCGCAATGCTAGCATGAGTGGGGCGTGCATGCATGCACACACGGGTGCACTGGCCAGCCACTCAAGTGGCCCAGTGGCCAACAACCCATGGCCCGGTAATGGACCGTGGCCCACAGGTTGGGGACCTCTGGTTTAGGTGATCTGTTTCCATTTTCTGGTGTTCAAGGTTGCTGCCTTTGTGCTCTTCTAAATAGTGCTTCCACACAACTCCTCTTTTGGGAGGATGGGTTGTTGCTTTGTAGTGGAGCACTCGGTTAGCGTGGGTAGTTTTTTCCATAACTTGTGTTTCTAATTTGCTGTCATTTCCTCTGCTGATGAGATGCCTGGGATGGGTGTGTGATGTGGTTTCCTTCTTCCCTTGTCAGTTTTATTCTTTGGAAGATGTCGGTGATTTCATGTGTCTTTTCTGGTTGTTCCTTTTCTATTATGGCAAATGTGTAGTCTACATTCCAGATCGATGCACTTGTGGCTGCATGGGTGGGCCTTCTCTGTCCACAGCAAATTGTTGGCCACGCTGCTTATCCACTAACTAGATTAGGGGTGAACAAGATGGGGGGGGGCTGGGGCTGGGCTTGGAGAGGCAGGGCAGATGCCTGCCTTTGTAGACAGCGGAACAATGACAGCTGGAGGGTGACATTTCCTCCCCAAACTGGCCCAGAGGTCAAAGGTTAATGTCTTCATTCCTGGGTCAGAGTGGACATAGAGAGGGGTCAACAGGATCAATCTTTCCACCATTTCATAGCCAGGCGTGACCTGCTGCTTAAATTGCATCTACTTTTAAGCGTGGATCTTTTCCTCCGAGGGATGGGGCTCCTTTCTGCCTGCCCAGCAACCTAAAGGCAAAGTCACAGAGTTTCTTGGTTGCTATTTTAATGTTATTTATGTTTAGAATTCACGACACTCTTTTTATTGTTTTAATTGCCAGTCACCCAGAGCTGTGTACAGTATAGGAGATGGACAGCCATTTAAATTGATAAATAAAGAACTCCTACATGATCCTTCAGTCAAGGCCTCTGTTCACCTTCTTGCAGGGGTGCAAAATATCCCTTGCAATGCTGCTTCCCTCCTCCCCATAATCAGAATAGAGCTGGAAGGGACCTTGGAGGTCTTCTAGTCCAACCCCTGCTCGAGCAGGAGACCCTACACCATTCCGAACAAATCACTGTCCAGTCTCTTCTTAAAAGCCTCCAGTGATGGAGCACCCACAACTTCTGGAGGCAACTTCTGTTCCACCGATTAATCGTTTTCAAAGTTAGGAAGTTTCTCCTCAATTCCTGGTTGCTTCTCTCCTTCATTAGTTCCCATCTGTTGCTTCTTGTCCGGCCTTCAGGTACTTTGGAGAATAAGTTGACCAAAGCAAAGGTCAACTTATTTTAATAAGCGAAGGGTCGCCAGTGCAGAACACCCCCTCCCCCCTTAGTTCTTTTCTCCAGGGGTGCTCCGGGGCCTTTGCCCTGGCATGAAGGAGGGGCGGACATGAGAAAAACCTTTTAAAATGTCCCAACGTTTCCATTGTAGGTTTCATCTTTATAAGTACCACACAGAACTATTCACAATAGTTTAAATCTGGGGGGGGGAGAGAAAGAGATTTTGGTATCAGCTCAGGATGGGTTGGAGAGCTGCAGAAAACTGGGACGTGGCCTGTGAGTTGATGTGCATAGCCGTTTTTGTTCTTCTTGTATTTTATTCTTTTAACAACCTGCTCCTTCGTAATCACGATTATTAGCAGATACCAAGCTTGCATGTGGCGTAAGATTGCCCCAGAGTGGAAGGTCAGGTGGAGCAAGGGAAGGATGGAGGTTGCCAAATAAGGTAACAAATGTCTCTCTCTTACACTGGGTTTCCCCCTCTCCACTGGAAAATCCCTCTGGAGCCTGCAGGGAGATCACCCGCAGTTGAGCTGGGAGTCAGGAGGGACCTTGGAAATCAACTAGCCCAACCCCTGTCCAGGCAGGAAGGCACTCAGACCAGGAGGCAGCCTCCATCAGCCAGCTCCCAAGGCAGCCTCTTCCCATGGGCCAAATATTCCTGACATCCAAATGAAACCTCTTTCCTTATTCTTTAAGCAGCTGGTTCCTTGTCCTATTTTCCCGAATGATGCTTGAACTCTTTCCCTGCCCTTCAGGGACTTATTTCTTCATTCTAGCGTCATAGTGCTGAATCGATGCAGACCTAGAAGGTTGTGGGGTCCCTGGTGCTCTCTGAGCATGGTGGTCTTCCTGCAGACGTTTCATTACCCAACTAGGGAACATCATCATTGCTAGCAATGAAACGTCTTCAAGAAAACCACCATGCTCGGAAGAACAGGAAGCCCACAGTTGGGCCCTGAGCTATGAAAACTCTCTTCTATCAGTACTTACAAGGTTTCCATTGGAGGAACATGGCAAGCTGTAGGACAGCATAATAACAAAAGAACAAATTGGCTTTTATTCAGTAGTCCAGACAGAGTGTCCACAAGTCATCCGTGCCTCACCAATACTGGCCTCCTCCCATATATCCCCCCCATCCCTTCTGCCACCTCCCCTGCCAGGTCCCTTCTCTGGCTGGAGACCCTGGGAGAAAGCATCTGGATTTGTGGCATCGGGATTCTTCATCCCAATTCTCACCACACCCAGGTTGAGTGGAGTGGAGTACAGTACAGTAGAATAACTGGAAGGGACCTTGGGGGTCTTCTAGTCCAGCCCCCTGCTCAAGCAGGAGAACCTATACCATCTCAGACAAGTGACTGTCCAGTCTCTTCTTAAAAATCTCCAGTGATGGAGCACCCACGATTTCTAGGGGCAAGCTGTTCCACTGGCTAATTGTCATCACTGTCAGGAAGTTTCCACTTAATTCCAGGTTGCTTCTCTCTTTGTTCAGTTCCCATTGTTTTTCATCCTTCGCTCTGGTGCTCTGGTGAATAATTTGACTCCCTCTTCTTTGTGGCAGCCCCTCAGATACTGGAACACTGCTATCATGTCTCCTCTATTTCTTCTTTTCTTTAGACTAACCAAACCCAAGTCCTGCAGCCGTTCTTCCTATGTTTTAGTCTTCAGGCCTTTGATCAACTTAGTTGCTCTTCTCTGAATTTTTTTCCAAACTCTCAACGTCTTTTTTGTGATATGGTGACCAAAATTGGCTGCAGTATTCCAGGTGTGGCCTCACTAGGTTTTATAAAGCAGTATTAATACTTCATGTGATCTTGATTCTTTGCCTCTGTTTATATAACCCAGGATGGTATTAGCTTTTTTGGCTGCTGCTGCACATTGCTGGCTCATGGTCAAGTGATCGTCCACCAGGACTCCAAGGTCCCTCTCACAGTTGCTGTTTTTGAGCCAGGTCTCACCCAGTCTGTACTTGTACCTTTGGTTTTTCCTGCCTAAATGTAAAACTTTGCTCCACATTGAAACTTATTTTGATGGACAGGGCTCATTGTTCGAGTTTATCTTTTTGGATCCCGACCTTGTCTTCTGGGGTGTTGGCTACTCCTGCCAGTTTGGTGTCGTTACGGTAGCAGTCTTGACCCAGAGGCTGGAGGCTTTGAGGGCAGACGGGGATTGAGCCCAAACATGACTCTGTGGATCTGGACACTGGCTGTTTCCAGAGTGAGGCTCAGTTCCTGCAGGAAGACTGCAGGCTTGATTGAAATGGAGTCAAAGCGCTCGACGGTGACTTAGGCAGCAAGGATAGAATAGATCCTGATGAAGATGGTGCAGAGGATTATGAATTATTAAGAATTGGGAATGAAATGGCTGATGTTTGTGTCACAGAGGTGGAAGGATTGTCATCTCCGTTGTGGATCCTTGTAAAAAAAGGGAATTGTTCGGTTGGTGGTCCTTTCATGAAAGAAGCAGAGAGGAAGCAACTAGAGTCCACCCTGAAAGCCAGCTATGCAAGGGAAGAAGCTAATTCATTACTACCCTGTGCGGTCCCTAGGCCTGCTCTTAAAGAGATGGGTCAGGGCAGATGGGTAAGAAAAGCGAGGGGTCCTTCGGGACCCAGGATGGCGAGGGGGGAGCGTCTGCTGAGAAAAGGCTCGGCTTCAGAACACAGTTTTGGACTGGGGGGAGGGGAGGGGCAGGGAACGGAAGGCCCGTGGTGGATGAGAGTGCAGCCAGCAACTGTGGCAAAGACCCAGGAGCCAGGGAGAAGACCGGCCGCTCCTCGTGAGGAGCTGCAGGAGAGCTGTTCTCTGTGGGTTTGAGTGCCAGGAGACAATGGGGCACAATGTCCCGAGGAACGGATGTTTCTCGCAAGAGGCGAACATGGCTGCGTGTAAGAATGCGCCTCTGCCCACTTGGAAGCGATCGGAGCCAGCAGCCCTGGATGAGAGCCTCTGAAAGAAGGACGGATGAAAAGGCTGAGGAACAAAAAGAGGGTGGATAAAGAGGCCGAAGGTTTTGCTTGCTTATTTCCAAAGCTTTTGGCTCTTCCAGTTGAGCAATGGAAAAACCCCCCTCTTCCCCCACCTCCTTAATTCAGATTAAAAGAAGTAAGGAAATACAAAGCAAGCAAAAGAAAACCACAGGCTCATAAAACCACTTAGCCGAAATCCTGAGGACAAAACTCCCTGAGCCCAGAGGCAGTTAAAAATTAAATTCTGCTGCCAGGGAAAACACATCCCCTCTTCCCCCCCCCCTTCTCCCTCCCCCCCCCCAAAGCTGTGACTGTCCCGGAGGCTCAACAGGATTTCTGAATGCTGAAACAAGAGACCTTTGAACCTCTGCAGGGAGAACCTGTTCCGGGATGGGAGCCTCAGCAGAGGGGGGGGGGTCGGCAGATGGGGGAAGGGGGCCCTGCAGACTTGTGTGGCCCTGAGCCTGCCGAGATTAAAGCTGACCTCCAGTGCCCGGAAGGACATCCGGAAGCCAAGAGGCACCAGCGCAGGAAGCGGAGGGGAGCGCCCCCTGTCGGCTGCCTCTGGGGCAAAACTAAGGGGGTCTTTGAAAGGGGAGAAAGCCGCTTTGGCAGCGTTTCTGCCTCCTGCTTTAATTCCTGGCGCTCAGCATTTCTCACCCTTTGGTGCCCTCTGCAGAATGTTCCTTACTGAGAAGGGAGGAGCAGCCTGGCTCAACCTTGGCCACTTGAAGACGCCTGGACTTCAGCTCCCAGAATTCCTCGGCCAACATAGCTGGCTAGGGAATTCTGGGAGTTGAAGTCTACACATCTTAAAGTGCCCAAGGTTGAGCCCCACCGATCTATGTCTGCGGAAACCCCAGAGCCGCAGACGCCTCGCAGGAAGCCGTGCGCTTGCCGTGAGCGCGAGGGCCTCTTCGGTCTCCAGCCTGTCCAAGGCCTAGACCAGGCAGCTGAGCAGGGCCCCGGCCGGAGCCAGGACTTGCTGCCACATTTTGGGGCTTTGCGTAGGGATTTCCTAACCGAAACCATCCGCCCGTCTTGGCAAACTCGGCTGCAGATAATGAAGGACCTACGGTGGGTGCAGGCAGGATCTCTGAAGCCTGTGAGGCAGAGGCCCCTGCAGGTGGCTTGGGATTTCAGAGGATGAGCCCATGGGGAGGGGGGAGGACTGGTTGGGGTCTCGTGGGAGTTCACTGCCCGTCGGGAGGGGGGCCTCTGAAGCAGCCGGGGCTCGGCCCCCAAGGGACCTGCCGGAGGAGCTCTGGCGGGGCATCTGTGTGGATGGCACCCTGATGCGCTCTGTTTTGCGTACTGCAGCTAAAAATAACCCGTCCCCCTCTTGGGCTGCAGTCAATCTGGAGGGAGGCTGAGATTTAGCAAAAGAAATTGGAGCAGGATCAGCTGGAGGAAGAAAACAAGGGAAGGCCTGGCAAGTGGAGCAGCTTGCCTGGGGCCGGCCCTTCCTTCGCTCCCACGGTTAAGCGGAGGCTGGCTAGGAACGGCGGGGCCTAGGAGTGGGCACCAGGCGCCCTTTGGGGGGGCTCAGGACAGATATTGAGGGGACCCTTATCCTCCTTCCTCTTTGTGCCTGTGTGCCTTTGTATGCACACAGTGAGGAACTGTTATTGTGAGAATGTCACCTTTTCATCACCACCAGCCTTCCTGGTCTAAGGGACAGGGAAGGTGGGGAGGGATCTCTGAAGGGCAGGCAGGTAGGCAGGCAGGGGGGCAACTGGCTTGCCTTCCTCCCTCCCTCTCTCTCTCCCCCCCCCGCGCCCCTGGGCTCCCCCTTGGGCTCTGTCTCCTGCTGCGTCTGCTAAGGCTTCCCTGGGAGACAGCCAGGCGCGTCTTCTGCAGTGCAAAGGCTCCAGCAGGCGGGTTGTGTGGGAAGCTGCTGGGGATCCCAGTGGAGAAGCTGGACCCACCCTTGCCAGACTGAACCGGCGGGGAACTGACAGTGGCTGGCAGGGTGGGTGGGGGCGGCTGCGACTCCTCTGCAGTGAGTGAAGCATCCAGCAGGGGGCCGAGGCTTCCCGCTGGGTCTTGCCCCTTCGGCCCAGCCCTTCCCTGGCAGCAGCAGCAGTAGCAGCAGAATCTGCTCCCGTGTCTTTTTCTTTGCTTCCGTCTTCAGTGCATTGTAACATGGAACACAAAACCATCCCCTTCTGTTTTCCCCCATTTGTGCGCAAGCATTTTGGATCGTGTGCTCCTTTCCCTGCTCAGCCCAACCCCCTCGGCTTCCAATACAGTGTCCTGATTTCGCCAGCCTGCAGCTCACCTGTTTTTCTTCCATTCCTTTCAACTGAATCTTAGTAGCTCAGGGTTGAAATGAGGGGTCCTCTCTGAGCTGGGTGATTTTCTTGCAGACATTTCAGTACCTGACTAGGTCACATCCTTGGTGTGCTGAAAATGTAACCTAGTCAGATAATGAAACGTCGGCAAGAACACCACTAAACTCGGAGAGCAGCAGAAAGAGCCCACCTGTGGTCATTCCTGCTCTTAGCCATTACTCCGTTCGCATTCTGTGAAGGTCCCGTGTGGGCCGCCTGCAGCCCAGCTGGGCTTGGCCAGGCAAGGCTTTCCCCTTCAGCCAGTGCCTACGCAACCAGTGCCCCCTCCAGTCCTCCCACTGTCCAGAGACTGCTAGGATGGCTAATGGTGCAGCGGACGAGGCACCAACCCCTCTCCTATTGGGGCCTTGGCTGGGGGTCCTTGGGCTGAGAGAGGCCATGTGCTCTGCCCCAGCATCCCCCCATGGCTAATGAGCTCAGCTTCCCTTCTCTAATTGCCGGAAGTTGGGCAGAGAAGGGCCATCTGGGTCTGGGGGGGCCCTTGGGACCATCAGCCAATACTCAGACCATCGATTGGCCCACTGGATGGGAGGAAGCAGAGGGTTGCTTTGGCCAGCAGCCTGTGTGTAGGGGGGGGGGTCTCCTGCGGATCAGCTCTGGAGCTTTTCTGCAGTTCTCCATGGGGCAGACCTTTCCGATCCCTCCGCTTTCTCAGCCCCCTAGCCCCACCTCTGGGCTGCATTTGGAAGGAGAGTCCACAGGGAACCGGGGGTTCTTCCTTCCAGGCATCTTCCATTTCCCCCCCCCACACACACACACCTCTTACTTCTGCTCCCAATTCTCCTGGCAGGGACTTTGAGTTGGTGGACGGTAGCTGAGGAGCTATGGGGGGGGGGGAGTCTTGGGGAGCTGGAGGGAGGGGTCTGGAGCCAAGCAGGACGGCCTTTCCAGGCGGAGGACGAAGGAAACCCTGGCAGCTGCTGCCTTTGTCGCCCTCCAAGGGAGCCACTGCCAGGGAGGAGCTGCTGGGAACAGTGGCCAAAGCAGGCAGGAAACGGCTCCTGAGGACCCCGTCTCTGGGTGGGGGCTGGAGGGGATTCTGTATGCAGGATCACAGGGTTGGAAGGGGTCCAGCTCCCAGCCCAGGACAGGAATGCTCAGGCCATCCAGGACAAAAGGCTGTCCATCTGTTTCTCCAAAACTGCCCTGTCAGCTTCTGCAGTCAGGAAATATCTTCCTCTTAATGCTGGAGTGATTGATCAGATAGGTCAGTGTCCATCCCCAGTGACCGCAGGGGCCCTGCCCAACCTGATGCTTCAGAACTTACCATGATGCCCCGGTCTCTCCCCCTCTTCCCTCCCCTTCCACCTTTCCTGGCATTAGGGGAACCTGGCTCTACCCATCATTTGTCTGAAATGCAATTTCAGCCTGGTCTTTTGTGCTTCGAGTGAGAACTAAACTGATTTGTTTCATGACTCATATGTTTGTTTTCCTGACGATTCAAGGATTCCGATTCCAAAGTTCAGGAGCATCTGTGGTCTTTTTGTCCTGCTTACCACGATATAAAAAAAATGTTGAGACTCTATAAAGAGTGCAGAGAAGAGCAACAAAGATGATTAGGGGACTCAAGCATATAAGGAACGGCTATTGGAATTGGGTATGTCTAGTTTAACGAAGAGAAGGACGAGGGGGGACAGGATAACAGTCTTCCAGTATCTCAGGGGCTGCCCCAAAGAAGAGGCAGTCAGGCTGTTCTCCAAAGCGCCTGAAGGCAGGACAAGAAGCAATGGATGGAAGCTAATCAGGGGAAAAGCAACCTAGAACTAAGGAGAAATCTCCTGACAGTTAGAACAATTAACCAGTGGAACCACCTGCCTCCAGAAATGGTGAATGCTCCAACACTGGAAGTTTTTAAGAAGAGACTGGACAGCCATTTGTCTGAAATGGTATATGGTTTCATGCCTGAGCGGGGGGTTGGACTAGATGACCTCCAAGGTCCCTCCCAACTTTATTATTATTATTATTATTATCGATCATCGCACAGTCAGCCAGATGTTCAGACTGGATTTGGCATTTTGTCTACCTATCGAGTCCTTACCCAGGACCTGGGATAGGCAGATGTGGATGTTTGATGGTATTACAGATATCGTCGCAGGATGGAAGCAGTTCCTAATAAGGCTGCCTTTTGCAATTGACTAATAGCGAATTTGTCAATGCCAATGGTGTTCAAGTGGTGCTCCAGTTGTTTTGGGATTGCACCCAAGGAGCCTATTACTATTGGTACTACCCTTGCTTGCTTTTGCCACAGTCTTTCTATTTCTATTTGTATGTCTTTGTATTTTGTGATCTTCTCCAGTTCTTTCTCTTCTATTCTGCTATCTCCAGGCACTGCCACGTCCACTATCCAGACTTTTTTGTCTTTCTTATCGACCCTTGTTAAGTCTGGGGTGTTATGTTGCAGGTGCTTGTCTGTTTGAATTCTGAAGTCCCAGAGCAGTTTAATTTTATCATTTTCTATGACTTTCTCTATTTTATGATCCCACCAGTTTTTGCTTACAGGCAAATGATATTTTTTGCAGATCTTCCAATGCACCATTGTTGCTACTTTGTCATGCCGCTGCTTGTAATCAGTTTGTGCAATCTTCTTGCAACAGCTTACCAAGTGGTCCACTGTTTCTTCAGCTTCTTTGCATAGGCGGCACTTACTGTCTGTTGCTGTCTTCTCAATTTTGACTTTGTATGCATTTGTCCTTAAGGCTTGGTCTTGTGCAGCCAGAATTAGTCCCTCGGTCTCTTTCTTCAATTTTCCTGCTCTTAGCCATTGCCATGTTTTATTATTATCTGCTTTCCCAGCTATTTTTTTCATGTATTGGCCATGTAGTGCTTTGTCTTCCCATGCCTCTATTCTGTTCTTCATTTGGTCTTTCTTGTAGGCCAGTTTGGTCTCTCCAGTAGTTAGTAAGCCTTCCTGATATACTAATTTCAGTGCATCTTCATCATTGTTCTTCAGATATTCTTCCAAAGCCATTTTTTCTTCTTCAACCATCTGATGTACTTGTATTATTATTATTATTATTATTATTATTATTATTATTATTATTATTATTATTATTCCCAGCCACACAGAAAACCATTTGGTCAGCCTGCATCTTTGCTTTCTTTCCAGCTTGCTTCCAGCTGCCATGGAAACGGTGGGTGGGGAGCAGTGGGAGGGGAAGCGCAAAGGAGGTGAGAGTGGAATTTCTGAGGAGGGACGGGGAGGCCTGGACTCAAGAGAGGCCAGCTCGAGTTGTTTAACGTGTTCAAGGCCAGCCCTCCTGGGCATGGCATACACGCAGGAGGAGCAGTGCACCTGGACCAGAAACATTTCCAAAACATCCTCCTGGCTGATGATTGAACTCTGGTTGCCTGGCTGCTGGGGGTGGGAGGGCCCTGGGGCTAGTTTCAGTTTGTCTGTTCATGCTCAATTTGCTTTAGACCTTGCCTGACTTTTGCTGCAACTGGTTCCTTCCTAGTAGAAATACCTTTGCTTAGATCAGGGGTAGGCAGCCTTGGCTCTTTTATGACTCGTGGACTTCAACTCCCAGAATTCCTGAGCCAGCTATGAAGTCCACGAGTCATAAAAGAGCCAAGGTTGCCTACCTCTGGCTTAGATCTATGGAGTCAAGGGGTTTCTCTCCCAAGGATTGATCGAAGGCAGCCCTGACACATTGCCTGCACCAGGGTTTCTCAGACTTGGCAACCTTAAGATGAGTGGGGAATTCTGGGAGTTAAAGTCCACCCATCTTAAAGTTGCTAAAGTTGAGAAACACCGGCCTGCACCCTTCTAATCTTTATAACTACAAATACACATCATGATACCCAAGTATGTTTTCCAGAACTTGCATGGCTGTCCTACCCAGTGCTGGCATGTGGTGTGTTTCTTGACTTTTTGTCCACACCGGAGCCCAAAAGATGGACGCTGCCTACCGTTCCTTCTTCCCAAGGCCCCTCGTGCTGTTCCCCACACAGCGTGGGTGGCTCCTGAGTGCTTTGCAAGAGAAGGCCGTGCCCGTCATTCTCCCAAGGACACGTGCTGTCCTCGCCATGCTGTGAAGGCCTCCAGGGCTTTCCAGAAACTTTCCAGAGCGTCTGGAGAACGGCGGACGCAGCCTTCTCACGGGGCTTCACAAGGCCTTCAAAGTCCCTAAAGTGCCACGAGAACGATGCCCAAGTGCTTTGTGGTTTTGAAGCCTCAGAAGCCTTCCAGAGCGTGGCAGGAACGGAATGTGCTATTTGGTGAAGGGGGGGGGGTTGATGGAGGAAGAAGGCCTGGCCCAGCCCTCAGCTGCCTCATGTGGGGCAGGCGGAGGGGGGAGGCTCGCCAGCAGCCTCAGCAGCCATATGAAGAAGATGGCGAGCTGTACTCCTGCATTTTATCTTTCCCTGGGTCTTTAGTGTCCGGTTTCTTTTTTCCTGCACAGCAGCAGTTGCAACTAGAGGGTAGAAAGGCTTTGATCCAGCTCTGGCAGAAACATCCTTCGTGTCCCCAAAGACCCCCGGCTCCTCCCCAGGAGCTGTTGAGAGCCCTCCACCCGGAGGGCCCACCATTGGGCACTCGGCCATCCATCACTTGCCTCTTGTCTCCTCTGCCCATGAGCTTTCCTGGGTGAAACGTCAGAGGCGTCTCCCGGCGGCCTTTCTTGCACAGCAGACAGGCTGCCCTTTGGGGTCTTCCAGCACCTTCTATGCCGTCCCAGCCTGACAGAGGTGCCTGCTGCTGTGGCTGACCAGCCTGGGCGGCCCCGTGCAGGCTGAAATCATCCCCGCCATGAGGAGAATTTAGCAGGCCTGGCGGGCAAAAGAGGGAGAGCTACAAAAAGTACTAAAGTCCTCCGTGTGGCTGGCTTCGTGCATTGCGTGGAGTTGCGGATGGTTCAGTTATGACTGATTTGTTGGATAAACTGCAATTGACCGGGGTCATGTGACAGGTTAAGCTATCAGCCGTGATTCCAAGACACAATCATGGGACTCAGGAACATGCTCAGCCCGTATCAGGGGGTCGGCCTTAATGTTCTCGTCCTCATGATGGTGGTCATGACTCCCCTTCTTTGAGTGAGGAGAAGCCCTGAGGAGCCGGCCCTTCCCTCAGTCCTCCCAAGGGGCCCTCCCTGGGAGCTTCCATGCCTCCTGCAAGGCGGGCTCTTATTCACCAGGAGCAGCAGGCCACTGGCCTGACCCCCAGCTCTGCAGGGACACCCGGCCAGCCCAGAGGCCCAGAGCCCAGGCCCTCTGGGCCTCAGAACCGCCTGGTGAGTCCATCTACCAGGCCGGCTCTCTCTTGGCTGGACCTTTTCCATGCCAGGAGGAGCATCGGGCGGATGGAGAGTGGAGCTTTCAAAATAGGACAGAGTGAGGGGGAGGGGCGGGGGGAGGTTCCAGTGTATATAAACAAAAAATGAACGGGGGGGGGAGACTTTCTTGTGTAGCATCCTGGACAAACACAGCCCGTTGCAATGCTTGCAGCTGCCCCTCCTGCAACATTCCTCCTCCTTTGCCTTCTTCAGCCCATCCCAGCTCCTGAGGAGACGCACCCCCCCATTCTGGTCAATCCTGGAGCCTTGGGGGGGCTCCCCCTAAGGGGCAGGATGTGAAGGCTGTGGCTGCTTTCACCCCATTGACTGGAGCAGGCCAGGGATAACCAGGCAGTGTCTTCATGAGAGGCCACCCTGGGCTGGCTTTGGGGGCTTTGGGGGCGTGGTCAGCTTGGCTGGCAGAGCACAAATGGGATCCCCCCCTTTAGACAGCAGCGCCCAGCTCCTCCCCAGAGTCCTTCCTTGGGCTTTTTTAGGGGGGAGGGCAGGGCAGCCTCCTCGCCTGATTGGCTGAAGGACAGGAGCCCCGAAGGTGGAGCAAGAGCTGGAGATTAGGGGATCAGCTGGAGGGCTCTGGAATCTCCTGGCCAGGCAGAGGAATGTGCCTGATCAGCCCAGGAGGCCCACCTGGAGATCCCCCCCCCCAATCCCTGGGCCAAAGGTTCAGGCTGCTGGAAGGCGGGGGAGGGGGGCTCCGAGTGGGTTGGGGGTCTGCTCCTATTGCCCCCCTCCGGTTCCTGGCAGGCAGGAGCCCACCCTGCCCTCCTCTCAGCTGCGCTCTCCCCCTCCCTCCCATCCCACCCGCCTGGGCCTTGGCGTGGGATTTCCCAGGGAGCTTTGGAGAAGGAGGCTAGACTGGTTCTCCCTGGCCCAGTCCCTGCAGAGAAAGGCCACGACTGGACCCAGTTGTTACCCCCTTCCCTTCCACGGAGCCACCAACCCTGGCCGTACGCTTCTCCGCCCCGGGCAAGTGGCCTGCTCCGCAACACCCTCTGGGGCGGCAGAGCCCCAGCTGGGTTCTGGGGGCCTCTAACTTTAGAGTTGCAGCTCGCATGTCTCTTCCTCCTCAGGTGTTATTTATAGGCAGTGAGCGAGGTGCCTGTGGCTGGAGGGTTGGTGGGCCGGGCACTCGCCATCTTGTCACTCGGCAGCAGCGCTTCCTCTCCTTGGGCCCGTCTGCCCGTGGACCCCCATCTTCCCCTTCGCCTGCCTCCCTGGGCCTTATTTATAGCAGCAGCTCAGAGGCAGGAGCAGAAGAAGAGACGATATCTCCCTCTCCTCACCCGCCTTATAGGGCGGTCTGCATTGTCCCAAAATTAGCCCTGGCTTTCCCCACCCTTCCTTTGGCCATCGCCTGGCCATTCAGCCAGCTGGGCGTCCACCCCACCCCCGATTCTCCAGCTGCCTGTGCTGATGCAGGAGGGGGGGAAGCGCTGAGTTCTAAACCCCTCCCCCTGTGCCCCCTATCCAGGCCAAGGGGTGCTGGTGGGGGGGAGGTTTCTGCTGAGGAAGCTGACTGGGCCGTCAGCAGTGGGTGCCCAGAGAGGGCCAGCTGCCTTCCAAGGGCTCAGAGCAGCTCCAAAGAGTCAGGCAGCGAATACATCTGATGCCCTACAGGTAGCGCTTGGCTTGTGACGTTGGGGACTGTTCAAACTTACAAGACCAACGAAAAAAGTGACTTATGACCGTTTTTCACACTTACGACCGTTGCAGCATCCCTGTGGTCATATGACCAACATTCAGATGCTCGGCCACTGACTCCCATTCATGACGGCTGCTGGGTCCTCCGGTCACGTGATCACTTTTTGCGACTTTCTGACAAGCCCAGTCAAGGGGGAAGCCAGATTCATTTAAGAACTGCAGTGATTCACTTAACAACTGTAGCAAGAAAGGTCACAAAATGAGACAAACCCCACATACGTCTCGCTGGGCTCAGGCTGGATTTGGCATTTTTTTCTACAGACCCCTCATACCTGCAGATTCCTCACATCCCGGACATAAATTGTTTCAAGCTCTCCCCTCGGGATGCTGCTGCAGGGCGGGGCACGCAAAAACAACTGGACACAGAGACGGCTTCCCCTCCTTGCCCCCCCCAAGTGCCATCACTCTGCTAAACACCCAATTCCCACAGCACCGTCCGTGCCTAAGGATACCTCACCACGAAGCAGGACTGTGGTGTTGTTGCTGTCCTCCTCTTCTTTCCTGTTACCTACTCCTCTTGGTATCTGTGACTGTCACTTTGTTGGTTATATCTTATGATTTATCACTTTATTGCTTGAATGTATACTGAGAGCTTATGCACCGGAGATAAATTCCTTGTGCGTGCAATAACACTTGGCCAATAAAATATTAAGAATGCTGTATTCTGCTCTATTCTTTTTCCCACCTGTCCAGTCCTTCCTAAAGGGATGGGCGGGTGTTGTTTAGTGTTGTTGTTGCAGGATACAAACTGTTCCGAGCAAAGCTGCCTTTTGTAATAGACTGATGGGGATTTTGTCAGTGCCAAGGGCTTCTCCAGATGTTTTGGGATCGCACCCAAGATGCCTATTACTATGGGTGCTGTCTCTGCTTCCTCTTGCCACAGTTGTTCTATTTGCAGTTCTTTCTCTTCTCTTCTGCTGTCTACAGTGATTGCCATGTCTGCTATTCAAACTTTTTTGTCTTTCTGATCAACAGTTGTCAAGTCTGGGGTGTTATGTGGCAGAGCCTTTTGGCTTGAATTCTAGAGTCCCAGAACACCTCAGCTTCTTCCTTTCTGTTATCTTGTCTATTTTGGGATCTGACCAGTTCCTGCTTGCAGGCAAATGGTATTTCTTGCAGATCTTCCAATCAATGCACTATTGTTGCAACTTAATCATGATGTTGTTTGTAGTTAGTTTGTGTGATCATCTTGCAACAGCTAACCAGGTGGTCCACTATTTCTTCAGCTTCTTTACATAGGCGACATTTGCTTCCTTCTCAATTCTGGCTTTGTTTACATCTGTTTAATAATAATAATAATAAGAAGAAGAAGTTGGAAGACATTTGAGGTCATCTAGTCCAACCCCCTGCTCAGGCATGGAACCCTATACAATTTGAGACAAATGGTTGTCTAGTCTCTTCTTAAAAACCTCCAGTGATGGAGCACCTATCATTTCTGAAGGCAAAGCTGTTCCACTGGTTAATTGTCTTGACTGTCAGGAAGTTTCTCCTTAGTTCCAGGTTGCTTCTCTCCTTGATTAGTTTTCCTCTGTTGCTTCTTGCCTTGCCTTCTGGTGCTTTGGAAAATAGGTTGACCCCCTCTTCTCTGTGGCAGCCCTTCAAATACTGGGAGACTGCTATCATGACACGTACACACGCATACCGTCCTTTTTTCTAGACCAGGGGTCTGCAACCTTGACAACTTGAAGACTTGTGGACATCAGCTCCCAGAATTCCTCCAGAATTCCATAGCTGCTCTAGAGACTATCCACTCCCAGTCCCTGCAGCTGTTCTTCATATGTTTTTGTCTCCAGGCATTTAATCATCTTAGTTGCTCTTCCACTTTCCTGCTCTCAGGCATTGCCAAGTCTTGTTGTTATCTGCTTTGCCTGCAATTTTTTTTAATGCTCTGGCCATAGAATATTTAGCCTTGCCACACCTCTTTTCTTTTGATCTTTCTTGTAAGCCAGCTTGGTGTCTCCAGCACCCAGTAAGCTGTCCTGGTACACTAGCTTCAGTGCATTTTCTCCATCCATCCATCTATCTCTCCTTCCATTCCTCCATTATTCCATCTCTCCAGACCTGCCAGATTGAAAGAAACCTCCATTGACTAATGGCTACCTTAGCTGGGAACGCGGGGACCTGTAATCCCAACTGAAGGTCCAGAGACAGGCGGAAGCTTCCTTGGGGAGCCCCTGTGTGCCCCTGGGGTGTGTGCCTGGCCTGGAGTGGCTGTGCAATGGCCTTGTGGCTCCGTGGAAGGGGCCCTCCAGACCCCCCAAACAGCACCTCCCTGAGTGAGGAGGGACCACGGGCCGGGCGGCGAGGGGGCCTTGATGCTGGTTGCCAGCCCTGTTTTCCAGCAGGGACCCGGCTGGATCAAAAAATCAACTCATTGCTGAAAGGAATCTGGATAGAAGAACAAAACCACGCAACATTTGCCAAATCCCACGCAGAATCCCTACCCTCCCCCCCCCAGGTCCCTCCTGCAGCCAGAATGGTGACTGTGAAGGTGCAGCCAAGCCCGAGGCGCCGTCTGGCGCGGGGAGCTTGAGAAGGGCCTTTGTTGTGGCTCTCGGCTCCACCACAGCTTGAGCCTGGCAGCAACTTATTCGGGACTCTGAGTCCCATCGAGCAGGACCCAGAAAGGCCAGCCCTGAGTGAACGGTGTGTGTGTATGTGTATGTGTGGCTAGGAGGCACAGCATGAAGCATATGCCAGCTTGCATAGCCAAGGAAAGGCTATGGGAAGTTGATTGATGGGAAGTTCCATCAATCACAACTGCTCCAGCTGCTGCTGTGTGAGGCTGACTTGCCCATCCACCCTTTTCTGCCTCTGGAGCCTCATCTCCCATTAGCTCTGGGAGCCCCCCCCCCCCGCATTGCCAGGCCCCTCTGTGGAGGGTGGGCAGCAAAAGAGGAAGGAGGGGGGGGGCAGCACAGCTCTGGCCAGGACGATGGGCGGGAGGAGCACTCTTTTGGGGCCACACTCTAGCGGCACCCTTCCCAGACAGCTTTAGGGCCCAGTGGCCCTTGCATCATCCCTCCCCCCCAATACCGGCCAGAGGGGTGGGAAATGCAGAGCCAGCGTCCTGTGTGAATGCGGCTGTCATTCTTCAGTGCAAAGATGGTGGTAAAATCCCCCACAAAGTTCCGGGCTCTCCTCCGCCTCCTGGGAATGGCTGCGGCTGCGTCATCCTTGTGGGAGGGGGTGGTCTGCCACTCCCCCTTCCCCTTGTTAAGTTTACTGGGGCTGAGCAGCTGGCTGGAATGGGGGAGGGCCAGCCTGCTGCTGGATTGGGAGGGGGAGGGTGTTTAGACTGCCCCCTCCCAGCCCGTGGGGTCCATGGGAGACCAAGAAGTGGCAGGAGGGAGCTTGTCCTTGAGTCTGACCCCTGTGGGCAGAAGAGGCCCCTCCAGCTCCCCTCAGGGGGAGTTGGGTCCAAGACCCCGAATGTCCCCAGTGCCAGCTGTGGCCTCAGAAGGGCTGGGTGAAGGAACCTCTGTACCTGCTGCCATGTCACCCCTTCCTCCCTCCCTCTCTCCCTCTTGTCCCCCCCCCCCCCAAAGCCTGGACAGCAGTGCTGGCTAAGAGGGCAGCTTCTGGGCACCAGCCAAGGGGCCTCTAGACAGGTGGGGAAGCAGAGACCCCTGGGCCGGGCCCCTTGCTCGCTTCCTGCTGCCGGGGGAGAGCGGGGGGGGGGCCTCCGCGCTCTCCTAGGGACCGCTTTGGGAGCAGAAGCTGCTCTCCGGCCTCCCGGAGCGGGTGTCGGCGCCGATTTCCCAGCCCGAGCCGCAGCCGAGGCTCGCTCAGCCAGCCGCCCGGGGTGGCCCGGAGCCAGGCATCCTGGGGTCCCTGGCCGGGCGCCGGAGGGGCGCAGGGGCTGCCGCTCGCGCATCTCAGGCCGGCGCTCCTGGTGCCCGGCTGGCGGGAAGCGACGCGGGAGGCTCCCGGCGGGAGAGCGGGGCAGGCCGGCGGAGACGCCTGCGGGGCGAGAGGAGCCCCGAGCGCACCTGCCGCTGGAGCCGACCGGTCTGCGCCGGACCTGGCGAGCGCTCCCCGCCCTCCCGAGCCGGCCCTCTCCGGCGACCCAGCCCGGCAGGCGCAGGGGAGAGGCCGGCGGGGCGGGGCGGCGCGGTCCGGCCCGGGGAGGGGACCCTGGGCGACGGTGCCTTTAAGGGGTAGGGCCGGGCCCGCCGCCGGAATGCCGCCGCGGGGTTTGGCCGGCCGGGCCGCCTGGCCTCGCCCCCCTCCGCCGGCGCGGCCCCCGACCCAGCCCAGTCTGCCCGGGCCGCGCCATGGCCACCTTCAACCTCAGCCTGCTGCCCCCCAACCCGGAGGAGAAGGACTTCGTGCAGGCCTACGAGGAGGTGCGCGAGAAGTACAAAGGTGGGCACGGGGGGCCGCGCGGGCTGCTCCGCCGCGCTTTCCCTTAATAGGGCAAACGGAGGCGGCCGCGGCGGGCCGCCTTCCGCCCCTGCGCTCGGCCGGAGCGAAGCGTCCTGGGGCCGGGGAGCCTTTCTGGGCTGGGAGGCGAGGCCGTCAGGGACAACGCTTCCGCTCCCCCCGCACAGGCGCCCCCTTTCAGAGCGAACCGCTTTTATCTCGAGGGTCCTCCCTTTTGGCCCTCCGGAAGGGGGGGGTTAGACAGGTGTGGGCCTGGTGTAGTGAGGGCAAACCCAAGATGTTGGGGGGGCAAAGTCCGCATGAGGGGTGATGAGGAGGGTCTGCTTTGGATTTTGACGTGGCAGGGGGCTGGGAGTCTTGGGGGGGAGGTTCCTGGATGGTGTGTTTAGTGATTCCTTGAAGTCTCCTCTGTTCTGGTTCCGCCATTGCCCAGTCTCCCTTCTTGGTCCATTTGGGGCTTCAGTTGCTGTGCTCACCTTTCTTTTTCCTGTGCCCAACGGCTGGGGGGGAAGAAGCCCCAACCTGTGCCCAGGGGTGGGGATTGGTGGGCTTTGGCCTTGGGGAATGAGAGGGGGACCTTGGAGAGAGGGGCATGCCTGCTCTGCTGGAGTATGGTGGGGGGGGCAGAGTTGCAGCCCCTTTGGGAAAGTGTTCTGTGCATGTGAGTATTTATGGCTCCCAAGGGCTTGGTGCCATTGCCGCTTGGCCTCGGGGCACGCTGTCTGTGAATGCCAACAGGCAGCGAATCAGCTGCCTCTTCCCCACCCTGCCCTCCCCCGGGCCTGGTTCCCCTGCCTGCCCTGCCCTGGCTGGGCATTGCTGCTGGCGCCGGCCTGCTTTTGCTCTGGCCCCGGGCTCCCACAATGGATCTTCCTCAGCTCCCTTAGAAGGGCAGGCGGAGAAAAGATCGGCTTCCTGGCGTGGTGGGAGCCGGCAGTGGTTGAGGTCTCTGTGAGGGAGCCTGGGCAAACCTGGGTGCAGGCCGGTCTGCCAGGCCCCTTGGGTTGGCAGGAGTGCCATGGCTGATATGGGTGAGAAGGCAGAGAAGGAAACTTGGAGAGGGGCAGTCTGACACAGGGGACCCGTTCTCCCCTTCCCCAGCTTCAGTGGAGGAGCCCTTCTAATTTTGTGACGCCAGGGTGGGCACCGTGTGGGGAAAAGGTGACTAACCAGAGTGGTGGCCATCAGAGGCTCTGGGGCAGGCGGCCTATATGAGTCCGAGTGGAGAATTCCTGGGCAGCCAATGGGCAGGCAATGTGGCCTGCGGTCCCTTGGCATGCAGACCCCTTTGCATAAGCATGTCGGGCACGGGTGGCATGACTCCCTTGGGAGAGCTTCCTATGAGGAAGCCAGCCAGGCACGGACGGAATGTGGGGGGGGGGCAGCAAAAGGCGGATCGCTTCCTGGCACCGGTACTGCCTCTGTGGCATCGTCCTGGCATATTTTCCAGGTTGCTGGGGAGATGATTGTCCTCCCTGGTGGAAAATGAGATTTGCTTCAGGACAGTGGCAGATTTGGAGGGCACCTTGGAGGTAAAGCCAAAGCTGCTCATTGTCCTGTTGCGTTGCATAAATGCAGCTGTTGCTGCAGATCACAGCGTCTCTGAACCGTGGGTGGCGTTGGGAGGTGCAGAGAGGCTTCTCCCATCCCACCCTTTGCAATTTGTCCCCGAGGGTCTTCTTAAAAGCCTCCCATGGGGAGACCCCCCTGCCACTTGTGAGGAGAGGGTTCTTCTCTGACAGACAGGAACTCCTCAGCAGGGAGGTGAGTGCTGACCCAGCTCCATCTAGCTCAGCTTTGTGGCCTCAGTTCCCACTTTGTGGTTAGTGGATGGATGGCAGTTTGTGTGGCCCAAGAGGTGAGCGGGGTGAGTTGCTGCCCTGCTCCAGGGGGCTGGTAGTCAGGATAGCCCCTGCCCAGTGACCCATCTCCAGCAGGGGGAGGAGTCCCACTGCAGCTCTTTGAGGAGGGGACAGTTGATTTGGAGGCTCTGATGGGTCCCTCTACCTTGGCTGCATGAGGGGAGAGGGGCACCAGTGTGCAACAGTTCCAAAGACTGGCTGTGCAGAACTGCAGGTCACCTGCCAGGAATCTGAGTGATCCAGTAAGAGGGAGGGGCTTTAGGGAAGAGATTTGGTAACCGGTGGAACAGTTTGCCACCAGAAGTTGTGGGTACTTCATCACTTTTTTAAGAAGACACTGGACAGCCACTTGTCTGAAATGGTATGGGATCTCCTGCTTCAGCAGGGGGCTGGACTAGAAGACTGATTGATTATGGTTGCCCCTCTCCCCCCAAGGTCACACAGCGCCTTGCCTGGTTAGATGGCACAGCCACTTGCCCATTCCTGGGCTTGGTTATGGAACCACAAGGTGGCATCCCCCGGAGAAGGACATCTTCCAGGCCCATCTGGTAGGGGCTGCTCTAGCTAGCGATGCTCTCGACTCACACAAGGCCCCTGTGCCCCGTTTCCCTCCCTTGCCCTACAGCCTCCCTCTTCCTTCCGGGAGCCCTGGTGGCAATGATCCTGGCACTGTCTATTTCCAAGATCTACAGAATGCCAGCCTGGCGAGGTCGTGTAGGTTGTGGTGCCCTTCCTTGCAAGCCAACGAGGTGTTTGAATGGGTGCTTTAGCAGGGTGGGTCCAGCTGGTGCCCCTGCCATGCCCTGGGGCAGAGGTCGAAACTTTCCTTAGCATTCCCAGCAAAACTTTCCTGCTTTTTCCCAGCCCTGTGAGGCTGCCCTGGGACAGGAGTGCTGGTGATCCAGGGCACCGCTGGTCATGCGCACATGTTCTGGCCAGTTCTCGGCCTTGGCATGGGCCATCCCAGCAGGAACCTTTGCTGACGTGCAGCTGGCTCAGTGGGGCCTTTCCTTGGCCCTGACCTGGCAGAGGTGGCGCCTCTGGGGTGCCGCAGGCCGTTCTGCCCAGGAGGACAAAGGAAGCGAAGGGCCCCGGCTGTGGGGCAGTGAGGCCAGCCCCCCAGGCCCTCTACGCAAGGGAGGAGTGGGGGGGACTCAGCCTTGCATGGGGTCCAGATCAAGTGGAGACCCCCTTCCCCCAGACCTCTCTGCTTTTGGTTCCTTTGGGGGTCCTCTTTTTTGGGGAGGGGACCTTGGTCCTGCTTTGGGTCTCTTTCCTTGCTCAGCTCCAGTTCAGGCTGGGTGCATTTTAGCCACGCCCCCCGGAAGGGAGAGCTTGAAAGCCGTGTGCCTGTTCCATGAGCCCAGATGGCTTATGTCCATAGGGGGGAGGGCTGTATTAACCACAATTAAACCATGGTGATTGACAGACCTTTGGAATCTGAGTTGGGGTTTCCCGGACATTCGAATGACTGACATTTCCACCGGAGGAGCTGCAAGGCCTGCAAGCAGCTCCACCGGGAACTGTACCCCTTGCTCTCCTCTCTCCGGCACTGAAAAGGAGGCAGGGCAGACCCCCAGGCAAGAGCCTCACTTAGGGCAAAGAGGGACGGTTGGGGAGGACAAGCAGAGGGTCGTTAGCTGGGGGGGGGGCTCACCAATCAGCCGCTGCCCCGAGAGCTCCCCTGGAGACTCTGCCGGGCTCTGGCATCTGGGTCCAAGACTTCTTTCCTCGCCTGGGTGGGAAGCGGGCATGGGGCAGAGAAGCGGGCGCCCTGTCGGGGTGAGGGCCGCGGACCACTGAGGAGCGTTCCTACGGTGGGCAGCCCAGACTTTTGTGGCGGAAGGCGGCGGCCCAAAGCCTGGACCACCGGGGGCCTCTCGGGCCGCCGCAGGGCCCAGGTGGGCTGCTCCGCTGATTGACTTGCGGGCTCATAACGGGGGCTCTTCCAGAGTCGCCGCAGCCGTCGTTGCTTCGCAGGGCCTGCGGCCTCGCCTGGCCCCTCTCGGGCCGCGCTGACGGGTGCGAGAAGCCCGCGCTCGGCTCAGCCGGAGGGTCGCGCTTAACTGGCCCCTGGTAGCCGCTGCTGGCGGCGGACCCCGCTGGACGATTCCCGCCTCCTCTCGGGCTCAGGACTGCCCAGTCCCGCCGCCAGCTCGGATTCTCGCGGAAGCCCGTTTCGGCGAGCGGGGCCCGGCCAGCTAAGCCAGGTTGCCAGAGTGCCGCAGCCCAGCTGAGACGCGGGCAGCGCTGCGTCTCTTTCCCCCCCCCCGCGGCTCTCGCGTGGGGCTCTGCGGGGCCACCCGCCCCCCCCCGCCCGGGCGACGCGCAGTGCCGCAGTGGCCGAGCCGCCTCCAGGCCGGGGAATGAGGTCGGCCGGAGCCCCAGGCGCTAATTGGCTGCGGTTCTGCCCGGGGGAGGAGCTCCGCCACCCGCCCCGCCCACCAAGGGGCGAGAGGGCGGGAGAGGCGGTGAGCCGGAGGAGGCAGAGCGCGCACCGCCGGCGCTCTCGCTGCGCATCCCGGCGCCATGGACCTGACGCGCTCCATCCAGCACGAGATCAGCTCGCTGAAAGGTAGCCCGGGGTGAGGGGCGGTGGGGGGGTTGGCGGCCGCAGGGGGACCCGGTGTTTGGGGCAAGGGCGGCAGAGACGAGGCTGGGCGCATCCCGGCTCTGGTTGCGCGGGACGGTCCTTGGCCGGAGAGGAGCGGAGGTGAAGCCGGTTCGCGTTTGCTCGGCCAAACCTGCGTTCCTCGGCAGACCCTCCGGGTTCGGATGCAGATGGCTGGGGGGCGGGGGGGGGACGTTGCTGCTGCTGCTCCCCTTGCAGGATGCTCTGGGCTCTGCGGGGTTGGCAACCTCTCCCGTGCTTGATCCAGTAAAACGGTGCTGATGGTGGGGGCGGGCGGTGCTGTTAATGGGGAAGGCTGACTGTGGGGCGGCTGCCCCCCAATGTCCCAAATCTCGGGGGGGGGTGGAGGGGAAAGTGGTCTTGCTAGCTGCAGGTGTAGCTGATGGCAAAGGGGGGAGGGGGGTCCTTGTGCCAGGAAAGTCGGCGTGGGAGGAGGGGTGCAGAGGCTGCTCCAGGAATTGCAGCGTTTGGAAGCCCCTCTGGGGGCTGGGGGGGGGGCGCAAGCTCTGCCTGGGGAGCACCTGCTCTGCAAAGGGTCTCTGGCAGGAATGACAGTCCCTCCTTCCACCCTATTGGCTGGTCAAGTGGCTCAGTTTATTTGCAATGCACCAATAAACAGCAATTTCTGAGTAGCTCTTAGGGCGTGTTGAATGAAAAGAGTGAAGTGCCAGGGAGAGACCCCCCCCAGCCAATCCATACTGCCCTGGGGCTGGGGGGGCACCTTAATTCCTGTACAGGCCTATGGTAGAAGGTGGGGGGGTGTGTGTGTGTCCGCGGCTCTTCTCCTGCTAGCCAGAGATTTCTAAGGTGAAGCACTTGCTGTCTGTCTCCTCCCCCCTCCCCAATATGGGCAGGCCAATTGGCTCTCCCTGGATCTGAAATGCTCTTCCTTCCTTCCTTCCCCCCTCCCTCCCTCCCTTTTTAGTGGCCACCCAGCTCTAGTAGGGCCTCCTGAGTAAAGGGGCTGGTCAGGGAGGCTGCTCCTCTCCACAGACCTCCTTTCTCAGCCTGGTGCCTTCAGTGGGACCAGGATGCCCACTGTGGCCCTGGGAGGGGGGAGCTGGGAGGGCTCCAGAGGGCCAGGGGGGCCATGGTGGCTGCTGAGTCCAACTCCTGCTCAGTGGCAGGAATCCAAATTAAAGGAACTGAGAAAGAAGACTGTCTGGACTGAAAACACACACACACACACATACACACAGAGTCTCCTCTGACCCTCTTTCCATCTCTGGGTGGCTTCATTGGTGGCCTTGGCTGCCTCTCTCTCTGAAGCACTTTTTCTGCTCCTGCTAATCCGTGTGTGTGTGTGTGTGTGTGTGTGTGTGTGTGTGTGTGTGTGTGTGTGAATGCAGGACTTTGACCAAGCCAGGGGCAGAACCTGGGCCTCTGCCCCCCCCCATTCACAGCCCCTCAGATGCAAAAGTGTAGAACATCCTTGAGGGAAAAGACCCTGCAAAGGATGGGGGGGTTACCCAGGGTCTTGCGCTGTGAAGCAGTGTCTGGGCGTGGGGTGTGTGAGTGTGTGCTTTGACCTCAGGCGTGCTCTTCTTGCGCCTGGCTGATCTACCAGGAGAGGAGTTTTGGTCTGGCACCCCCACCCTCTGACCTGGGTAGCCGGACCCCCATCAGGCAGCCTGGATTGGCCCTGCCAGCCTTCGCCCTGGGGACCCCTGGCCTCGGCTTCTGCGGAACGGGCCACTGAGTGACCAGAGAGCCGAGGGGCAGCCCAGGGCTGGACTGCCCACTGCCACCCAGCTCCTGCCCCTCTTGAGATGCAGCTGAATGGAAGCTGGCCCAGTTGATGGCCAGGCCTCGCAGGGCTGTGCTGCAAAGTGGAGTTCGAGAACCCGCTGTCAAGGCACGCAGTGGCCTGCAGCTTCCGCATTATGCCCCTCCCAAAAGGCACCCCTGTCCCTCTGCAGCCAGCAGGGGCCCCCTCCCCTGTTCCTGCCATGCTCTGAAGACTCCTGGCCAGTTGGCACGCTGGGCCTGGAAGAGAGAGGGCCGCCTCCCTGACGCTGTGTGTGTATGTGTCTGTGTTTGTGTTGGTTCTGGTTCTGGTTCTGGAGGAGACCAGAGAAGCAACGTTGTAGAGCTGCCTTGTTTGGGGAACGAGGGCAGGTCTGGCAAGCAGGCACAGGAGCTGGGCAGGCTCAGCTGCTTGGGGACGGTGCCCCCTTACCCATCTGAGCCTCTTTCTTCAGCCACCAAGATGCCCAGCGCCTGGCTGGCTGGCAGAACTGGCGCCAACCTGGGTGCTTGCCTGCCAGTCACAGCGCGGCTCCTCTGCTGCGCTGACGCTGCACTTCCCTGCGTCTGCTGCAGTGGCTGATTCTGGTGCGTGATGCCTGTGGCTGGGCAGAGGGCTGGGCGTGTCTTGGTGGGGGAAGAAGCTCTCCTGCTCAAACGCTTCGACCGAGGACCAACGGCCACTCAGTCGCCAAGTCACTGTTGGAAGGGGAGGTTGCTGGAGAGCGGGGGGGGGGTCCATTGGGCTAGCTAGGCCCATAGAATGTGGGGTGGCAATCAAGGCCCTGAAGCTGGGCAGCCCCTTTCTCCCTGCAAATCCATGCTGGGCAGGCCCCCCAGACATTTCTGGGGGTGAACAAACCCACTGTCCAACTGGTCATTTAGAGGTGTCGTCCCCGGTGGGCAAATGGGCGAGAGAGGGAGGGGGAAAACTGCTATGAATCTGGGGAGAGGGGCTTTTCTGGGGCGGCTGCATCTTACATGTCGAAAGTCAGTGGAAAGTGCCATTTCATTTATGGATGAGGGCCCTTTGAGAACAGAGGAAACCCCCCCCTCAAATCTTAGAGGCCTATAAAGGGAGTTGGGTCCTTCTGGACCTCTGGCTCATTCCCAGCTGGCACAGACTGCCTTGGGGGAGGCAGGATCTCCCCTTCCTGGCAGCCACAGCCTTGAGGGCTCCATCCAAGACCCCCCCCCCGGCCTCCCCCTCCCCCCTCTGGTGGCAACGAGGATGCCTCTCTTTCCCTGGGGGAGTCCACTTCCCTCCCCTATTGGCTGGGATAGGCTTCATTCCTTCTGGGGTAGAGCAGGGCTTGGGGGAGGGCCAGGGGAGGGGCTTGGAAGGGTGTATAATGTGGCAGCAGACGTAAAGAGAGCCAGTCAAGCATCAGACTGGAAGCCAGGCGCTCCTTGGAGTGGGTGAAGGAAGTGGGGTTTCCTCTCTGCCTCGTGGTCTGCCCTGGCAGACGGGCTGGTTCCCCAACAGGGCTTTGACCCCTTTCTGGCATCAGGAGGGACCCAGCAACCCCCCTGTACCCAAGGGCCCTCCGCAGAGAGCCCCGGTGCGAATGGCCCTCTCTTCCTAGGGAGCAGACTTGGACTCTGCAAGAGCCGAGCGGCCGGGTGGGTGTGTGGGTGGGAAGCAGCCTTCTGTCCTGGTCCAGAGGTGGGCAGCTGCAGCTGCCAAGCTGGCTCTGTCTCACGGGGGGGGGGGCTGCTGCAGCCCTGGCCAGCCTGGGCTTCTCTGCAAGGAAGGGGCAGCAAGGGTTGGAGTGGACAAAGGGCTCCCTCCTGCTTTCCAGATGTGGAGGGCTGCCAGAGGAGGGTTGAGCCCCTTCCCCCCATTGAAGGTGGAGGGGCTGTGCCCGTCTTTTGCATGGCTTGTGCCCGGGCTGCTGCCAGTCGAGCAGGTTTCCCAGGAAACTTTCCCCCAGGCCCTTGATGTGGGGCACCCAGGGCTGTGTGAATCTCCCAAATGGTTGTCAGAAGGGGGGAATCACTCTTGCTTGGCACAGAGCAGGTTGTGGGTGTGGCCGCTCCTGTCCGGTGTGCCAGGCCTCCTGCCCGGGAGATTGGCATGGTTTTCTTTCCTCCGTGTCCTCCTTTTGGCCCCTGCTTTAAGGCGCGCAATATTTGTCTCTGCTTCCCTCTCGCCCCCTCGTTTGCTCCACCTGGGTATGTCCCATGCCAGCCCCGGAGTTTTGGGCCAATGATTAGCTGCTCTGAACAGTGGCATTTCCTGCTAGTGCCAGCCAAAGGGAGGAGCGGCACAGAGGCCTCCCCGGGACCCAGGCTGAGCGGCCAGGGCTCCCGCTGGTGGCTGCTGCCATTGCTGTGGGTCGCCCTGCATCTCACCTGCTGCAGAGGGGAGACTGGGTAGAAATTGAGGGCGGTTTGATAGCAGCCATGGTGGACTGGAAGGCCATGGGGGCCAGGTAGGAGAGGCTGTGCAGCATGGGCGGGCTTTAGAGAAGGCATGGGCCATTCCTCAGGCCCCCGTTGCCTGCCAGTCTCCCCATTAGCTGCGTGGCTCCCTCTGACACTGAAGGTCTGCCCTCTCTTGGGGACAGGGGAGGGGCGAGGAGGCAGCCAGAGGTTCCTTTCTGCAGTGATGCCCTCCAGGGTCCCCTGGGCATGTGCCAACTGTCCCGGGCAAGAATGCCCTGGGCTTTCCCCTAGGAAAACGGCTGTTCTGAGTGTGGCTGGGGGGGCGGTGGCATTGTGTGCTTAGGGTGGGGCTGGACCAGCAGAGCAACTACCAAAGGCAAATCCTGCACAAATCCTGTTGACTCTGGCTGAGCGCTGGGGAAACTGCCCAGCTGGTTTGAAGAGTCTCTTCCTGCCAAGTGGGCACTGTGCCCGTTGGGGACTGAGGAGTGGTTGCTGGCAGGTGCAGCATCCTGGGTGCAAAGAGAGGTGGGCTGGCTGGCTGGCTGGCAGTGCCTGTGGAGGTGGTCCACGGCTGCCTGACGACTCTCAGGCAAGACTCAGCCAGGGGTCCTGTTTGTACCCTGGGCACTAGCTGTGGAAGTGGAGGGTGCCTGCTGGGAGGAGACTTCTCAGGTGGGCGGGGTCTCTGCCAGGGCTTTCGAGCAATGACCGGCCCCTCCCCATCTCGGCCTGGAAAGAGGGAGGCCCGGATGCTGCCTGGGGCTGGGCGATACCAGCCTTGCCACCTGTCCTTGTCCTTCCAGTCCTACATGTCTCTTCCCCCCCCCCCAGCAGCCCCTTTGAGCTCAGAAAAGGCTTGCAAGGAACCAGGCATTCCTCTCACAGAGAGACGAGGGGGTGGGCCTCTAAGAGCCCCAATTATAGTATCACCCCCTCAATACTATAATTGGAGGGGAGCAAGCAGCCCCATCTGGCCCCAAATACCTGGCAAAGCCCCCAACCAGGAATAGCCTGGAGCAGGGGACAGGTGGGGTGCCTGTGGGTGTGAGGGATTTGGAAGGGGGCGGGGAGGGGAGGGGAGGGGTTAGGCAAGCAGGCAGCTGTTTTGCCTGTCCTTGTTCCCTCCCTCCCTGCCTGCCTGGAGACTCCATGCCTGGGGAAGCCCCTGGCACAAGCCATGCAAAAGGCCAGCAGAGCCCTCCATCTTTAGGGGGGGGGTGAGGCTCAACCCTCTCCAGCAGCCATCCACATCTGGAAAGTGATTCCTGACTTTACAGGCAGCAGCATCCCTTCTGTGCCTCGGTTTCCCAGCATGGAATAGGGAGCATTTTGGCTGGGCTGAAGCCTGCCCTCAGACCAGGTCTCCAGCAGCGTGCCCAGCTTCTGGGCAAGTGTGTGTGCCAGAGATTTCTCCACCCTGCCCTCCCTCCCCACAGCTGCCTAGAAGTTTGTGGAAGGAAACTCTGAGTGGGACGCCCCTCCCCTCCCTTCCTTGCTGAGTCAGGCGCAGCAGCCGCGGGTGGAGAGGGAGGGAGGGAGGGGGTGGAGGAGCATGTGCTCCCCCTGCTGTCGGGCGGGGAAGGGGGGCTCGGGCGGGAGGCTCCTTGAGGCTGGGCAGAGGGAGGGAGGCAGGGCCAGCCCAGCAGAGCCTGCCTTCCTGTCCGGGCTACCCGTCCGTGAAGGCTCTGCTGCTCCCTTCCAGAAGCCGGCTGGCCCCCCTGCCCTCTGGCAACATGGTGGCCGGCATGCTGATGCCGCTGGGGCAGCTGCGCAGCATCTACGAGCTGCTGTTCCGGGACGGCGTCCTGGTGGGGCAGAAAGACCCCCGCCCGCACAGCTTCCACCCAGAGCTGCCCGGGGTCAGCCACCTGCAGGTCTGGCGGGCCATGGGCTCCCTGCGCTCGCGGGGGCTGGTCCGCGAGAACTTCGCCTGGCGCCACTGCTACTGGTACCTGACGGACGAGGGCATCGCCCACCTCCGTCAGCACTTGCGTTTGCCGCCAGAGATCGTGCCCACCACCCTGCAGCGGGCCCGCCGCCCCCTGCCCGCCGCCCGGCCCGCCTCGCGCCCCCCCGGCGTGCAAGCCGTGCGGGGCCCGCTCTCCCAGCCCGCCAAACTCCGGGAGGGCTGGCGGCAGGAGTACCGCCGGAAGGATGCCGCCGCCGCCTCCGCCGCCGGCGGACCTGTGGAGTCGGCCAGCAGGAGGGCGGGGCTGCCGCCTGCATCTTCCTCGGATGAAGGTCAGACATCTCCTTTGGGGGGGGAGCGCTGGCCGTGCGGGGGTCTCTTCTGGCAAGGGGTGCCGTGACCTGCGAGGCTTTTACCCTTCTCCTTCCTTCTGAGGACAGCTGGGAGCGGGGGCTGCTCCGGCCGGAGGGCAGGAAATCTCATTTGCGCCGGGAAGATCCTGGGGGAGGGGCTGGAGGGCCGGGTCGGATGGGGGGGGGTGCTCCGCCTGCTGTGCCCTGTAGGCGCCTCTGTGCCGATGGTGGCATGCGGGGGGGGGATCTGCTGCTGACAGGTGGGCGGCAGCTGCTGTCCTGCTATCCTTAGCAGCTCCTTGCCCATCGCTGGCAGCCCTGCCGCCTGCCGAGGTCAGAGGCAGCTGGTGCCATGGAGCCTGCCGGAGGGCCCGCGCTCTCTGGGGGAGAGCCGCAGAAGAGGCGGCAGCGGAGGCGGCGCAGGCGAAGGGGAGGCCAGCTGGGTGAAGGTACCCGGGAGGGTTGCTTGCTGCCTGCCCTCCTGCTTGCGGGAGCTTCGGCTTGGGGGGCTCCTCGCAGCCCCTTCTTTGCTCCTGGGCGAAGAAGGCGGGCGCGAGGGGGCTGTTGATGGATTGCGGTGGGCAGGAAGACCGCTGGGCGTCTCGGGCGCTTCTCCCGGCCATCTGGGCTGGCTGAGAGCCGGTCCGTGGAGAAGTGACTCCGGATGCTTCGAGTGTGGCCCTTTAATCGGCCCCCAGGACCCCTCTTGATGGGGGGGGCAGGGGCTGGCGTGGGGCCTGGGAAGGAGTTCTCTCTGCCTGCTGCCATCGCCAGGGCGCCTTCTTTCCGAGTGCCAGGGTGGTTGTGGGTGTGGAGGGCCAGCCGGGCACAGGAGGGGCCGGACAGGCTGGTCGGTTGCTCTGGCAGCTGGTCACGTGGGAAAGGAAGCGGGAGGGGGGGAAGACCCAGGCTCTGAGTCAGCTAAGGCTCCTCCCCCCGCTATGAGCTGGCTGACCCCCCTCTTCAGGGAGGGGGAGGGCTGCCTTGCTGGAGTTGGTGGGCCACACCCTGTTCTGCCCCAGCTGCTGTTTTCCGGGCGCCTTTGAGGGGGGCTGCCGTTGGGCGGCTTGACTGCCACCGGGCAGCCTCGGTGGGGAGGGCGCGGTCTTGGAGAATGTTAGGGACAAGGGCTGAGGGGGCCCCCAGGCTGGGTCTCCTGTCGCTGCCAGAGAGCCAGCCTGGTGGCAACCGACCCTGCTGGGGGAGCCGTGTGATTGACTCCAGCAGGACGGCAATGTTGCGGGGTGGGGTGTCCCTCTGGCTTCTGGCTGGGGGAGGGGTGGCCGGACGTTCCGGTCGGCCGGGAAGGGTCTCTTGGTGGTGAGCCCGGCCCTACTTCCCTGCAAGGGGAGGCTGTGCAGGAGAGAACCTGCCCATCCCCCCCCCCTCCAAAAAGCACTCACTTTTGCACTTTAGCGGGAAGAGCGCCGCGGGCCTCTCGTCTGCACCCAGATGGCAGCTGGAGCGAATTTGGGGCTGTTGGGGCAGAGGCTGGGGGGGGGAGGGAGGGGAGCCCAGAGGCCGTCTCTGGGTGTGGCAGAGGCAGCAGCTAGAGGGGGGCCTGGCTTCCGCGCTCTGCACGGGCTTGTCGGGCTGGCGGAGTCTCGGGGTGCGATCTGGCGGGAGAGGAAGGAAGGCAGCTGCTCTCGCTCGCTCGCCCGCGCCTCCTCGCTCGCCAGGGCCAGAATGGCGGCTGCTGCTGCAGCCTCCGACTGGGAGGACGGCCGCTACTTCATGGAGGACCTTATCCAGCAGGGGCAAGGTACCGCGGGGTGGGAGGGCGCCTCCCCTCGGGATGGCAGGCCGGCCGGAAGCACAGCGCCCGGAGGGAGGCTGCGCTCGGACTCCGCGGGAGAGGCGGCCGGGGCAGGGGGGAGGGACAGCCAGAGCTCAGCAGTGGTGGTGGGATCTGAAGGCGAGGGGGGTCTTGGCAGGCCACTCCCCCTTGCTCTGCCCCCAATACCTTTGGCCCCTGCAAAGGGCAGCCTGCGTCCTGCGTCCATGGCCAGCTCCTGGGAAGTCCCTCGGTTTCCCACCTGAACGTTCAGATCTGAAACTTCTCCCCCAGTGGGGATGGTCTCTCTTAAGGGAAGGCAGAATCCAGGGGCTCCTTGAGGTCATGAGTCCTGTCCCCACTGAGTGACCCAGAGTTCAGTCTCTGCTTGGTGGAGGAGAGGCTTGCAGGGCAGCTCTTTGGGTCATCTCCTTCAGAAGGGGGGGTGTTTAGTGTCACCCTGAGGCAGTTTCTCCCCGTTGGGCTCCCCCAGCCCCTCCCTTGTGAATTGTGAGTTTTAATTCGGTTCAGGGGGAAAGCCATAGAGGGGCAGAGACTTGCTGGGCCTTCCTTTCCTCCTAGGAAATGCTGAGGGGGCTCACCCAGGAACCTCAGCCCCCCAAGAGATTTGGGGCAGGCACAGACGCAGCATACTGTGTGGTCACACTGAGCCCCAAAGGTGGCTCTGAAAACTGAGGAGCCTGCCTCCTCCCCCCCATTCCTGCCTTTGCCACAGAGCAAGCAAAGCAGGAGGGTGTACCAGCCCTCCCCCAAAAGAGGGGTTTGGCCAGATCTTCCTGTATCCTGAGCAGGAGGCCGGCATTCTGCTATGGTGAGCGGAATGGAAGTGAGCTTGGTGGCTTTCTTGATTCCAACTAAAGAGTTTGCTCCCGGTCTGGAGTTTAATGCGGGGTGGCCCAGATGTGAAGGTCTTCTCTAGCGTGGGGGGAGAGTGTAGGATGGGAGCTCTGAACCCCCCTCTCCCAGGTGAGTCAGATGAAGCCTCTGGGACAATCTGGCCAGGGAAGTTTGGGGTCGGAGGGGCCCCGTGCTTGGCACAATGGCTGCCGTCTTGCTCCTCTCCCCCAGGCTAAGCTCCTTTCCAGCCTTGCTGCTGATCAGGCTAAGCTGGACTCTCTGCTCACCCACCTGGGTGTCCCTTCGGCTGGAGCAGCAGCAGGAGGAGCTGAGGCCAAGGGAACAGCCAGCCTGTGGTGGGGAGATGCCCTCGCTGTGGCTGTCCAGTTTGTCTCCAATCCAATCCCTGGCCGAGAGGGAGCTCGCTGGAGGTGCTGAAAGCCATCCCCCCAACCCCACCCCAGTGGAAGCTCAGAATGTCCTCCACAAGATCCTTTGGAGGGTGCTCTGAGCCCACAGAGGGCTCCGGGTGTGCTGGGCAGATTATTCCACTGTGGCGCATTGATTATGCTGGAACAGAGCAGTGAAGGTCACTTCTGGGGGGCTTCAGGCAGCACAGAACCCCATTGTGGCCCGCGGAGAGGCTGGGTCCGGTTCAGGAGCTTTGAAGGATGAAAAGCAAGGATTAAGGCAGCCCCCCCCCTTTGCAGTCAGCTTTCCTTGGGAGCCCCAAAGGGCTGGGCTGGCCTTGGTGCCATAGGGGCAGGCTGGGCTTTCTGGAGCATGTGCCCTAGCAGGGCAGCTCCTCCCCAGGGCCTGCCTGCACCTGGGATAGGTTTCGCACTGGCTGACTGTCTTTCTGCTGAGATTGGCTGCCAGCCTTCAGATGCTTCTCTCTCTGCTCGGACATGCTCTTTGTGGTCAGTGCCTCATCCTCCGGGATCTTCAGCCCTGGAGAGTGTTCCCTGTGGAGAAGAACCCCCTCCCTCCCAGAGACATCAGAGGTGGGACTGAGCAGCCAGGGCTGCCTCCAGTGCTGGGCCTCTCCTGCCCGCTTGACATTCCTTCAGATTTATGTCTGAGCAGGTGTACCTATCCCCACATTTCTGTCTTCTGCGCAAGTCACTGGGGGATGTATTCACACGGCAAGTAGTCCCTGGTTGGGGGCAGGGGCTCTTGGCAGACAGCTCAAGGGGGCACCTCAGGATCCTCCAGGGAAGTGGGCTGCCTGGCATCAGAGAGCAAGGGCAATGGCTGGGGGCGCAAGCAGTGGGGCCCGCTCTGCTCCCCTACTTGAGATTGGGGTTAAACTCCAAGGGCTTCTTCAGAGGACAATGCGCCCTATCTAGTTGTGGGGCAGCCCCTTTTCTTTCCTAGGTGATACAGAGTGAAAGCAGGATTGGCTCCGCCTCCCCACTTGGGCATACGCCATGCCAAGGGTTGCAACTGCCCCCCTCCAGCCTCATTCATGGCATGGATGGCGCCTGGCCAGTGGCCGATTTATGTCCTGCTGCTGGTTCCCCATCCCGACCCCTCACCCCGCGGGTGTCGGAGTGCCGGGGGCACAGCTGCAGCCCCAACAGGTGTGGTGGGGGCGTTGCAGGTGCTGTGCTGGGAGGGGCGCCCTCCCCTCCCCCTCCCCTCGGTAATGTTCTAACTTGGAGCCGTGACGAGCTGGGCCGTGGCCCGGCGGCGACGAAAGAGCTATTTATAGTCCATCTCTCCTGCCACGGGGTATCGCGCCGGCGGGGGGCAGGCGGGGTTCAGCCGAGAGACGCTTCGGACCCTCAGTCGGGGACTGCTAGTGCTGCAGGCTGCTGCTGAGGCCGGGGGCTGCTCTCCGGGACGAGGCCTCCCCATGAAGATTGTGCCCGGTAGGTGACGACTCCCTTCCCGGGAAGGCCGGCGAACTGGACGGCTGTTCCCGACGGGGAGGAAACGTTAGTGCGGTGGACGGGCCGGGGGCGACCGTCGGCTCCGTGCTACTGGGCCCGTCGCGCCCTTGGGTCTCCCCCCCCCCAGGCACCGGACCTCCGGCGGAGGAGGCGGGTCCGAAGGTGCCAGGCTCGGCCGCCGCAGGAGCGCGCGGGGCGGGTACCCTTGGGCGCTGCCGGCCAGTGGGGCTGCGGGCCGCGGGAAGGTGCGCTGCTTCGGGCTGGGCCCGGACGGCTCCGCATTGCGGGCGGCGGGCCGAGGGGGCCGGACTTGCGGACAGCCCGGGAGGAGGCGGAGGTAGCCGCCGCGGCCGGGAGGGGCCGCTGCTCACTCGGCCCCGGCACTCGGCCCAGCGGCTGCGTCCTCGGAGCGCCTCCTGCCTTGCCCTGTCCGGCCGCGGCCGCCATGGATCCCGGAGGGGGCGGCCTCTTCCCGTCGCTGGTGGTGGCCGGCCACGCGCTGACGCTGGCGCTGGTCTGGTACTGGCGGCGAGCGGGGAGCCCCGGCCATCCGGCTGACGACGGTGAGAGCCAGCGGAGCGGCGGCGCTGGGGCCCGGCGCGGCGCGGCGCGGCGGGAGGGCGGGGCTCTCCCCCTCCCCTTCCTCCCTCCCAAGAGCGGTAGCAAACACAGGCACGCGGGGGCGGCGGCGGGACACCCGTGCGCGGCGCGCCTGGCTTGGCCGGAGCTTTTCGGGGAGACTCTCGCGGCGGGGGGTATCTAGTCCTCGCGGCGGGGGGCCTTCGGGGCTTCCCGGCAGCTCAGTTCCTTCGCCAGGCATCTGAAGTCCGTCGCTCGTTGACCTTGGCCGGAGGCTTTCGCCCTCGGCCGGCTGTCTCCGGGGCTGCGGGGGGAACAGCGCGGGGACCTCCTCTGTTCTCTAGCCGCCCGCTTCCCCGAGGGCCAGCCAAGCCGGGACGGAACTCCCGCCCGGGCCCGGCTCGAGTCTCCCGGCAAGGATGCCGCTGCAAATTCGCGGCTCGGTTCGCCAAAGGCGGGGGCGGGGCGGGGCGGCCAGCGAGTTAGCCCGCGATGCCGGTCAAATGCGTTAGTGACGCCGCCCGCCCGCCAGGGTGATCCGTGCCTGGCCTGGTTATTTGTCGATTCTGGAGATGGGCGCCCCTCTTGCGCTTCCCCCGCTGAGAGGCCACCCTTTGTGGGGCTGAGCAAGAGGCCAGCCCGAGTGTGGACGTGGGAGCCCCCACTTTTGTTCGAGTGGATGGTGGACTTTCTGTTTGCACGCCTGGGTCTCTTCCTTCCCAGCCCCCCTCGCCCCCACGCGCGTGAGAAAGAGGAACCTCCTTCCTGGCCAAGTGCTGAGCTTCGCAGGCATTAAGATCCCCCGATTTCAGGGCGGGGATCCTACCGCCTCCCTTTGCGCCGGTGACCTTTTCTACATAATGCAGCATTGAGAACCCCCGCCGGGCCCGTTCAGCTGCTGTTGGGCGCAGGAGCTGCACCTTTATGTCTGCTGTGCCTAGAAGTTGGGATGGTCCCCCAGAGGTTGTTGTTGGGGATCAGGCCACCATCTACTTAGCCCTCCCCCAAATTCTGCTTCCTGGAGGGCTTTACATTAGCCTCCAGTTTCAAGATGACGTGGTCTGCCTGGTCTGGAGCTGCCACTTTGCAGGTTTCTTCCGTGGAGGGAGGGAACTCTGCCCTCCAGGGAAGGGTCCATGCGCCCACTGGGCCTTGGGAACTCCAGGGCCCATCCCTGGGCCGGCTGCCGCTTGCGAGGGAGTCTGCCAAGCTCAGGCGCTTCCCGCAGGTGACTTTTACCAGCTGCAGGAGGGAGGGCGGCTTGTGGCCTGAGGCTGGAGGGATGTTGATTTGGGGCAGGGAGCTCAGCTGAGGCAGCAGAAGAGCATTGCTTGGGCTGTAGGAGGAGAGTCCTGCCTCTCTCCCAGCTAGGTGGCAGCCGCCGGTACCCAGGAACCAACGCTGCGAGCTCCACCCCTTTCCCTACTAGCTGCTACTGAGGTTTATCTTTGAGGCTTCTTCCCTTTGCTGTCTGCGGCTTCTGCCTCCTGGCTGGGTCTCGGGACAGCTCAGAAGGGCTACAGCCCAGGCCTGTTGGTGGCTGAGGGCTGGGCTGGGTTGCTGAGCATGTGCAGAGGGAAGCCTGTCACTTCCCAAAATTTGCATCCAGTCATCTAGCAGAGCACCCCCTCCCCCCTTCAGCTGGTGAGGCTCCATCATCTGTGGCTGAGCTGAGTGCAGCCTGGAGGGGCAGCTGCAGCACGGCTCCCTGGCGGCTCTGGGCCCTGATGCCCAGAGAACTTCCTGCTGCTGCTGGGCAGTTGCGCTTTCTCGCTTTCTCTGAATCACTGCTGGTTTCTCTGAATCACTGCCGCCCACCCAGCCTCAGGCTGTTGGGGCTTTCCCTGAGGGGAGACGCTGCTGTGCCCCACCCAGCCTATGGCCGGCTGGTGGCAATGACGCTGGGGAAGCCTCCCCAGCCTGGTTCTGATGCCGCTGAAGAAAGCTGCAGGGAGGGAAGTGGGGGAGTCCTCCTGGTTTCCCTCTGCTGAAGTGTGCAAGCCACAAGGATGCTTTTTCTGGTTACTTGCCCAGCACCAGCCCCATCAGGAGAGGGGTGGGCTTTTCCCTACCCTTGGAGTCCCCCCACTCAACCACATTTGCCCTTAGGTCCTGCTCAGAGGGTCCTTTCCACAGCCTCCCTTCCAGCCAAGATAGCTCGCTCCTGTTCCTGTCTCCCCCCCCCGCCCCACCCAAGGCGGATGGAGGGCCTGGCCTCCCTTGGCCCCAGTCTGTTTGTGTTGTGCTAGCCTCTTTCTGTTGGGGGCGGGGAGGGGGCAGCTGGAGATACTTCTCAGGTTACAGCTGTCATTATGGCCTCCTTACCCCAAAGCAAGAGCCCCCCCCCCCGCAAGGAGGGAGGCTTAGGCTGGAGCAGAGCTCAGGCAGAGGGGCACCAGGAGCCCCCTGCTTGCTGCCTCCCAGCAGCTCTGTGGGAGGAAGGGCCCTGGGAACCCTTGGGGGTGGGAAAAGAGCAAAGGGGGCCTTGGCTAATTTCAGTTCTCTGTCCTCACCCTGCTAATCCGGTTGGACTCCTGCCTGTTCCCAGGGAAAGGAGCTCCGTCAGTTACTGACCCTGGTGCTCTGCCAGTCTGGCTGTGGCTGTTGCTGCATTCCAAGGTCACACCTGCTCAGAGGCATCAGGGCACGTCCGGATGGTTGACGGGCATGGAGGTCACCTCTGTCCTCAGGACAAGGCTCCCCCCCCCGGCTCCTGGTCCTTTTATTTATTTAATGTATTTATTATTCATTATTAAATTTATATGTCACACGTCTCACTATCCAGAGCCCACCCTGCGGTGTTGCCTGTCGAGAGAGCAGCCAGGCACCATTTAGCCCAGTTCTGGTTTCAAGGGAGGAGGTGCCGTCCCTGGATCCAAATGGCAGGGCCACTTTCTGCTGCCCCTCGGTGGGGCTGAGCAGTATGCAGTGGAGGCCTCCCTCCCCCAAGCTCCACTCAGGGCTGTCAGGGAGCACGTCTCTGGGGCACCAGGGCGGCCGATGCCCATGAAGGGTTTAGCATCGGTCATGCGCTGGGAAAACTGGAGCAGCGAAGGCTCCCTGGGAATGCTTGTGTGTGAAACCCTGGGGGATCCAGACCTGCAGCAAGTAGGGGAAAGTTGGAAAATGCCCCAACAAAAGGCCGGGCACTCTCTCCTCCGCCTCCCCCCCAGTCCTGAAGGGAGAAGCTGCAGGCAGGCCCAGGGAGCCCCTGGGTGGGAGCCTGGGCCAAGGGAATCCAGCAATTCTGCAACAACCTGCAGCATAGAAACTCTTGTGGGTGTCTCTACCTCCTGAATCCCGAGGTGGGGGGGGGCTCTCGCCCCCTGCTGGAGGTGGGCTGATGCTGGATGGTGGCTCTGCTGTCTGCTGCAGACCTCGATTCTCTGCTTGTGGGGGGAGGGGATGCTGGTGCCCCCAGTGGCAGCATTGAGAATTGACAGAGCCCCAGAGCTCTCAGCCCAGCCAGGCCTAGGGGAGGGGGGGCATTCATCCTTCCTTGCTTATGGAAAACGCCCACTGGCCACTTTCAGGGATTGGTCCTCTGCACTGTCACTTTCTCCTTCCCTGGAGGCCGAAGTGTTTTTGTGGGGGGGGGGCTAACTAACTAATCTAGAGCTTGCTGTGAATCTCTAAGAAAAGGGCATATTCTGAAAGTGCTGCCCCTCTTTCCGTGGGTCACAACAACCACCCCAGTTTGGGGGCCTCAAGTGAGTCCTTAATCCCACTGCTTCCCACTTGGGTAGCCATTGATGGCTAATAAGCTGGAAACCAGTCAGGAAGTCACTGAAACTCACTCTTCTCTCGCTTCAGTAACACCCCACCCCCACCCTCCATCCCCCCACCCTGGCTAGCCGGAGGAGGGGAGCCCTGGTCTTCCTGGAAGCGGTGCCAAGCGGCTCCCTTGTTCCTCAGCTCCCCCTGGCCGAACCCTGGGGACTTGCCGGCAACTCCCCTCCAGTTCTCCGGTTGCCGGGGGTCAGGAAGAGGCTCAGGGAAGCTGGCCCCAAAGAGCTTCTGGGGCACCCGGCTGTGGGCTCACCCTCCAAGAACCCCTCTGTAGCAAAGGCTTTGGCTGATGTGATAGCTGCCTTCGCTCCCCTCCCCCACCTTATCTTTGCTGTGCAGGCTGGCACGTGGGAGGCAGCCGTGTGTGTGTGTGTGTGTGTGTGTGTGTGTGTGTGTGTGTGTGTGTGTGTAGGAAGCAGTTGCACTAGCAGTAGCCCTTGGACTTATATACCATCCCATAGTGCTTTGCAGCACTTTTTGGGGGGGGGGGTTACAATGTCAAAGCATTATTTGCATATTGCCCCCAACAATCTGGGTCCTCATTTTACCGATCTTCGGAAGGATGGAAGACTGTCAACCTTGAGCCCCATCAAGATCGAACTTAAGGCTGTGGGCAGTGTTAGACTGCAATACTGCGCTCTAACCACTGCACCATCAGAGCTCTAGGGAGAAGCCCCGGTGTAACAGGCCTACAGTTTGGTATCCAGACAGGGTTGGACGAAGGGCTGTTGCAGGCTTGCTCAGTGTCCCCCCCCCCCATTTCCATGTCAGGGAGGCATGTCCTGCCCAGCCAGCCAGCTGCCACCATCGTAAGGATATGGCCCTATGCCTTAGGCCCGGGTGGGTCCCCTTAGTTGTGCCCTCCCTCAAGAACCAGCCCAGCAGCTGCAGGAGCAGATATTGGACGGGGTGCGCTTGGACTTGGGGGAGGACAGGGCTGCGCCTCCTGCTGACTTCTCCCTTCCCCCCCCCGCCCCTCACGACTCACGGGGCCTGCAGTCAGAGCGCCTCTATCGGCCCAGCTGGTAATTGCAGGCGGAGGCTGCGTTGGATTCCCGGGACTACGGTGGCTGCCTTGTTCGCGATTTCCCATTTTTTGAGGCGTCAGACAAGCGCGGTTTCCACAAGCGCCGCGAGTGAAATGAGTGCAGCGAGCCTGCGATGCGTAAAATGCATGCCTCGGCTGGTCGCGCGAACGCAGCCGTCGCTGTTGGAGCCGGCCTCCCTTGCCGGCTCCGGAGCAGAAAGGCCGAAAGAAAGGCGGCTTCCCTCGACCCGGCAAGCAGAAGGAACCGGCGGCGGGGTGGCAGCGAACCAAGGCTCGGAGAGCCCGCTCTCCCCACCGGGATGGCTGCCGAGTGTGGCGCGGCTTCGCCCGGAGCTCCGCGCAGTTACGGGACGGGGCCTCGGGGGCGGCCGGTCGGCCTGTCTGCTTTCCTCGGGAGCGCCACGCCGGCGGGTTTCGGCCTCGCGGGGGCTCCGAGGCGGCCATTTGGAGTCGTCGCCCGGCAGTTTCCTCCGTGGCGAGGCAGCGGCGCTTCCCGTTGAAAGGCGCCTGGAGAGGCTGCCGCGCACCGGCCACCCGCAAAAAGGCCGGAGGGGGCGCGTGGCTCCCGCGGAGGCTGCCCGGGGGGGGGCGCGGCCGGGGGCGGGCGCAAGGCGGCGGGGCGGAGCTGCCTGCTGCCGCTTGGCGGGCGGCAGGAAGCGGCGGCGGCGGCGGCGACTGCAGGGTTGCCATGGCTGGCGGCAGCGGGGGCGCGATGGCCGAGCCCTCGGCGGCCGCGTATTTCGCCTACAAGCGGGCGGTGCTGCTGGGCGGCTCGGAGTGGCTGAGCGCGCCCGAGCGACACCGGCGGGGCCTCCTGCGCAGCCGGCTCTGCTGCCTGGGTGAGTGGCGGAGACGCGCGGAGCGGGGCTGGCGGGAGCGGCGGCCTGGCCGTGGGCCGCGGGGCGGTGCCTGACCGGCCCTCCTTCGTCTCCGGAGCAACGCCCCCCCCGGCCCTCCTTCGCCCCCGCCGCCTCCGGGAGTCGCGGCCGCCGAGCGGACCTGCAGCCGCCCCCCTCTTAGGCTGCAGGCAGAACCGCCACGGAGGGGGGGCAGAGCGTGCAAAGGGGGGGAGGAGGAAGGCGGGGCAGGCCGTTCCTCCATCGTCCCTCGCCCAGGCTCTTGGCAGCCTGCGCTCTGCCCTGGGAGGAGGCCCTGGAAACTGGCAATTAGGGAGCCTCCGGAAAGTTCTGCTTGCCAGCTTTCTGGAGGGATGCGATGGGGGAAATGCTCCGCAAAGATCAGGCTGGAACATTTGGGAGTCTTCAGCCTGGAAAATGGCAGCAGGGACACAAACAAGGGGAAGTTTTTCTCCCTCTTCCATGGGGTCAAGTTCTTGTCCTGGCGAGGCTGGCTGCTAGAATGTAAAGAGGTTGTGGATGGGTCACGACCACAGGCAACCTGGGCTCCAGTTGTTCCAGTTAGTGAGAACTCTTGAGGCAATCCTTCCCTGAGAACTAGAGGCTGGGCAGACAGGTCGGGCAGGGACTGAGACAGGCAGACAGGCAATCCAGAGGAGAAGCAAATTGTGTGCAATACACCACATACTTCCAGGTGACTTTTGAAGAATCGCTCCTCGTCCTCCGGACTTGCAGAGTCTGCTCTCCTGCCCTTTAGGCTAAACCTCTGAGTAAAGGACTAGCAGCACGTGTGAGTGAGCAGCCCTGGGAATGTGCTGGGCCTATAGAGGCCGGAGTGGTGCTTCACTGGCTCCAGTGCCAATCCGGCAAGTGAGCTGCTGGAATGGGCTGCTTAGCAGCTTCCTTGATCTCCTCACCTGAGCTCACATCCTCCAGCAGGGCAGTAGCAACCCCCCAGATGAGAAGGCACTTCTGTGCCACCTGACATAAGTGGGGTGATGACCCTTAGCTTGGAGGGCTTGAAAAGGATTGAGTAGGGTCAAGCAGGGCAACTCTCCCAAGGGCTATTGGTCTGGAAGACCCCACCTGACTTTCAAGTAGAGGGCAGCCCACCTCCAAATCCAGTCCGCAGGAAACCAATGGTGGCAGATGACCACTAGGAGAACTGTGAGGCCAGTTCCAGCTGGGCTGTCCTTCTAGGCAGCCTTCTAGCAACCAGTCTCACCTGTTGAAATGTTAAGTCTGTCAGCTGAGTGGATCCTTAGCTCCAGAAAGAATAGAAAACCCCCACCCTCCACGGCCATCTTCTTGTTGGGTCTTCATCCAAGTTTCACATTGCCAGGACTATGCGTAGCTCACCTGTAAGACTTGTTCCTCAGAATTAAATGGCTCTCTTTAGGCCAGAAAGGGCAGGAGACCACCACAGTTACAAATCAGCAAAGCTTGAAGAGGAGCCAAACTCCCCTGCCAGCTGAGGGCCCTGCTGGACTCCCCTGGTTCCTGCTTGAGCTGCAGGTGGGGGCCGTGGCTTGGCTTGGTCAGGCTTCAGCCCCCTGTTGGATTGCAGCCTTGTGTCCTAGGCAGGGCCGCCTCCGAAGGTGGCCTCAGAGGTACGGCTGGGTACCAAATCAGCTGCCCTTCCAAAATAACACCTGTTTCACCTATTTCGGTGCCAGATGTGACCTTTAAAGCCATCTGTGTTCACATGGCATACGTTAGCAAATGCCTTGTCATCCTTCCCCCACACCTGCCCTCTGAGGTCATCCTGAAAGGGCTTGTGTAATATCTGGCCTTACACAAGGTGAGGGGGGGCTTGAATGACCCCTACCGTGCCCACCCCTCAGGATGTCCTGTCCCCAGCTCCCAGGGACCTTTTTGGGAACTGTGCCAGGAGTTTGCTGGTGGGGGGGGGCAGGTGGAGAAGAGAGGATGTTGCAGGCTTTGCTTGGGAAGCAGCTGTGTTGCGAGGCATGGGGGGGGGAGAGTTTAGTCCTGGACGGCCACTGAGGGCTTCCCAGCTCCCTGGTGACCGTCACTGGGGGCCATCACTGCAGCTTTGAGGGAGGTTGAGGGGCAGAGGAATGAAGGAGGACCTTTGAACCAAAGAGCAGAGCAAAGACAGCGCAGCAGCCCTTCCGTCCTGCCTTGGGTGGGGTCGGCTGGAATGTTATTTCCTCTGATTCAGAAAACTCCTGTTGTGAATCGCACTTGATTTTTTTAATCAGGCGGTCTGCACCGCTGATTCACATACAGCATGAGATCCCTTTGACGTTCATGACTTCTAGTTTCTGGAAAACCCCTCCCTCCCCTTGCTGCTGTGCAGAAGGTTGGATTTGGAGGGATCCCCTCTGTCCCTCCAGGGCTGTGAGCTGCCTTGCATTCTAGAGCTGGGTCCTAGTGGGGAGGGGTGCACCCCACAGCTCCATGGCAGGTATTTTGTGGTCAGGCAGGGCCCCTTTGGCTGCTGTTTTGTGAGTGGAGGGCCAGGATAAGATTGTCTCCAGCTGGAAGGCAAGGCAAGGCGTGGCATGACATCTCCTCTGCCTGGCTCCTGCACTGGGGAGAATGAGGGAGCCCTTCCTTTCTCCCCTCCCCTCCCCTCCCGCTCTCAGATCGGTGCCCTGCAGCCACCGGCTTCCTCCATGGGATGTGACTCAGGCGGGTGGGGAGTTTGCCCCGAGGCGCCTTCCCTGGCAGGATGAGCGCCCAACCCCACCTTTCTGACGCGCTTTGGCACCCCAGACGCATGGGCGGTGGCAGTGAGGGCTGCTGGGAGCCTTTGAAGCCCTTGTGTTGCAGTGCATTCCTGTGTCTGGGCCCAGCCCAGGTCTGGCTCAGTGGAGCTGGGTGGGGCCGGGCCCTGCCAGCCTGGAATGTGCTGCCTGGGGATGTGCAGCCCTGACAGTTGGCAACCTTTGCTCCCAGAACATGTGTGTTCTCTTGCCCCCCCCCGTCAGCTGCACTTTTGTGCCCTGGCTCTGCCTATGTCCAGCCTGAAGGGGGCTAGGCGCACCTCCCTTGTGGCATGGGGGGGGAGTCCCCAGAGTGGCTGATCTCATGGGCCTCTGGTTGCTATCAGAATCAAGTAGCCTGGGTGAGGGGGCGGAGGGAGTGGGCTGTGCACCTTGTCCCTTTCTGGCTTGCCTGGGCTGCCCTGGGGGGAACAGCTGCCCAGAGCGGCTCTGGTGGTGGCCCCAGAGACCCACTCTGAGAGGTGGGCAAGCTGAAGGGAGCCGAGGGCCACAAGGGGGAGCCCCCCTTTATGCTCTCTGTTGGCTGTGCCAGGGGAAAGGCGCCCTCCCCCTCTTCTCTGGGATCGCCTAGGAGCTCCCCCCCCCACGTTGGAGGGGAGGTGAAGAGCACTGGGCCTCAGAGTCTTGTCCCCCCCTCTTGTTTCTCATCCAGGAGACGCCGGGATGGCTGGCCGGGAAGCGGTTAAGAGGCCGGGAGCGGTTTCCTGCCTGAGCAAGAGGCGGGGGGGGGGGCAGGGGAAGCCCAGGTCCCGCCCAGCCCAGCCCCCAGCGGCTCCGCGGGGGGGGAGGGAGGCAGGGCCGAGCTCCCTGGCCTGCTTGCGCCAACCTTGTTCCGCTGGGCGGCGGCGGCGGTAGCAGCACAGCCTTGGCCGGGAGCGGCCGCGTGGGTTCGGCGAGCGTCTGTCTGTCGGGAGGCGGCCAGGGGTCCCAGCGTCGTTCGGAGCGCCCATGTCGCGGCAGAGGGGGCGCAGCCGGCAGGGGGGCGAGGGGCCCTCCCCGGGGGGGCTGGTCCAGCCCAGCAACTCCGAGGAGAACCTGTACAAGGCCGTCCTGCGCGCCTCCGAGGGCAAGAAAGGTACGCGGGAGGCGGGCGCGGCGGCGGCGGCTCCCGTCGTCTCTCCGGCACCGCGGAGCCACCCCGCGGCGGGCCCTGGGCAGCCCGCCGCCTTTGGCCCGCTCGAAGGTCCTCTTCCGCGGCTGGGCGGGGTGCTGCCCTCCTGCCCCGAGGAGGACGCCGCGGAGCCTCCCCGCTCTGCCGCCGGGCCACTTCCTGGTGCGCGCGCGGGGCGGGAGACCGGGCGGCCGCCGTGGGGAGCAGAGGCCGGGCGGAGGGAGGGAGGGAGCGGCTCGGGCGCTGCCCAGCGTTCGCGGGGGGGGGGCGAAGGGGCTTTTCCCCGAGACGCGTGGACCCTGCTGGAGGGGGCGCGGCGGCGGCTGCCGGAGGAAGGGAAGCCGCCCCGCCCGACGGTCTCTGAGCCGGGGCGCGGGAGGGGAGCGCCTGGGCGCTCGTCCTGCCCCCCACCTGGGGAAGGAGCTGGTCGGCCGGCTGCTGCCTCAGCAAAGCCGGGGCCCGGCCTGGCCCGAAGGGGCTTGGGTGGGAGTTGGATGGCCGTGGCAGGAGGCGAAGGCTTGAGGGGCGGGGGAGCAGCGCCTCCGGGGAGGCTCGTGGGCGGTTGTGCGGGCCTGATCCGACCTGTCTCCCGCTGGTCCCTTCCCAGCCTCCTCCCTGGCTCGTGTTCCTCCTCCTCCTCCTGTGCCTTCCCTGCCACTCCCGGCTTGGAACCCTTTCGGTAGTGATTCTGTGCATGCAGACACCGGGTGGATTGAGGGCCGTTTCTTGTTCTACAAACCAAAGCATCCCATAATAAATAAAGCCGACGAAAGCCTCGGGTGCACAGCCGCCAGCACCTTTGTGAGGAAAGGCTGTCCTATCAGGATCCTGGGCCAGAGCCAGGCTGCTGCTTGGACCTGCCAGCTGCTGGGATGCAGACAAGAGTTTGACCCTTTGCAAAAGAGGCTTGGCTAGAAAAATGAGGGGGTGCTTGACTTACTCTTGAGTAAAACTGGGTGGCATCCTGGCCAGAAACGGACCCACCCACAGGGAATGGGACTTTGGCCTGGTCTAGCTAGCTAAAAAGCGTCCCTCTGTCATGTGAGAGCCCTCCGTTGCCCAAAGCGGCAGAGATGAGCCCATCTGGGGAGAGGATGGGCTATTGAAGATGCAGTTTATAGTGTGAGGGGGAGGGTGTGTGTGTAAGTGGCAAAGAGCCTGAATGAATTAACGGAGAGAGAAAAAACTCACACGGCCCCATGTCCACAACGCCTGTAGAAGCAGGACAGGTGAGCAGATCTCAATGAAGGTGAATGAACCTTCTGGAGCAGACAAACACCTGGGGGTGGGTTGGCTTTGTTAGGAACGATGACTGGGGGTCATGTAGGATGTTGCAAGTCGGGAGTGGATCCTGGAAAAAAGATGTGAGAAGAATTGCAAGGGGAAGTAGAAGAAAAATGAATGTGCTGCAGGAAAAGCTGATTATTCTCCCAAGAGAATGAATGAAAAGTTAGTATGAGAAAAGAAGAGGCAGAATCTGCTTTGGAAACACTTAGCAGGATTGTCACGGAGGCCCACATAAGTGTAGGGGTTGCCGTCACAGGAAACATAAAAAGGATGTTTGACAAATGATGAAATAAGAGACCTCGTGAGTGAGGGAAAGTGTGCAAGAGAATGATTAAAAGAGGCATAGAAAATGCAGAACAGTTCTGATAGAAATTAAATATTTGGGGATTAAATGAAGAGGACTAAAGGAGGCTTCAGCAGAGTGAGTGGAATTACAAATAAGAACATTATTGGGGGTAAAAAACCGAAGAGGGAGTGCTGGAAAGAATGTTAGGGTTTGCACGGAAATGATAGGAATATATTAAAGTGTGGAGTTGAAACCAACATCCAAGCAAATACAATAAAAAAGGGAGTTACCACTGCTCTTGAGAATTTTGAAAAATGGTCAGGCTCCAGGTGGAGATGGCATGCAGGGGAGAAACGGGTGTGGGTATGGTCTGGCTTTGGACTGGCTGTGCAGGCTGTGTGTGTGTGGAGACTGGTGAGCCCCCCCCCTCCCCCGAGAAGGCAGGTTCTGATGGGAAGGGCCCAGAAGCTGGGAATAGCTTTGTCGCCAGGAAGGTTTTTTTGCCCACACTTTTTTCCTGCTCAGTGACCCCCTGAGAAAGGAATGAATGCGAAAAGAACGGGACTGTCCTCTTGTTGGTTTAGCGAACAGGGCTGAGGTGGGAGATGCCCTGGGAAGTCTGGAGTTGGAGGATGGTGGTTGAACATAGTCAGAAGAAGGTTTGATGGAAGCCTAGCATCTTGAGAATAACTGGAGTGTTGGGATCTGAACAGGGGAATCCTGGAGGATGGATGGAGGTGTCCTTGGGTTGGGACCCGAATGCCACATGCAGAGGGTGTTCTTGCTGGCTGACAGTCTGTGCCATTCACAGTCGAAGTGATCTGGGTTGCATGAGACAAATCTGAAAATTAACCTGTCAAAAGGATGTTGGGAGAAAATGTGCTGAGATGTTTGAATGCCGGCAGAAAGAAAACGGATAGTGTGTGCTTTATTGCGAGGAATGCTGGGAAAGAAGTGATCACGGGGGTCGGGAGTAACATCTGCTTTTGCCCAGGGTGTGATCTGGGATTGTTGGGTCAGGCAAGTCCAGGTTGAAAGTCCAGAGCTGTGACAAGGGGGGATTCACTGATGCGTGGGCGGCAATGGGGAAGGATGTGACTTAACAGGAGGTGTGCAGTGTGCCAAAGCTGGCGGTACCAGGTTGGGGTTACCGGCAGAGCAAACTGCACAAGAGGAAAGGGGCGGATGAAGAACAGGGCTTGGCATGGAGGCAAGGAGAGGGTGAAAACAGAGGGGTCCAAGGAGCACCAGGTCTTGCCAAGCAAGAGTGGGTGGCTGGGGCAGAAGGGGGAGGAGAGGAGAAGGGAGTGTCCTGCTGAGGTTCCTTTGTCACCTCAGGGCTACCTGGCCTCTCTAGCCGAAGGCGTCTCTGGCCTGGGGCTAGAAAAATAGCTCACATCCAGCGACAAGTGCAAGGAGATTGACAGCCTAGTTAGCCCAAGGACCCTTTGGGGAGTTGTGCAAGGGAGCTGTTCTCCCCCCCCCCATTCCACAAGGGCTCTCCTTGCTGCTGCTGGAGGAGCAGGAGGCTTCTGGCTGGGCCCCTTGGAGAGCTTTGCTGGCCAAGCCGTGTGGTGGCGGGGGGGGGGGCTGTGCTGGGATATGGCATCCTTGCCCAGACCTCCAGAGGAGCCAGGGAGGGTTGGGCAAGAGAGAGTGGGCCCACTGGGGGTCTTCCCCTGTCCCTGCCCAGCCTCTGGAGAGGTGGAATCCTCCCGGCTCCCCTTTGCCTGGCTTCCTCTCTGCTTTCATGGGCCCCGCTTACCCCCCCCCCCATCCTCTTTTGCAGATGAGCGGGACCGGGTCCAGAAGAAAACCTTCACCAAATGGGTCAACAAGCATCTCTTCAAGGTAAGCCCCCCTTTCTTTACCTGGGAGGAGCTGGGTGGTCTCGGCAGTTTCTGGAGGACAAGTGCCAGCCTGCCTGCCTGGATCTGACCCAGGCAGAATGGATGCCAATTCTGGGGACCTTTCCCAGGGGAGGGGCTGTGAGGGGTGGACTGTGTGCAGGAGGCATCACACATGGTGGATCTGCCATCCGTTTTGGCACCCTTGAGGATATAGTTGGCCTTGGCGTCTCTTTCCTTTTTCCATTTTCTCTTTCCCTTCCCTTCCCTGAAGGAGACCCTCTTCCTTGCCCCAGTTTCTGGAGGCACAGAGACTTGTGTTCCCCACATCGTGGATCTGAGCTCGGGCTGACCGCCCTGGAGCTCTGCCTGCAGACGGGGTGGGATTTCTGAGGAGGGGCTTTGGGTGACGGAGAGGGCTGGTCCTGAGGAACAGCACCAGGAGCCCAGGAGGGCAGCCGTCCCTCGGGGGCTGCTTTCCTCCTCTTTGGGAGCCCCACCCTGTGCTGCCCTGGCACAGCAGTTGGAAATGCCACCAGTTGGGTGATGGGGGAAGCCCGAGGGCTGCAGGGTCCCCATTTAGGAGATGCTTCCTGTGGCCATTTCTCCATCCTGACTTCTCTCTGTGTCTCTCCCTGATGCGTCTCTCTTTCCTTCTTTCTTCTCTCCTGCCTTGGCAACAGCACTGGCGAGTAGAGGTATGTGCCAAGGCAGGCTGGGCTTCGACCCACTGCCTCCTTCCTTCCTTCCTTCCTTCCTTCCTTCCTTCCTTCCTTCCTTCCTTCCTTCCTTCCTTCCTTCCTTCCTTCCTTCCGGAATCTGGCAGCCTCTTCCTCTAGTGATGGCTGCTGGGCAGGCCTGAAGTAGAGGCTCTCTGGGGTGTGGGTGAAGAGGGAGCCTCTTGGAGGCAACCCAAAGCCAGATGGAGGGCAGGTCTGGACATTCCTAGGGTGCAACTACCTCCCTGAACTGACATGGGTGTGCCTGCCAGACTGGCATGCCTAGCAAGCCCACTCCCACCGAACCCCAGCTGCCTCCCAGCTGGGTCCACCTCTTAGTCCCTGTTTGCTTCCTCAGGCCCAGCGCCACGTGAATGACCTCTACGAGGACCTGCGAGATGGACACAACCTGATCTCACTGCTGGAAGTGCTCTCGGGGGACACTCTGGTACGTGGCCTCCTGCGCCTGCTCCTCGGGGCTCGGTGGGCAGTGCCGCTCTTCCCGCCCGTGCTCCAGAGGAAGCAGCTCAAGCCTCTGCACCGGGGGCCCCAACGTCGTGCCACTGCCCCACCAGCGTCTGCCGCCCTTGCCTCCTGCTTGTGGGTCGCTCTGCATCTCCTGCCCGGCTGCACCCCGCCTGCACCGTATGTCGCCTGGCCTGAGCCGGGAGTCTGAGCAGCAGCTTCCCTCTTGCTCCCCCCTTGCATGGCCGGGCAGAGGCTTTGGGGCGGGAGCTGCTCCTGTCCTCTTCTGCCAGGACCCCTGTCTTGGTGCTGGGTTCCCTGGGGGCAGGACATCTAGGCCCAATGGAGCCCAGCCCCAGCTGTGCTGAGGCCAAAGAAGCAGCTGGAGAGGGAGCTCTCCTCTACCGCCTCCATCTCAGCCGCCTGCCTGGGCACAGCTCTTGCAGATACAGGCTGTGCTCCCACTGGTGCTGTTCAGGAACAGGAATGGCAGCCGGCCTTCGGGACGCTCAGAGGAGATCTGTGGGGGCTGAACGCCATCTCAGTGGTCTCCTGAGTTAAGAGAGAGGCTTTTCGGAAGGAGGACGAAGGCGTGAGGTGCACGGACACCGAAATGCTCCCACCCAAGTGTGGTTCTTAGAGCAAGCCCCTGGGATGCTGCCGCCCTCCGGCTCCCCCCTGCTGCCTCTTCTTCCTCCTCCTCCTCCTCCTCCCCCCCCCACAGCAGGCCGAGCCTGCCCCACACTCTAATGCAGGAGCTGCTCCGGACTCTGTTTCTCTCTCACTTCCTCTGGGTTGTGTGTCCGCTGCTCCCTGTGCTGTTTGTCTGTCTCTTCTCTTTGCTGGATTCTGACCTCTGCTTCCCTCTCGCTCGGCTGTCACCTGCTGCTCAGCCCAGAGAGCGCGACGTGATCCGGAATTTGCGCCTGGTGAGTGGTCCCGCCCGGTTCTGCATGGCACCCCTGCTGCTGCTCCCGGCACCCTCTGGGGAGGAGGCCGGCTGATGTCCACCGCCTCCTCGCTTCGCAGAAGCCGCGTCCCGTCCATGCCCTTCGAAAGCTTTGCTTGACCTGTAGCTGCTGACAGGAGGCTGCTGCATTGCAGGCAGGGTGCCACGGAGTGGGCCCTTTGGCAGCGTGGCTCTCCCCTTGCCCGGAGCCTCGGGCGTTGCGGAGGGGATCCAGGGTGGCAGGCCGGCAGGCAGGGGGCTGTGTCGACGGCTCTTGGCACTTCCTCCTTTTCCGGAGGGGAATCCAGCATCGTGCTAAGGGTGGCTTTGTCAGCTTCTCTTGCAGCGGCCAAACTTAGGATAGCCCCAGGATGAGGACGCTTCGGCTAGGCGGGGATTGCTGGTGGGGGGCGGGTGGAGAGGTGGGAGTGAAGGTCTTTTCTCCCCTGCATTGTTTCCTGGCTCCTTCCGCCAGGCTGGGCCTTCTTCACGAGCCCCCTTTCAGCAAGGGTGGGAGGGAAGAGACCCCCCCACACACCCCGGCTTCTCCAGGGCCCTTACCTGAGCCTCCTTTGCCCACAGCCCCGGGAGAAGGGAAGGATGCGCTTCCACAAGCTGCAAAATGTGCAGATCGCCTTGGACTACCTGAAGCACCGGCAGGTGAGCCCCCGGGGTGAGGAGCCTGTAGAGGAAGGGGTGCAAAGGCAGTGGGGGTCCTTCCATCACTGTAACTCTGCACGTGTGTGTGTGCTTGCGTGCCCCCACAGGTGAAACTGGTCAACATCCGGAATGATGACATCGCCGATGGCAACCCCAAGCTGACACTGGGTCTCATTTGGACCATCATCCTCCACTTCCAGGTGAGGCCGGCTCCCCCAGCCTTCCCCCCTGCTCTGCTCTGCTCGCTCTAGCGGGCAAGGCCTCTCTTCCACCCCTCCCTCGCCTGTGGGCCAGATTCTTGTAAGAGGCGCCTCCAGCAGGCTATATCTCCACCCCCCCTCCTGTCCACCCCGCACAGGCGCTGAGATGGGCAGGGAGGGTGCTGCTCAGGAGCCTCGGGGCCAGCCCCCGGCTGGGGGGGGAGGAAGGCTGGGGGAGTAAGCGAGGAGGAGGAGAGGGTAGGAATGTGGGCTGTGGCTGGGAGAGAACAGGATGCTGCGGCTTGTGGGGTGACTCACCCATCAGTCGCTTCAGGACACAAGATTTTCCACTGAGTACTTGGCTTGGGTGGGGCGGGGGGGGGCACGCAGGCCTTGGCATTCCCCAGATGCAGGGATGGGTCTGGCTTAGGAGGGCATCTGCCGCTGCGTCTTGTGTATTGGACCGAGGCGGCTACTGAGGGCGGCTCATTTCTGGCTGCCAAGGTGCCCTCCAAGGCGCTCAGTGGAGGGCCAGGGCCACGTCTGGGGCGTCGGGGCCACCCAGAGAATCAACCCCCTTCTTGAGCCACACATGGCAGCCCTGGAGAGGCAGAGGGGCAGTCCAGGTCTGGGTGCAGAAAGTGGCCGAGCCTTGATCTGTCCCTCCTTCCCCCAAGATCTCGGACATCCAGGTGACTGGCCAGTCAGAGGATATGACGGCCAAAGAGAAGCTGCTCCTCTGGTCTCAGCGCATGGTGGAGGGGTACCAGGGCATGCGATGCGACAACTTCACCTCCAGCTGGCGCGATGGCCGCCTCTTCAACGCCATCATCCACAGGCACAAGTAAGGGGCGGGGCATGGGGTGGGGCATGGGGCGGGTGGGCAGGGGCCCATTGAAGGGGCCCTGATGGAAAGGGCTGCAGGGCTCCACCCAGGAGGAAGCTGCGCATGTCGGATGGAGGCCCCAACCCCAGGCTGCCCTGTTTGCGAAGGAGAAAGGGGGTCACCTCCACCTTCCTTGACGTGGGAGAGGGATGGGCTGGTGCCCCTCTGGCCCAGCCCCTCTCTCCCCCTCCCAGCTGACAGAGGGGAGGGGCCTGGCACACCTGCTGGTACCCCAGCACCCACTCCCGAGTCAAAGATGGGAAGCTGGACCAGAGGGCAACAGGTGGACCCTCAGTGGGTGGGGAGGAGCAGCTCCTGATGCCCCGTGAAGGAGGGAGTTCCTTAGGCTTGTTGCTTCTGGAAAGCCAGAATCTCAGCGGGTCACGAGTGGGTCTGCTCCAAGCTGTGGGCTCCCCCTGGGACCCCTCCCCAAAAGGGAGCATTGGAGTCAGGTGCATTTGCCTCCTGCACCCTGGATTTTTTCACACAGGCACGGAGGGGGGGGGGTTGCGGGGGAGGCTTGAAAGCAATCATTCAATGCCGAGAACCTGAGGGGACTGCAGCACGCCTTGAGGACTGGATCCTTCGGCTTTTCCAATTGTTAGAAAGCTGGTTGCTCCAGCTATTTCTGTGCCCCCTATTTTAAGGAGCAGGGTCTGGAGGCCCAGGGTGGCCTCTTCCAGGAGCGCCATGGGGGGCACAAAGGCTAGTGTGGCCACAACTGGTGCCAGGGGAGGCTGAGCATCTCATCGATCAGTACATGAATTCCCCCATTGATGGGCACAACCAAGCTTCGCCTTCTTTTCGGGTTGAGCTGGGGGGGCCTCTGACCACAGTCTCCGCCTCCCCCCTCTGCAGGCCGATGCTGATCGACATGAACAAGGTCTACCACCAGAGCAACGTGGAGAACCTGGATCAGGCCTTCACGGTGGCTGAACGTGACCTGAGCGTGACGCGCCTCCTGGACCCGGAAGGTACCAGGACGGGCTGCCCTGTGGGCAGGGTGGGGGCTCCTTTGGCAGGGGCAGCACAACACCCCATTCCCCCTTTCTCTTTCCCAGATGTGGATGTGCCTCAGCCGGATGAGAAATCCATCATCACCTACGTATCTTCCCTCTACGATGCCATGCCACGAGTGCCGGACGTGCAGGATGGGATCAAAGCCAACGTGAGCCTTGTGGGGGGTGGTGGAGAGGGGAGGCTGGCCAGTCTGGGGGCTCAGGGCGTGACCTCAACACTCACCATCTTTTCCCACATGCACACACCGCTTAGGAGCTGCAGCTGCGCTGGCAGGAATACTATGGCGTGGTCAGCCTGCTTCTGCAGTGGATCCAGCACCACACGGTGACCTTTGAGGAGAGGAAGTTCCCTGCCAGCTACGAGGAAATCGAGGTGAGAGTCCACCTGGGTCAACTCCTGCCTGGGCCACCTCCCTCTCTGGCTGGAGTGCAGTTTTCTTCTCTTGGGGGCAGGCTGGTCTTCCCTTCTGGGTTGGGGAGGCATCCCATGGTTTGGGGTGGGGGTGGTGGCAAAAGGACTCCCTGAACAGGCATGGGAATGTCCTTCTGTGCCCAGCTCTGCCCCCAGGAGGGTCACTGGCTACTTTGGCAAAGTGCTCTGGGGCCTCTCCTTGACCCACCCTGCCCCCCACCACCATTTCCCATCTCGCTCTCCCACAGATCCTGTGGCACCAGTTCCTGAAGTTCAAGGAGACGGAGTTGCCCGCCAAAGAGGCTGACAAGAGCCGCTCCAAAGTGATCTTCCAATCTCTGGAGGTAAACCCGAATTGCCCCCTTGCTTCCCTGGCGGGGCCTGAGGCCCTGGGCCTCCGGCAGGCTAGCCTGCTAGAGGGCGGGGTGGCCTTCCTGGGCCCGTCGTCAGCAGCTCCCATCTGCTTCCGGCTCCACTAGGCTGCTGTGCAAAGCGGGCAACTGAAGATCCCTCCCGGCTACCACCCACTGGACGGGGAGAAGGAGTGGGGCAAGCTGCACGTGGCCATCCTGGAGAGGGAGAAGCTTCTGCGCTCGGAGTTTGAGAGGCAAGCAGAAGTGCCTGGCAGAGCGCCTAGAGGGGAGCTGGGGGCGCAGGGACTGGAGTCGGGCACTTTCTGGGAAGGGAGCAGGGAGCCCAGCAGGCAGGCGGACAGCGGCTCCCTCCCAACCGCAGCAGCCCAGCCCAGCCCTAATGGGAAACACACGGCTGGTGACTCACCACCCGCCTCTCCCCTCCCCAGCTGTATTCCTCAGGAAACATCTGGGCGAGGGGACAGAGTGAGCCAAGGCAGCCTGGGACAGCTAGGCTGCCCTCCCTGGCACTGGAGGGGCCAGAGCTGAGCCCCAGTGGGTGGAGGTGCCAGCAGAGAATTGGCCAGGACCCTCCGTCATTTCCCTCCCGCTCCCCTCCTGCCTTCCTAGGTTGGAACGTCTGCAGCGCATCGTCAGCAAACTCCAGATGGAGTCTGGCCTCTGCGAGGAGCAGCTCAACCAGGCGGACACCCTGCTGCAGTCGGTGAGTGGCCGCTCTGCTCCAGATGAAGCCCCTGGACCCAGGACCAGGAGGGGGGGGGCGAGGCCTGGTGCTCTGCCAGGCTCATTGGTTCCCTTCCTGTAGGACATCCGGCTGCTGAACGCGGGCAAGGCGTCGCAGCACTTGGCGGAGATTGAGCGGGACCTGGACAAGGCCGAGGCCATGATCCGCTTGCTCTTCAACGACGTGCAAGCCCTTAAGGATGGGCGCCACCCCCAAGGCGAGCAGATGTATCGCAGGTCAGTAACGCTCCTCCCTGCCCTTTCCCCATGTGGGGGCCGTGGGAGAGTGGTGCTAGGGCCAAGGAGCAAACACCTTTAGGGGCTTAGGACCCACCTGGAAGGGAGCCTCTGTCCCTCACTGACCAGCCAGTGTTGTGTGCACTGCCCTCTGGTGGTGGTAACTGCCCACTGCAATTTGCAACCTCTGCAGGAGCAGCTGCAGCCGCCCTCCTTGGGCCTGGAAGGGGGAGCTCTGGCTGCCGTCCTCCCTGCGGGGATCCCCATCTATAGCACCACATTCCCTTCTCCCCTGCAGGGTTTACCGCTTGCACGAGCGCCTTGTGGCCATCCGCACTGAGTACAACTTGCGCCTGAAATCTGGGATAGTCCAAGTGTCCGTGCCAGTCACACAGCGCCCGCGGCCAGATATGGATGATGTCACCCTGCGCTACCTGCAGGATCTGCTGGCCTGGGTGGAAGAGAACCAGGCCCGCCTCAATGCAGCCGAGTGGGGCGTGGACCTGCCCACGGTGGAGTCACAGCTTGGCAGCCACCGCGGACTGCACCGCTCCATCGAGGAGTTCCGCCCCAAGATTGAGCGAGCCCGGGCGGACGAGGTAGGCAGGGGGCAGGGGATGTCAGGCCTGGGGGTCCGAGAATGCCAGCCTCCTAGCAGGGCTTGCCGAAGGAGAGGCTCCCGTGTCTGCATAGTGGTAGTTTCACGGTTCTCCTTTGCCCACCGCAGGCCCAGCTCTCTCCTGGTCCGCAGACCTCATACCGGGACTACCTCAGCAAGCTGGACGTGCAGTACGAGAAGCTGCTGGTGAGCAGATGGCCGGGGGACGGTCGGGCAACAGAGGGGGCGCAGGCAGAGACCTTGCTTCTCTCCCGTGGGGATGCAGTGGCATTGGGCGCCCCGGCACTCTTTGCCCCGGTCACTGTTCCTTCGCTGGCAGACAGGGTTCCTCTCCGTGCTGGGCTGAGCCGTTGTGACCTGTGTCTTGCAGAGCTTGTCCAAGGCCCGGCTGCGGCACCTTGAGAGCCTCCAGGCCTTCGTGGCTGCAGCCACCAAAGAGCTGATGTGGCTGAATGAGAAGGAGGAGGAGGAGGTGAACTACGACTGGAGTGAGCGCAACAGCAACATGGCTGCGAAGAAGGAGAGCTACTCGGTAAAAACCGCCCTCCCTCTGGCCCCGAGCGAGGAGCCCGGCTGCCAGGCCCCGGCTGACCCCTGGATCTGTGTCACTCTCTAGGGCCTGATGAGAGACCTGGAGCAGCGGGAGCGGCGCGTCAAGGAGATCCAGAGCACGGGCGACCGTCTGCTGCGGGAGGATCACCCAGCCAGGCAGACCGTGGAGGTGGGCGGGGTGGGGGAAGCACCAGCAGTCATGCCTGCATCACGAGGAGCCCTTGTCAGATGACCGCTCCCAGCCCTGACCCACTGCCCCCCCCAAGCAGACACTCCGGGGTGTGGGAGGGGCTCCCTGGCATCCCTCTGCTGGCTTCCCCACCCACTCTGCTCTGTTGCTCCCTGCAGGCCTTCCAGGCGGCCCTGCAGACCCAGTGGAGCTGGCTGCTGCAACTGTGCTGCTGCATCGAGGCTCATCTGAAGGAGAACAGCAGCTACTTCCAGGTAGTCCTGCAGGAAGGCCGGGGGGGGGGAGGTATGCAGCCTCCAAGCAGAAAAGCAGAACTCTGATGGGGACCGGCTGGCCTTCGTCCCTCTGGCTCCCTCTGGCAATGCTGTGGAGATGACAGAACCCCAGAGGACTCTGCATCGTTCACCATCCTCTTCCTCCCCCTTCCCCCAGTTCTTTTCTGACGTGAAGGAAGCGGAGGAGTTTCTATGCAAGGCTCAGGAGACGATGAAGAAGAAGTTCACCTGCGACCGGTCCATCACAGTGACCCGCTTAGAGGACCTGCTGCAGGACTCCCTGGTGAGGGTGGGACTGGCCCCCTCCCCTGGCCCCAGCCGCCTCCTTTCCCTTCCACTTACCCCGGCTACTTCCTGCCTCCCACCCCCGCTTCAGGAGGAGAAGGACCATCTCACACAGTACCAGAGTCACCTGGCGGGGCTGGCCAATCGGGCCAAGACCATTGTCCAGCTGAAGCCCCGCAGCGCAAGCCCCCCTCTCAGGGGACGGCTGCCCCTCCAGGCGGTCTGCGACTACAAGCAAGTGGAGGTGAGTGAGGAGGGAGGCTGTGTACGGGGCGGGGGCGGGGCTGCCTTTGGGCTGCCTCTGCTGAGCTGCCCCCCCTTTCCGCCCGCAGATCACGGTGCACAAGGGAGATCACTGCACCCTCCTGAGCAACGCCCAGCCCTACAAGTGGAAGGTTTTGAATGCAGCTGGGAAGGAGTCCCTCACCCCCTCCATCTGTTTCCTCATCCCCCCACCCAACAAGGAGGCCCTGGAGGCTGTTGGGAGGTACGTGGTCCTCCCCTGGGCCCTGGGCCAGCAGTAGAGGCTCCCCCCCCCTTCTTCAGCAGGCCATCGCGCTCACCTTGGGCCCCCGGCTCTGGGCCCCCCCCGGCGGAAGCTGCACGCCAGGCTTTTGCCCCCTCCCTGGCATGAAGGAAGGCAGCTCTGACTTCCGCCTCCCCTCCCCCCGGGTGTCCCTTTAGGCTGGAGACGGTGCACCAGAAGCTGCTCGGCACTTGGCACCAGCTGCACATCAACATGAAGAGCCTGCTCTCCTGGCAGTACCTGCAGCGGGAGATCCAGCAGATCCAGTCCTGGTCCCTCCTCATTGTGAGATCCAGATCCTCTCCCCTCCCCCTCTCCCCAGTCCAGCAGCAGACCCCCCTGGAATGGTCTGCAGGGCCCGCCCTCCCCAGACCTGGCCCCGTGGGTCGGGGTTCCTTGGGCTGGCTGGGGAGGATGAGCAGGAGTCACCCGGGGGGGGGGAACTGGTAGTAGAGGATGATGCCCCCTCTTGGGTAGAGAGCAAAAGCCTGGCGGGGCCCTGTTCTTTATCCTTCTTTGGGGTCCTTCTGAGGGGCCCTTCCTAACTATTGATCCAAACAGTGTCCAAGAAAGTGGAAGCCCCTCCAGGAGGCTGGGGCCCCAGGGCCCCCCCAGTCCCCAACCAATGGAGCCCCCACCAGTAAGGCCATGTGCAGACTGGGGGGTCTGGGTGGGGGTGCGCTTCCCAGGAGAGGGGAAGAGTGGGCACTCAGTCTGAAGGGTGGGTGAGTTGTAGGCAAGGGGGCCGTAGACAGCTTAGCCAAGGATCCACTCCTTTGAATCACGCTGGGGGCAGTACAGTTAGTGGAGAGGGCCCAGCTGCCTCAGCCCCAGGGGCCTGCAGGGGCCTGTGCGCTGCCCCATCCAGGCATCTCCGAAGCAGCCCAGGTAGAGCTCAGGATGCCACACAGGTCAGCAGCTGCATCCTTGCCAGCCCTTGGAGCCTCCTGAGCATCATTGCTTGGTGCGGGCCGAGGGACGCCAGGCAGCGCTACCCATGTGTCAAGGAGGGTATAGCTCTGCCCGGGGTGCCCCTTGCAGAGAGGGCTGTGTTAAATGTCGGCCCCGCCCCCTTTTGGGGCACTGGGGCTGGCCAGCTCAGAGGTTGCCTTGGGGAGATCTTTTTTTTTTTTTAATTGAAAAGTTTTACAAAAATTACAAAATATACCCCAAACCCACCGCCCCTTCCCCCCCTCCCCCTTCCCCCACTTCCCAGAGCTGAATACAGGGTAACAAATATAATAATCATAATCTAACTAACATTAACCAACTATGTAGATAAACAAGTATAATGCACTTTAACTCTCTTTTAACACAGGATAAACAATTTACAAATGAACTTTATCATATAATCAAATTAAAATCCCAATTTATAAACAATACAATATAATAATAATTCCACTAAACTATTAATAATACTAATAATAGCAATAATAATATTCAATAATTTATTCATAAAATAAATGGAACTTTTTAGTCCCATATTTATTCTGAATATAATCTATCCATCTTCTCCAAACCAAAATGTATCTTTATTGTGAATAATCCTTCAAATAAGCAGAAATCTTAGCTATTTCTGCTAAATTTGACACTTTAAGCGTCCATTCTTCTATAGTAGGCAAACAATCCTCCTTCCAATATTGCCCTACCAACAGCCTTGCTGCTGTTATTAAATTCAACATCAAATTAGTTTCCTTAACATCAATATCTACGATAATACCCAACAAAAATAATTGAGGAGTAAACTTTATCTTTCTTTTTAAAATATTCTGAATAATCCACCAAATTTTAATCCAAAAAGCTTTTACATTTCTACAAGTCCACTAAATATGAAAATAAGTTGCATCCAAACTACCACATCTCCAACATTAGGGCTGCAAGTTAGGATACATACAAGACAGCTTTTGAGGATCCAAATGCCACCTATAAAACATTTTATAAAAGTTTTCTCTTAAATTTTGAGCTTGAGTAAATTTTACGTTTCTAACCCAAGTTGTCTCCCATGTATCCAATAGAATCGGCTCTTGAATATTTTGTGCCCATTTTACCATACAATCTTTAACTAATTCCGTTTCAGAATCCAATTCTATTAAGACATTATAAATTCTCTTTATATGAGCTAGAGTTTGATCTTTAATCTGTTTTATCAAATTCGCATCCTCTAAAGTAATGCCAACCTTTTGATCTAAACTCCACCTAACTAACAATTGATTATATTGAAACCAAGAGTGTACAATATTTTCTTGCTTCAACTCAGCTAAAGATTTTAATTGCCAATCCTTCCCTACCAAATCAAGTCATTCCTTATAAGAAATCCTATCCAAATTCACTCCTCTAGTTACCCCCTCTATCACGTGTCCGGGAATCCCCCAAATTGGAATTTTATAATTTAACCTATAACCCTGGGGAGATCTTGAGGGGCTAACCTCAGCTGGCTTGGCTGGGGTTGTCTTGGGCTCCCTCGACAAGGCGTGTCCTTCGCAGTTTCGGACGATGCCCCCCGAGGATTACCGGCAGACGCTGCGCAGCCTGGAGACCCACTACCAGGAGTTCCTGCGCAACAGCCAGGACTCCCAGAACTTCCATCCGGACGACCGGCTGCAGGCGGAGCGCGATTACACTGTCTGCACCCAGAAATATGAGCTGCTGCTGCGCGGGCTGGAGAAAGGTAAGGCCCGGGGTCCTTTGCGGGCCGTGGCCCCTGGCCAACCTGGGGTCTGCGCTTTGATTTCAGGCTGGGCCTCTCCCTTAGACAGGCTCCCTGGGTGGCCTTGGCAGCCCATCCCTGCCCCCTCTCGACCGACCACAGCCAGGAGCAGTACTGGTGTCCATTAATCCCAGGCTTGGTTTGGGGGGGCGGCAGGGGAACAGGAGGAGTCGCTGTGCAGGAACTTCATCTCCCAGCTGAAGGACATCCGCCTGCAGCTTGAAGGCTGCGAGTCCCGCACCATACACAAAATTCGTTCTCCGCTTGACCAAGATCCCGTTAAGGAATGTGCGCAGCGCATCAGTGACCAGCAGGTATGGCTTCCCTTTGCACGGAGATCAGTTCACCTGCAGAAGCTGATTGTCTGTCCTGGGATCTCCTCCAGGGCACAGGAGACTCTTCTCCTGCCCCAGACCCAGTCTAGGGAGGGGAAAGGAGCCCCGACTGCCCGGGAGAGGCACTGGAGAGGCTCCAGTGCTCTGGCCACGGAGATACTTCCTACCTTCCCATCTTGAATCCGGGACAGGGACATTCTCCCTTGCCCGGGAGAAGGGTTGAGGTCTGTACTCCGGGCTTCTTGGCCTGGGTCCCTGAGGTCACTCCCCTCCCCTCCCCTCAGGAGATCCACCTGGAGCTGGAAAACATCCAGAAGAGCTTGGGCAAAGTGAGCGCCCAGACGGAGAAGGTCCTGGCTCAGCCAGAGCAGGCCGGTTCGGCCCCCCTGCTGCACTCGGAGCTGGATATCACGCTGCAGAAGATGGGCCAGGTGTACAGCCTCTCCAGCATTTTCTTGGAGAAGTAGGTGGCTCTTCGCTCCGGCCCGATCCTGCCTGGCTGTGGGGACAGAGGGGGCGGGGAGGAGGATGGGCGTTGGGTTTGGCCACCCTTGTTCTTATTATAAACTCAGCAGCAGCAGCGACTCTGAAATCCTAGCTGGGGAATCGGGTCGTCCTAGAGACGCTCTGACCCAGCTCCTTGCCTTCCAGAGGCCCCCTCAGCTTTCATGTCCTCGCGGGGCGACTCCTTCGGCCACCCCAGCCCTCTGCTCAGTGCGATCGTTGTGTCGGCAGCTTGTTCCCTTCGGCTCTTTGTGTGTCTCACAGCGAAGGGGCTTTGCAGTCAGAGCCCTCCAGGCTAGAGATGCTCTTTCTGGCTCTCAACATCCCTTTGACATCCAGCTAACTCCGTTTTCAGTTTTTGAAGATTTTCAAATGGCTATTTTTATGCTCCTGCTCCCCGCTTTGTTTTTTAAAGATGATGTGGGCTAATTTGTAGATGCTTTGGAGACTAAAGTTTGCTTAGAGAACTTCGGTTTATAGCAACTTCCAAATACCTGGTGTAACTTGCACCCCAGATAACACAATAGCAGAGTTGGGAGGGATCTTGGAGGTCTTCAAGTCCAACCTCCTGCTTAAGCAGGAGACCCTAGACCATTTCAGACAAGTGGCTGTCTAGTCTGTGTGTGTTGGAGCACCCACAACTTCTGGAGGCAAGCTGTTCCAATGATTCATTGTTCTGTCAGGAATTTCACTCAGTTTCCATTCCTTGTTTCTTGTCTTGCCTTCCAATGCTTTGGAAAATAGGTGGAACCCCCCCCCCACCCCCAATCTGCTATCATGTCCCCCCTAGTCCTTTTCTCTAGACTGGCCATACCCAATACCTGCAACCGTTCTTCATATGTTTTAGCCTTCAGCTCTTCTCTGCAGTTTTTCCAGAGTCTCAACATCTTTTTTATAATGTGGTGACCAAAACTGGATGCAGGATTCCAAGTGTGGCTTTATTAAAGCTTTATAAAGTGGTACTAGTATTTAACATGATCTTGATTCTATCCCTCTGTTAATGCAACCTAGGATTGCATTGGCTTTTTTGGCTGCTGCCACACACTCCTGGCTCATGTTTAGGTGATTGTCCACTAGGACTCTGAGATCCCTCTCACAGTTAGTGCGATTGAGCCAGGTTACATCTAACCTGTACCCGTATGTTTGTTTTTTCTTGCCTAAGTATAACATCTTATTTTTCTCTACGTTGAGTTTCATTGCGTTGAATGGGCAACCTTGTCCAGCTGCTGTGTTTGAGCTGATCCACCTCTCCTGCAGGTTGAAGACCATCCACCTGGTCATCCGTAGCACCCAAGGGGCTGAGCAGCTGGTCCAGAGCTACGAAGAGCAGCTCAAAGATGTCCAGGCTGTGCCGTCTGACCTCAAGGTTGTTGAGGCTACCAAGGCAGAGCTCAAGGTGACCGGCCAGACCCACATCTGCCAGGGGGAGAGACCACTGGGCCGCCTGATCAGGGAGGGCTGTGGCTGGGAAGAGCTCGTACGACCCTGACCCCCACCCACCCTCCCTCTGTCTTTGTCCTGCAGAGGCTGCGTGGGCAGGTCGAAGGGCACCAGCCAGTCTTTAGTGCCCTGGAAGCGGAACTGGCCAAGGCCAATGAGGTGAACGAGAGGATGGTGAGAGGCCACAGCGAGAGGGACCTGGACTTGGATCGCTACCGGGATCGCGTGCGGCAGCTGCTCGACCGCTGGCAGGCTGTCCTGGCCCAGATCGATCTGCGGCAGCGGGAACTGGACCAGCTGGGGCGCCAGCTGCGCTACTACCGCAACAGCTATAGTTGGCTGATGGAGTGGATCCAGGATGCCCGCCAGCGCCAGGAGGGCCTCCAGGCCGTGCCCATCACCAGCAGTCAGCAGGTGCGGGAGCAGCTGCTGCAAGAGAAGGTAAGGCTGGCCGAGGGGAGACTGGGCCCGGCTGGGGCGAGGCCCTTGAAGCCCAGTAGCGGGAGGGCTGGCAGGGCTGAGAGGAGGCCTCCGGGGTAGGGGTGGTTAGTCCCCTGAGATCAGGCCTGGGCAAAGGGAGGGGGCTCTTGAATGCAACCCACAAAGAGATGTTAGTAATTGTATACAGCTGAAAAATGCAGGCCATTGAGTTTAGAAGGGGGAGCAAATGGGCCTTTCCAATCATCGGGTTTCCTTGGACACTGGCAGGGGTCCGGTTCAAAGACCCCTTTGGCCAATAGTGTGAAGCCCCTCTGCCACTTCCTCTGAGGCTCCTCTGCTAGAATCTCCTCTTCCGGAGCTGTGGGGCCTCCCTGTGCTGTTGGCCTTGTGGGGGGGGGAGCGAGGGGTGGTGCGCTTACTCCTTCTGCCTCTCCTTCCCCAGAAACTCCTGGAAGAGTGTGAGCAAAACTGGGAGAAGGTGGAGGAGTGCCACCGCCTGGCCAAGCAGTACATTGATGCCATCAAGGTATGTGGGGAAGAGGTGGGCCTGCTTGAGGGGCTGGCTCTGCAGGCTGGGGTCCCCCGCCTGGGCTCAGGGGGCTCCAGCAGCAGGCCAACCCCTCTTTCCTTCGAAGGATTATGAACTTCAGCTGGTCACGTACAAAGCCCAGGTGGAGCCCGTCTCTTCTCCTGCCAAGAAGCCCAAAGTGCAGTCTGCCTCGGACAGCATCATCCAGGAGGTGAGGGGTTGTCCCTGGGCAGGGCTGGCGGGGGGAGGGTGCCAGGAGTGGGGACAGAGGTTCCAGAAGGAAAGCCTGATGAGAAGAAAGGGGTACCTGATGGGGAGGAGGACCCTGCTGGGCGCTCTTGGCCAGAGCTGGGGGGTCTTGCTTCTGGGGTGGCAGTGGCAGCTTCCCTTGAGACCAGGGTGCTGCAGAGAGCTGCTGCGCTCCTTCCAGGTGTCCCCGCCTGGGACTTTGCCCACGGCTTCCGAAGGGCTTCTGAAGGTGTTCCTCTGCTTGGGAGGAACAGGCCATCAGGGCTGATCTGAGCCCCCTCCCTCCCTCCCCCCCTTTGGCCTTGCAGTATGTTGACCTGCGGACTCAGTATAGCGAGCTGACCACGCTGACCAGCCAGTACATCAGGTTCATTACAGAGACTCTTCGACGGCTGGAGGAGGAAGAGGTAAGGGATCCGGAGTGGGCCCAGCATGGCTTGGCTGCTTCTGGATGGGCTGGGGGCGGGGCTGCTCCCTCCCAACTGGCTGTTCCTCTTCCCTGTCCCTCCCCTGGGCAGTTCGTGGCCCCACGCGGGAGCCTCATGCATGGGCCTATTCGCCCTGCAGGAAAAAGCTGTGCTTCCCAGATTGCTATGCCTGCTCCTCCTCCTCCTCCTCCTCCTACTCTGTCTGGGGCTGCTTCTGGAGCTCCCTCCCTGCCCCTCTTTTCCTCGGATTTGCTGTGGTCTCCTCCCTTTCTAACTCTAGCTTCTTTGCCTGGGCTTGCTTGGGGCAGGTTGGTGCTGGTGGGGCTTTAAGGAAGGGTTGACCTCCAGAGGAGGGGGCTGCAGCAGCTTTTGTACCAGGTACTCCTTCTGAGGAAGGGAGAGGAGGACCCTCTGGGTGAGAGGGGAGGGTCTGGAAAAGGAGGAGGGGGCAAAGGGGGAGGTCTTCTGCTGGGTCACCTTGATCTGTTGGCTTGCAAGGTCTCTCACCCAATTGGTGTGCTGCCTGGCCTGGATGTGTGTGAACGGTCACCTGCCTCCCCTACAATCTCCTAGGAAGGGCTTGGAAGACAAATGCTGGCCTTGTGTGCTGAGAATGGGGGAGGGGGAGAGGAGCCTAGTGAGACAGCACAGTCCCCACTGTCGCGCTTGTTGCCCTCACATGCCCCTAGGCTGGATCTCCCCCAACCCCTAAGCTTTCGGACTCCTGGTCTGCTGGACATTCTGCTGCGTGGTGGCAGCACATTGCGCATGGTGGAGGTGTGCTCTTGTGCCTTTGTGGTCTTGGGTTTGCTTGTCTCTGGTGCCCATCAGTCCGTTGGTGCTTCCATCCTTTTTGTGGATGTGCCTGCTTCATTGCCTGCTGCCCTAAGCAAGAGCCCCTTGCCCCCACCCTGAAGCCTGCCCCCCATCTGCTCTTGTGATATTTCTCTCTCTCCACCCCCTTCCTCTCTGCCCCCTCCCCATAGAAAGCAGCAGAGCAGCTGAAGGAGGCAGAGCGAAAGCGCTTGGCGGAGGTGGAGGCCCAGCTGCAGAAGCAGAAGCAGCTGGCCGAGGCCCATGCCAAGGCCAAGGCTCAGGCTGAGGAGGAGGCCCGGGAGCTGCAGCAGCGCATGCAGGAGGAAGTCAGCCGGCGGCAACTGGCAGCCATAGATGCTGAGCAGCAGAAGCAGAACATCCAGGAGGAGCTGCTGCAGATGAAGCTCAGCTCCGATAGGCAGATTGTGGCCAAGCAGAAGCTGATTGAAGAGGTGGAGATCAGTCACAGGAAAGTGGAAGAGGAGATCCACATCATTCGCTTGCAGCTGGAGGCCACGCAGAAGCAGAAGGCCGGGGCAGAAGGGGAGCTGCAGGCCCTGAGGGCCCGGGCGGAGGAAGCCGAGCGCCAGAAGAAAGCTGCCCAGGAAGACGCTGAGCGCCTGCGCAGGCAGGTCAAAGACGAGGCCCAGAAGAAGCGGGAGGCGGAGGAGCAGCTGCAGGAGAAGGTGCAGGCAGAGCAGCGAGCGGCGCGGGAGAAGCAGAAGGCCTTGCAGGACCTGCAGCAGCTCCGTGCGCAGGCCGAGGAAGCTGAGCGCCAGATGAAGCAGGCAGAGCTAGAGAAGGAACGGCAGATCCAGGTCGCACGGGAGGCAGCCCAGAAGAGCGCTGAGGCAGACCTGCAGAGCCGGCGCCTCTCCTTCGCCGAGAAGACGGCCCAGCTGGAACTGACCCTGAAGCAGGAGCATGTCACCCTCACATATCTCCAGGAGGAGGCCGAGCGCCTGAGGACACAGCAGCTGGAAGCTGAGCGGGCCAAGGAGGAGGCTGAGAAGGAGCTGGAGAAGTGGCAGCAGAAGGCCAATGAGGCGCTCCGGCTGCGGCTGCAGGCGGAGGAGGTAGCACACAAGAAGTCCCTGGCCCAGGAGGAGGCGGAGAAGCAGAAGGAGGATGCCGAGCGCGAGACCCGGAAGCGAAGCAAGGCAGAGGAATCAGCCCTGCGCCAGAAGGAGCTGGCCGAGGAGGAGCTGGAAAAGCAGCGCAAACTGGCTGAGGGCACAGCCCAGCAGAAGTTCTTGGCTGAGCAGGAGCTGATCCGCCTGAAGTCGGAGATGGAGAATGGGGAGCAGCAGCGGCTGCTGCTGGAGGAAGAGCTCTTCCGCCTCAAGAGTGAGGTCAGCGAGGCTGTCCACAAGCGGAGGGAGCTGGAGGAGGAGCTGGCCAAACTGCGGGCTGAAATGGAACTCCTGCTGAAAAGCAAGGCCAGGACCGAGGAGGAGTCGCGTTCTGCCAGCGAGAAGTCCAAGCAGATCTTGGAGGATGAGGCCGCCAAGTTGCGGGAGGTGGCAGAGGAGGCGGGTCGCCTGCGTGCCCTCTCTGAGGAAGCCAAGAGGCAGCGGCAGCTGGCTGAGGAGGAGGCTGCCCGGCAGCGAGCAGAGGCCGAGCGGATACTCAAAGAGAAACTGGCAGCTATCAACGAGGCGTCACGCCTCAAGGCGGAAGCCGAAATTTCCCTGAAGGAGAAAGAGGCTGAGAACGAGCGGCTGAGGCGGCTAGCAGAGGATGAGGCTTATCAGCGGAGGGTTCTGGAGGAGCAGGCGGCTCAACACAAGCACGACATCGAGGAGAAGATTGTGCAGCTGAAGAAGTCATCCGAGAGTGAGCTGGAAAGGCAGAAGACCGTTGTCAATGAAACCTTGAAGCAGCGGCGCATCATTGAGGAGGAAATTCGCATTCTCAAGATCAACTTTGAGAAAGCCTCTGTGGGCAAGGCAGATCTGGAGCTGGAGCTCGGCAAAATCAGGCAGAATGCGGAGGAGATTCAGCGGAGCAAAGAGCTAGCAGAGCAGGAGGGTGAGAAGCTGCGGCAGGCAGCCCTGGAAGAGGAGAACCGCCGCAAAGAGGCTGAAGCGAAGCTGCAGAAGACTCTGGCTGCTGAGCAGGAAGCCGCCAGACAGCGCAAAGCCGCTCTGGAGGAGGTGGAGCGCCTGAAGGCCAAGGTGGAGGAGGCCAAGAGGCAGAAGAAGCTGGCAGAAAGTGAGTCAGAGAAGCAGATCCTGCTGGCCCAGGAGGCGGCCCAGAAGAAGATGGTTGCTGAAGAGGCCGCTCACCTGGCCGTGGTGCGCCAGAAGGAGGAGGAGTTGCTGCAGACCAGACAGCAGGAGAAGTCCATCCTGGACAGGCTGAAGGAGGAGGCTGAAAGAGCCAAGAGAGCAGCAGAGGAAGCAGAGTTTGCCCGCCTCAGGGCAGAGCAAGAGGCCACTTTATCCCGGCAGCTGGTGGACGAGGCTGAGCGCATGAAGCAGCGAGCTGAGGAGGAGGCCCAGGTCAAAGCCAGGGCCCAGGAGGATGCAGAGAAGCTCCGCAAAGAGGCAGAGCTGGAGGCGGCCAGGCGAGCCCAGGCAGAACAGGCAGCCCTCAAGCAGAAGCAGCTGGCTGACATGGAGATGGAGAAGCACAAAAAGTTTGCGGAGCAGACACTGCGGCAAAAGGCCCAGGTGGAGCAGGAGCTGACCAAGGTCAAACTGCGGCTGGAGGAGACAGACCATCAGAAGAGCCTCTTGGAGGAGGAGCAGCAGCGACTGAAGGAGGAGGTGACGGAAGCCATGAAGCAGAAGGTCCAAGTAGAGGAGGAGCTGTTCAAGGTGAAGGTCCAAATGGAGGAGCTGATCAAGTTGAAAATCCGCATTGAGGAGGAGAACAAGTTGCTCATCATAAAGGACAAGGACAACATGCAGAAGATCCTCACCGAGGAAGCCGAGAAGATGAAGCAGGTGGCAGAGGAAGCTGCCCGGCTCAGCGTGGAAGTCCAGGAGGCTGCCCGCATGCGCAAGCTAGCAGAGGAGGATCTGGCCCAGCAGCGGGCTCTGGCGGAAAAGATCCTGAGGGAGAAGATGCAGGCCATCCAGGAAGCCACTCAGTTGAAGGCCGAGGCTGAGCTGCTGCAGAAGCAGAAGGATCTGGCTCAGGAGCACGCCCGGAAGCTGCAGGAGGACAAGGAGCAGATCCGGCTGCGGCTGGAGGAGGAGACAGAGGGCTTCCAGAAGACGCTGGAGGCTGAGCGCAAGCGGCAGCTGGAGATCACTGCCGAGGCTGAGCGGCTGAAGCTGCAAGTTACGGAGATGAGCCTGGCCCAGGCAAAGGCAGAGGAAGAGGCCAGGCGGTTCAGGAAGCAGGCCGAAGAGATCAGCGGGAAGCTGCACCAGATGGAGCTGTCTACTCAAGAGAAGGTGACCCTGGTGCAGACCCTGGAGATCCAGAGGCAGCAAAGCGATCAAGACGCTGGCAGGCTGAGGAAGGCTATTGCTGAGCTGGAGGTGGAGAAAGAGAAGCTGAAGCTGGAAGCCCAGCTGCTGCAGCAGAAGGCGGAAGAGGTACCTGCTCTGGTTGTGACTCCCCACCCTACCCCCAGGTTGAGCAATGCCCATCAGCCCCAGTCAGACAATTAGTCCACAGCCCTCTGTCTGAGGTGGCCTCATGCAGGAGAGAGAGGTGCCACTCCACGGGGTGGATACAGTGCAGTGGATCAGGTCCCCGCCACAAGAGCCTGGCCTGCTGCAGGATTCAGGCTGTGTGTTTGTGTGAGCATCGACTGGTCTCTCCCAATGGCCTGAGGGGGAGGAAAGGGAGGAGATGTTCTTGCTTCCCTGGTAGGGTTCAGAAGACATTCCCTGCTGGTTGCAGGTCTGTACTGATGACGAAGTGCCATCTGCTTATTAGATGACCGTTGTGGTAAGTTGTATTTTAGGAAGTGACTGGTTATGTAGTCCCACAGCCAAGACGGCTCATCATTTCAGCTGCGAATTCTCTTTGCATCAAGGAAGCAGAGGAGAACATTAAGCGCATAGATTTTGTGTACTGTTGAATAGCCACAGAGGCTATTCTGGAGTCTCCTGGTTCCAACAACTGCTTCTTACTGTTTCTGTCAAAGTCTGTTTGAATTTTGGCAAAACTGGGAATGGCAACTGAGAAGAGGGTGGGCAAGGAAGGCAGCTGGGGGAGGGGAGTGTTGACCCATCAACGGGCGATGGCCTCCTGGGACTGGTCTGGTGAGGCCCCCGTGGGATCCCTTTGGAGGGTTCCTTGGGGAGGACTTCCAAAGATCTCTGCCACAAGTGGTGCCTCCCCCTGAGCAAATGTGGTAGAGCTCTCTTTCAAGTGTGGAAGGTGACTCCATGCAGGCGGCAGCGGCTGGCCAAGTAAGGGTTGTTCAAAGGTGCAGAGGGATTTTTTGTTCAGAGGCTTTAAACTGAAGGGTTTCTATGAATTGGTGATGGGTTTCAGAACAAGTCGCCCAACCCACTCCCCATTTCACTAATTTTCTCCTCTGGGAAAGCTCCTTTCGTGCTCAGTCAATAGAAAATCCCTCTGACACCGAGGCCCATTCAGAAGGAACAGGGCAGTGTTTCCTAAAACAAAACGAAAACTGCCCCATCTCCCTGTCTTCTGATTCCTTGATGTTGGTATGACAGGTAGTTCCTGATGACTTCTTTCCTTTTGTAGTGGCCCAACAGGATGCCTGTTGGACACGCAACCACTGACAGCTGTCTTTTAGATGACACCCCCCCTTACTCTCTCTCCTGCTTTAACATCTGGTTGATACACTTTGTTTTCTTCCCAATCCAGATGCAGACTGCTCAGAAGGAACAGCTCCGCCAAGAGACACAGTTGCTCCAGCAGACCTTCCTGTCAGAGAAGGACACCCTCTTGCAGAAGGAGAGGTTTGTGGAGGAGGAGAAGGCCAAGCTGGAGAGCCTCTTTCAGCAGGAGATTAAGAAAGCTCAAAGCCTGAAGGCTGAGCAGGAACATCAGCAGAAGCAGATGGAGCAGGAGAAGGAGCAGCTGGAAGCCACCTTGAGGGATGCCCGGGAAAAGCAGGCAGAAGCAGAGAAGAGTGTCCGTCGCAAGCAGGAGGAGCTCCAGCAGTTGGAGAAGCAGCGTCAGCAGCAGGAGAAGCTTCTGGCTGAGGAAAACCAAAAGCTCCGGGAGAAACTGAGGCAGCTGCAGGAGGAGCAACAGGCTGCTCTGGCTCAGACCCGAGAAATCATGATCCAGACCGATGACCTTCCTCAGGAGGCAGTCGTGTCTGCAGTAACAGCTCTGCCTAATGGTCAAGACATGCTCGACGGTGTCTCTCAAAATGGTGAACCTGAGTTGGCATTTGATGGCATCCGACAGAAGGTACCTGCCAAGAAGCTGGCAGAGGCTGGCATCCTGAGCCCAGAAACCTGGGAGAATCTGGTGCACGGGAGAGTGTCCGTGCAGGAGGTGTCCCAGATGGAGGAGATCAGGAAGTACCTGCAGGGCAGCAACAGTAGCATCGCGGGGCTCCTGATCAAGCCCACCAATGAGAAAATGAGCATCTACCAGGCCATGAAGCAGCAGATCCTCAGTCCAGGCACGGCCCTCATCTTGCTGGAAGCTCAGGCGGCCTCTGGCTTCATGATAGACCCCATGAGGAACAAGAGGATCTCTGTCAGTGAGGCGGTAAAGGAAGGCGTGGTTGGGCCTGAGCTGCACAATAAATTGCTGTCTGCAGAGAGGGCGGTGACTGGATACAAGGACCCCTACACAGGTGAAAAGATCTCCCTCTTCCAGGCAATGACCAAAGACCTCATTGTTAAAGACCATGGGATTCGGCTTCTGGAGGCCCAGATTGCCACCGGGGGCATCATCGACCCTGTCAATAGCCACCGCCTACCTGTGGACATCGCATTCAAGCGAGGCTATTTTGATCAGGAGATGCAACAGGTCCTCTCGGACCCCACAGATGACACCAAGGGTTTCTTTGACCCCAATACCCAGGAGAACCTTACTTACCTGCAGCTGATGGAAAGGTGCATGACTGACCCCGAGACCGGGCTAATCTTCCTGCCACTGACAGACAAAGCAGCCAGAGGACAGGAGCTGGTCTACACGGATCAAGAGGCCAAGGACATGTTCAGGAAAGCCACGGTCTCTGCTCCCTTTGGCAGATTCCGGGGAAAGACTGTCACCATCTGGGAAATCATCAATTCCGAGTATTTCACTGAGGAGCAGAAGCGGGAGCTCCTGCGTCAGTACAAGACTGGGAAGATCACGGTGGAGAAGATAATTAAGATCATAATTACTGTTGTTGAAGAGAGTGAGAAGAAGAGCCAACTCTGCTTTCAAGGCCTCCGGGCTGCAGTGCCGGCAGCTGAGTTGCTGGAGAGCAAAATCCTCAACAAAGAACTCTACAATCAGCTGCACCAAGGCAAGAAGACGGTGAAGGAGGTCACCAATATGGATGCCATAAAAACGTACCTGGAAGGTACTGGCACCATTGCGGGCATCTTGATAAAATCAACAGGCCAAAAGTTACTTCTTTCAGATGCAATGAAAAGAAACCTGTTGAAACCTGAGGCGGCCCTGATCCTTCTGGAGGCCCAGGCTGGAACTGGGCATATCGTTGATCCCGTGAGGAACGAGAAGCTTCCTGTGGATGAAGCAGTCCGAGCAGGAATGGTGGGGCCTGAGCTTCACGAGAAGCTGCTCTCTGCAGAGAGGGCTGTAACCGGCTATAAGGATCCCTACACAGGGCAGGTAGTCTCCGTTTTCCAAGCACTGAAGAAAGATCTCATTCCTAAGGACACCGGGCTCCGACTGTTAGATGCTCAGCTTGCCACTGGAGGCATCATTGATCCCGTGCACAGCCATCGCCTCCCACTTGAAGTTGCCTGCAAACAGGGCTACTTCAGTGAAGAAATGAACAAGGCCTTGTCAGATCCGGCTGACGAGGTCAAGCTGTACTATGACCCCAATGCTCAAGAAAACCTCACTTATGCTCAGCTGCTGAAGAGGTGCCAGGTGGATAAGCAGACAGGCCTCCACCTGCTCCATCTTTCGGATGAGGCCATACAGCGTCATCAGGAGGAGCTCTACTCAGATAGTGCCGTCAAAGAATCCTTTGATAAGTCAACAGTTGAAGTTCCCGCCGGCAGCCAAAAGGGCAAGACAGTGACAATCTGGGAGCTGATCCACTCAGAATATTTGACTGAAGAGCAGAGGAGAGAGCTGATACGGCAGTTCAAGACTGGCAAAGTCACCATTGAGAAGGTCATTAAGATAATTATTACAATTATTGAAGAGAGCGAGGTCAAGAAACAAGAAAAATTGACCTTCAGTGGCCTGCGAGCACCAGTGCCTGCTAGTGAACTGCTTGAGTCCAAGGTCCTCAGCAGGCAGCAGTATGAGCAGCTCAGAGAAGGGAAGAAGTCAGTGAAGGACATCGCTGAAGTGGATGCGGTGAAGAGGTACCTGAAGGGGAGCGACTGCATTGCTGGGATCTATGTGGAAGAAACCAAGGAGAAGCTGAACATCTACCAGGCACTGAGGAAGAACCTGCTCCTGCCCAGCACAGCAACTGTCCTCCTGGAGGCCCAGGCAGCCACTGGGTTTATAGTGGACCCAGTAAGGAATCAGAGGTTGCACGTCAACGAAGCAGTGAAAGCCGGCCTTGTGGGACCAGAGCTGCACGAAAAGCTGCTCTCTGCTGAGAAGGCTGTCACCGGCTACAGAGACCCTTATTCTGGGAACACCATCTCTCTCTTTGAGGCTATGAGAAAGGGGCTGATTGTCCGGGAGCATGCCATCCGCCTGATGGAGGCCCAGATTGCCACCGGGGGCATTATAGACCCCGTGCACAGCCACCGTGTTCCTGTGGAAGTGGCCTACAAGCGCGGCTACTTCGATGAAGAAATCAACCGAACTCTCTCAGATCCCTCAGATGATACCCAGGGCTTCATTGACCCCAACACCCAGGAGAATCTTACCTACTTGCAGCTGAAAGAGAGATGCATTGAGGACCCCGAGACTGGCCTATATCTCCTGCCTTTGAAGCAGCCTGAACGGCCAGCGGTCGTGGAGAGAACCCAAGTATACACTGAGGCCGAAACCAAGAAGATGTTTGAAGAAACACAAATTGACATTCCAGGAGGAGAGCTTGCTGGCTCCTCCATGTCCCTCTGGGAAATTATGAACTCTAATCTCCTCCCTGAAGAGCAACGTAAAAAACTAATGGAAGAGTTCCGTTTAGGCACCCTGACGAAGGAACGCATGATCATCATCATCATTGAGATTATAGAGAAAACGGAGATTGTCCGCCAGCAAGACTTCACCTCCTATGATTACATTAGGCACCGCATCACCGCTGAAGATCTCTATGAGGCCAGGATAATCTCTCTGGAGATATTCAATGCGCTGAAGCAGGGCTCCAAGACCATCCAAGAGATTCTGGAGATAGAGACCACCTGGAAATATCTTTATGGTACTGGCTGTATTGCTGGCATCTACATTCCATCTAGCAAGCAGAAGATCAGCATCTACCAGGCCCTCAGAAAGGGACTGATTAACCCTGAAGTTGCTCGAACCTTGCTGGAAGCCCAGGCTGCCACTGGCTTTATTATTGATCCCATGAAGAACGACAGACTTACAGTAGATGAGGCAGTGAGGAAAGGGGTGGTGGGCCCAGAAATGCATGATCGACTCCTATCTGCTGAAAGAGCTGTGACAGGCTACCGAGATCCTTACAGTGAGCAGAAAATTTCTCTCTTCCAGGCCATGAAGAAGGATCTCATTCCATCTGAAGAAGCCCTCAGATTGCTAGATGCCCAGTTGGCCACAGGAGGAATTATAGACCCATACCTGGGTTTTCACTTGCCCTTAGAAATTGCCTACCAACGTGGCTACTTCAATCTGGAGACCTTTGACAGGCTTTCTGAGCCCAGTGAGATCCGCAGCTACATAGACCCCTCCACAGATGAAAAGCTCAGCTATGCTCAGATCCTCAAGCGATGTAAGAAGGATGAGAATACAGGCTGCCTCCTCCTACCCCTCTGTGACACTCGGAAGCTGACTTTCAGGGGGCTGAGGAAGCAAATCACAGTGGAGGAGTTGGTACGATCAAAAGTCATGGATGAAGCCACTGCCCAGCGACTCCAGGAAGGCCTAACCTCAGTGGAGGAGGTCTCTAAAAAGTTGCAGCAATTCTTAGAGGGCACCAGCTGTATTGCTGGAGTCTACATGGACTCAACCAAGGAAAGGTTGTCTGTATATCAAGCTATGAAGAAAGGCATTCTCCGGCCAGGGACGGCTTTTGAGCTGCTGGAGGCCCAGGCGGCCACAGGGTACGTTATTGATCCCATCAAGGGACTCAAGCTGACTGTGGAGGAAGCAGTGCGCATGGGCATTGTTGGCCCGGAATTCAAAGACAAGTTACTTTCAGCCGAGCGGGCAGTGATAGGTTACAAGGACCCTTACTCTGGCAAGATAATATCCCTTTTCCAAGCCATGAAGAAAGGGTTGATCCTGAAAGATCATGGGATTCGTTTGCTAGAAGCTCAAATTGCTACAGGAGGTATTATTGATCCCGAGGAGAGCCATCGCTTGCCAGTTGAAGTGGCGTACAAGAGAGGCCTTTTTGACGAGGAAATGAATGAAATCCTCCTGGATCCAAGTGATGACACTAAGGGGTTCTTTGACCCAAACACTGAGGAAAACCTGACTTACCTGCAATTGATGGAAAGGTGCATCACTGACCCTGAGACTGGGCTGTGCCTCCTGCCCCTGAAAGAGAAGAAGCGGGAAAGGAAGACCTCATCCAAATCCTCTGTCCGCAAGCGCAGGGTGGTGATTGTGGATCCAGAGACCGGGAAGGAAATGTCTGTGTATGAAGCCTACCGCAAAGGCCTCATTGACCACCAGACCTACCTGGAACTCTCAGAACAAGAGTGTGAATGGGAGGAAATCACTATCTCCTCCTCTGATGGGGTGGTCAAGTCCATGATCATTGACCGGAGGTCAGGAAGGCAGTATGACATAGATGATGCCCTGGCCAAAGGCCTGATAGACCAGTCTGCCCTGGACCAGTATCGCTCAGGGACCTTGTCCATTACTGAGTTTGCAGACATGTTGTCTGGCAATGTAAGTGGATTCCGATCCAGATCGTCCTCTGTGGGCTCCTCCTCTTCCTATTCGGCAAGTCCTGCTCATGCAAGACCCCAGCTGACCTCCTGGAGTGATCCCGCTGAGGAGACTGGCCCGATTGCTGGCATCTTGGATACAGATACCCTGGAAAAAGTGTCCATTACGGAAGCCATGCACCGCAACCTGGTAGATAACATTACAGGCCAAAGGCTACTGGAGGCCCAGGCCTGCACAGGTGGGATCATTGATCCAAGTTCAGGGGAGAAGTTCCCTGTTGCAGATGCTGTTAATAAGAACCTGGTTGACAAGATCATGGTAGATAGAATCAACCTTGCTCAAAAGGCTTTCTATGGCTTTGAGGATCCAAGAACCAAGACCAAAATGTCTGCTGCCCAAGCCTTAAAGAAGGGCTGGCTGTACTATGAGGCCGGCCAGCGGTTCCTGGAAGTCCAGTACCTGACCGGTGGGCTGATTGAGCCAGAGGTGCCTGGACGGGTGTCGCTCGATGAGGCCTTGCAGAAGAACACTGTCGATGCGCGCACTGCCCAGAAGCTTCGGGATGTCAACACTTACTCCAAGTACTTGACCTGTCCCAAAACCAAGCTGAAAATCTCCTACAAGGACGCCATGGACAGGAGCATGATCGAAGAAGGGACGGGCCTCCGTCTCCTGGAAGCCTCCTCACAATCCAGCAAAGGCTATTACAGTCCTTACAACGTCAGTGGCTCCGGTTCCACCTCCGGCTCCCGGTCAGGTTCACGAACAGGTTCCAGACCAGGCTCCAGGCGAGGAAGTTTTGATGCCACTGGCTCCGGCTTCTCCGTCTCCTTCTCTTCCTCCTCCTACAGTTCATCAAATTATGGCCGCAGATACGCACCAGATCCCAGCAGCGGCAGCACAGATGCAGCTGACCTCTGTGGCACCCTGGCATATCCAAAGGGAAGTTGTGGGTGGAAAGGAAACTGTCCCCCTCTTGAACTGCCTGGAAAACAGCTGCCTGTGGCCTAAAGGGCCCTCCCTGCCCCTCTCCCTCCCTCCCACCCTCCCTCCCTCCCTCCCCATCCTTCCCAAGCCGAAATGACATGGCCTTCCTTTCGCTCTGCATGTGATCAAGTTACTGGCTAATTCTACCAATATTTTTATTACTACTACTACTGTTGCTCTTTTTTAAAAACACAGAGTTTCCTTCCAAAGCAGTGCCTAAACTTTAACCAAAAAGACTACACTAATATATTAATATATATGATGGTTCTGACAATATTTGTATATTGAGAGAGACAGAGATAGAGAATGCGGGTGCATCAGTGCTCCCCACGCCGCTTCATGCCCCCTGAAGCCTGCTCCTTTCCTTCCCAACCAGCCCTCGCCCATGCCAGGCCACTGCCACTGTTTGGCGCACCATTCTTTCAGCCACCCTCCTCCTCTTCACTTGTCCTTTCTGCGGTGCCTCCAGATCACCTGCCTATGCAAAGAATGTCTGTGCCTCTACAAGGACTGGCCGATGGGAGCATCTCCTGCCCATCTGCCCTCCCGGCTCCCTCCACCGTGGCCTGGGCTGCTCTCTTCTCTGGCCTTCCGTCATGGGCACAGGACTCTCCTGGGTGCTGCTCCACCAACTTCCTTGCTGGCCGACCTCCACAGCCAGGCGACTCTGCGCTTAGACCGTAAGTGCAGGGGGTCCTGCTACCCTGTTGCAAAGCTGCTGCCCCTCGGAAGAGCCCACCTGCCCACTGCTGCCGCTCCTCTCCTGGCTCTCCTCCCTGGCTGCCTCTGGTGCGCTCTGGCTCCGCAGACCCTGGCTCTCCTCTGGGCTCCGCTCTGTCCTCTCTTTCTGGGAAGCTTGGCAGGGTGGGGGGCACTGCATGAGGCTAGCAGTCTTGGCCGGGAAGCACCTTGGTCCAGATTGGCTTTGTGGGCGGTTGGGAGCACAGTTTGGGGGCCAGCCTTCAAACCCACATCTCTGGGGTGCTGTCCCTGCAAGCTGTAAGATCTCCAGGAGGTGGGACTGTGCTCCCCTTTCTACTTTCAGGAGGCAGTAGGCTCCTGTGTGGCATTCTGCCATGGCGGCATGGATCTGGGGTGGGTCTTTTGACCAGAAAGAGGCTATTGATACCCCACCCCTTGGATTTTGCTCCCCCTCGCCTGGCTGCCCATTCATAATGTCTGGTCTTTCTCTCAGACAGTTTCTTCTAGGCCCACCAAAGAAGATCCCTTGTCCCTGCGGGAACGTCCCGGTTGGTTCTCCGGAGCTAGCAAGTCTAACGTCGGCTCCCTGGAAGACCCGCATCGGTCTGCTCCTCAAGAGGTAACTGTGGCCCCAGGGCCCCTCCTGGGCTCCCCCCCCCGTTCTGTTTCTTTTGAGCTGGAGGTGAAACTCTGAAAGCCGTGAGGCTAAGAAGGAGGCCTGGCTGCAGGCAGTCGCACGTGCCCCACTGTCCCACCGCCTGCCAGGTTCCGGCCTGTGCTTCTTCCCTTCCGGCCTCCCCGGAGGAGTAGATGGAGAGGCAGCAGCCGGGTGGGGGTCCGCAGCATGTGGGTTAGGCTCATCCCCACTCCCCTGATGTGATAGCATCATCTCATTTGTGGTTTCTCCTGTCTCATCCCATCCTGTTTCTTTCTTGACTTTGTTTTAGTGTTGCTGGATGTCCTCCCAACTCCTTCCTGGCTACTGTGGAACTCGTGCCCCAGGTTGAGCCTCCCACCACTTCCCTTTGCAGCCCACCAGCGCGGACTAGTTAGCAGTGGCCAGGAGAGGGCAGCTCCCTAAGGCTGACCCCTCCGCCCAACACCAGCGAGCCACTCCTCTGCTCCTTGGTTGGGCCGGTTCTCTGCCCTGGAGTCCCAGGACTGTCCTGGCAAGGTCTGCCTGCCTGCTGGGCCCGGCTAGCAACCATCCTTGTGCTGTCGGCAGGAGGCTGGCCTGGAAATGCCGCAGCAGCCATGCTGAGAGCAGCCCCTGCCTGTCTCTGCCCCCTATCTTAGGGAGCCTCCGTTGCCCGGTCTCTGCAGCCAGCGGTCCCTCTCGAGGCGGAGCTGTTGCCAACCGAGAGGGGCCTTTTCACCAAGCGCCAGGGCCTTCCATGCACAGACATCTCCCCACCCCAGTTCCCCCTTCAGGTGGAAGAGGCAATCCTGCAGCAGCCCCTCCCCCCCAGCCCCATCAGCCCCCTCCCCAACAGCTTCTTATTTGCGTCTGGATCCAGCCATCCCATCCCTGGCATTTGTCTCTCGTCCTCATTGCCAGCTGCCATTTTGTTTTTGCATGCTGTGTTTACTTGGGGAAGCTCCTGTCCATTTCTCCTCCTCTCCCCCTCACCCCCCCCCCGCCCTGTGGCCTGCCGGGCAGCCTGTGCCCAGGGCTCACGTTGCTCCAGATTAGACTTTCCAGATTCCTCTCTATTGGGTGGGGGCAGGAAAACACTACACCCGACTTGTAAATAGCTTAAAGTGTTTGTAAAAACCTGCAGTACGGCCCCCTCGGCTGGGAGAGCAGTAAAGGTGATTTAATGAAGCGGCTTTGTGTGGTTTGTTCCTCTCCCACTTCCTGGCCCTCTCTTGGCCCTGAGCCAGCAGCAAGGGGTGAAACATTCAAAGTCCCTGCAGAGGATCAGTTCCTGCAACCTGACCTGGGACTGTGGCTGTGTTTGCACTCCTTTCAGGCAGAACATTTTCAACTAGGCCTCCTCCCCCCCCTCCCCTCCCTCCCCTTTGGAAAAGGCCCCTCGGCTGCTGTCAGAGGTTTTCTGAGCGCTGCTTCCTAAGGAAAGGGTCGCCTGGGGGGTCTCGCTGCTGGGGAAAGCAGGATCCAGCCTCTATTGTGCGCTGCAATTCCCAGCCCTCCTGAGTCCCCTCCCCGCCCCCCTTTTTACGGCTCTCAGGCTTTTCAGAAGCCCCTGTTAGTGGCAGCGGAGGGGGGAGGGGGAGCCCCAAGGAAGAGAAAGGGCTTCGGGTGAACGAGCATGAATGGGCCGTTTCTGTGGGCGCACAAGTGAGGGGGCACTAATCTCTTCTTCGCAGGAGGCTGGAGGGGGAGGGGTGACTCTTGCCACAGTTTTGACGGGGCTTAATTGGCTACCAGGCGCTGGGAGTCTTGCAGGCTGCCTGAAGGTGCTCTGGGAAATGCTGTTATTGCCTCTTGTCACCTGCACAAAGCGCTTCCTGCTCAAGGGCCAAAGGCCCGGACCGCTAGGGGCAGCAGCTTTGGGGTGGGGATGTGTTTAGCCAAGCTAGTGCAGAGCCACATCACGGTTGTTGTTAGTTTCTGTGTGTGTGTGTGTCAGGGTGTGGTTTAGCAAACAGCTAGGCAAACTCAGCTTGTGGGTTCATGGCTGACATCCAGAGAATCAGGATCCAGAGTGACCTCTGTTGCATCCAGCCAGTCTTGGGAAAGGAAGGGCGTCCCTCTTTCCCGGGAGCCCTGCGTGCGAATGCAGCACCCCCCCATCGTGAAGTTGCCCTTTCCCAGCGAGATGGATGCTCTCGGTTGGGCTCTACCCTAAGAAAGCTGAAGTTCTGGAAACAAAACGGAATGTCTACATTCCTGACTCCGGTGCTGGGAATGGGAAATGCATCCAGTGGTGCTTAAAAGTTTGTCAACCTTTTGAATTTTCAATATTTCTGCATAAGGGTGATCTAAAATGTGATCCGTTCCCTACACAAGTCTTAAGATAAAGAGAACCCAATTAAATAAGTCAAATACATTTATTAAATTTTTATGCCACCCATCTCAAGGAGACCAGACGACTCGTAGCCCCCTCCTCAGCTCAGGGACATCGGTGGCCTTCCGTGCGTGACCTTGCTTGTCAGGCACCCTCCCACAACACTTCTGTTGGGTTAACCTCAGGAGTTTCTTCCACTTTAACCATTCCTTGGTAGTGTGAATTGGATGCTATGGGTCATTGTCTGACTGTATGACCCAGTTTCTCTTGACCTTCAGTTCATGGACAGAGACCCCAGCGTTTGCTGGCACAACCCAGAATTCGTAGCTGTGGCAAGAGAGACCGCAGAGCAGATGCCACCACAGACGGACGAGGTCTTTGCGCTGAGTGCAGCGTTCGCCCTCCGCCAAGGGTCACACACTTCATTCCGGTCCAGGTCCAGAAGGTCCTATTTTGATCTCCTCTGTCCAGAGGACATTCTCCTTTCTGGCTTATCCAGATGGTCTTTCACAAACTGCACGTGGGCAGCCCTGTTCTTCTTGGAGACTAGTGGCTTTCTGCTTGCACTCTTGTTCAGGGGTCCACTGAGGGGGTCTCGTGAACACTGACATTCGCCAATGCAACTAAGAGAACCCAAGGCCTGGAGACTAAAACATACAAAGATCGGCTGCAGGACTTGGGTTTGGCTAGTCTAAAGAAAAGAAGAAATGGGAGACAGGATAACAGTGTTCCAGTATTTGAGGGGCTGCCACAAAGATGAGGGGGGTCACGTTATTCACCAAAGCACCAGAGGGAAGGACGAGAAACAATGGATGGAACCTGATCAAAGAGAGAAGCAACCTGGAATCAAGGAGAAAATTACTAACAGGACAATTAACCAGTGGAACAGCTTGTCACCAGAAGTTGTGGGATGGTATAACTTCTGCTTGAGCGGGGGCTGGACTAAAGACCTCCAAGGTCCCTTCCAGCTCTATTCTATTCTATTCAATGCAAGAAAGACCTTGAGTGGCTTAGAGGCTACTCAGGTTCTTGAGATCTTCTGGAGGATTGCTCTTGGGGTGGGCTTGGCTGACCATTCTGGGAGTTCAACTTTGATGCTGAATTGGTTCATTTGCACCTGATGGAGTCCAAACTCTTTGGAAATAGTTTGGTAACATTTCCATCCTGGTGAGCATCAACAAATGCTTTTGGAAGTCCTCAGAAATCTCCTGTTAGAGCCACTCCCACATATTTTCATCCTGAGGATCAGGCTTTTCATAGGAACGCCCGGAATTTAAAGAATTCTGCTGGTTTAATAAAGCAGGACCTCCAACACTCACACCTGATTAGATTCCCATTGATGGAAAATCTGGGTCTAGTTTGCCCTTCAAATGAACTGATCATCCTGGAGGCTCAGATACTTTTGCCACACACAAATATGTAGGTTTGGATAATTTTTCTCACTAAATGAACCAATATAATTTTTTTTATTTATCTGTTTAATTTGCTTCTGTTTATCTAGTTTTACCTTGTACCTGTGTAGAAATGCTGAAAGTCCAAAAGTGGTCAGAAACCTGGAAGCACCACTGCAGTTCCTAGGGGCTTTGAGGCTGAAGCACCTGTGCACGCTCCCATCCTGCTCCTGGCCAAGGGGAGCGGGGGGGGGGGGTTTAAGGAAGGGCCTTCTCTTCACCCCATTTGCCAAGCAGCTCCTGTGGGCTGTCAAAGAGGAGGGTGCAGGGAGGGGCTCAGAAACCACCTTGTGGGGCATCCTCAGCAAGGAAGAGGGACGATGGGCGAGAGCATCCAGGGACATTCTCCATCGCCCAGGTCATGGTGGTCCCAAAGGTGATTTTGACAAGGCAAAATGAGGGGCATTCATCCATGCATGAGCTGCCACATTCTGGGCCAGGTGGTCTTCAAGGGCAGCCCCATGTGGGAAATCATCACAGTAATACAGACAGGTGTGTGTGACCAAGGCATGAGTGACCGTGAGCAAGGCCTCCTCCCCAGCTATGGCTGCCCTTTCAGCAGGAGCCCTGAGTCCAGGAGAAACCCCCCCCCACTGCACATCAGCCCAGCCCAGGGAAGTGCCACCCACCCAGAGCCAAAGATGAAGCATCACCAGGGTCTGGATGGGGGGGGGGATAAAATCCCACAGCCACTCTGTCTTGCCAGGACTGAGTGAGAGCCGGTTCCTCCCCAGCCAGACCCTCACAGCCGCCAGGCCCTCGGCCATCCCCGCCAGGGCATCCCCTGTCCAGCCAGGGAGGAGATGCACAAGTGGGATTCATGGCCTATGGTGACACCAGGCCCCACCGGACGGCTGCCTCCCCAGGGGTCTCGCGTTGGAAAGGAGAAGTGCAGGGCCCCGGGGCCCCACCCTGCCCTCCTACCAGCCCCAACCAGAGCCAGACATGGAGGAAGGAGGAGAACCAGGTCTCCCCCTGCCAACCCCGAAGCTGGCCCGGAAGGATGCCAGGGTGGATGGTACGGAAAGCCGCCGAGAGGACCAGAAGGCTCGGCCTGTCTCCAGTGCTGTGCCCTGGCCTGAACCCCAACCGAGAAGGGTCCGGACACCTGGCTTTATGCGAGGCCCTCTGGAGCTGTGCACCGGCCTCTTCCCTCAAAAGGGATCGGGGGGGGGGGGAGGCTGGATGAACGTCGTCCAATACTGCGGGGTCCAAGGATGGGCTCTTAATCCCCACTAGGACCTGATCAAGGCCACCTCCCAGGAGTTCTCCGTCACAAGGACCCTGCCCACCTCCTCAAGAGCCACAAGGTCCCCCATCACCTCCAAGAGTCCAGGTCCAAGAGAAGTTGAGCAATTTTATTGAAGAGATGCCAAGACCCTTCCTCTCAGCAGCCTGCAAGGGCTCCAAGTGCCTCCCTACCCAGGGAGGGCCTGTTCTTGACGGGCCTCTCGCCTGGGGAGGGGGCAGAGGCAGGAAGCGGCAAAGTGGGGGGGGAGGAATCAAGCCTCTTGGCCAATCTTCATCCATTTAGGGACAGACACCTTTGGGGGACAAGATCATGGACTCTTTCACCCATCTGGCTGGAAGGGGGGGTGCTCTCCTCCTCGGTCTAAGGGAAGACTGGCCAGATGACACCTGTTTATTCAGAAAGGGAGGTGGCTGGAGCACATGGGCCATGTGGTACTTAGTGCTGCCAAGGAATGAGGCCGATGGAGGGCGCTGCAAATGAGGACGCATAAAGGAGGAGGTTCCCTAAGGCTCTGGCAGCCAAAGTAGTGCTGGGTCTGCAGGTTTCCCCCTTGCTGGCTCGCTCATTCTCATGTGCAGTGATGGGAGAGGCAGCCAGGTGTGAATGCAACCAGAACAAGCGATGCAAACTGGGGGCAGCTGCATTTTCCATTGGATTCCATTACACGAGCGCAACTCCTGATCTGCAAAAAAAACACAAACACAGCAACAGCAGTCAAAGCGCTGAAAAGTTTTCCTTCAGGATTTGGCTTCAGTCCTGCTGGCTCTGAAGAGGAACATTTACCAGCCGAGCAAAGTCCAGCGGGTTCTATTATTCCCACGAGCTGAGATTCTTCCGGGTTCTGCAAACGGACTGGAGCTCTCTTTCCAAGGAGGGTGGTTTTAAATGGAGTGGACTGAGCATGCAATGAGGTTGTTTTATTGGAAAGGGAGTGATGTGGTTACCAGTTGTGCTATGGGGAGGCTGGAGTATCTCCGATGAAGAAATTGGTCAGGCAACATCAAACCAGGGTGGCTGAGACAATCTATTCCCTTCTGACCATGGCATTCTGCATTTGGGGGGGGGGGTCCTGCTTGGCCAGAGGGCTGCACTACAGCAACGCTTCTAAACTACTGTGGCAGTGTGGACTTCCACTCCCAGAATTCCCCAGCCAACATGGGGCTAACCTGACGGTCTAGGACTCGCATTCTGAAATGCCACCTCCTTGAGGAGAGAGGCCTTCTCCCTCACCCATGCTCTGGGCCTAGCGGGCCTGCCTCCAGCAACCAGGTTGCACCCCCTTCCTCCCTCTGACGCTGGCCGTGTGCCGCTGCAGTGTTGGCGTATGTGGTCCACCCCGTGTCTGAAGTCTGCACTGGGCAGTGGAGGCAGAGACCCTCCCCCGGCGTCCCTGAAATCACCGGTCAACACGCACGGCCCTTGCAAGCCCACCAAGCCGGGCTTCGTGGAGAGGCTTTGTAGGACAGGCCCATCACTGGGCAGGGCCACCAGCAGCCGGACCACGCCTGGCTTCCCTTGCTCAGGTCGGGAAAGGGAGCCGGGCTCCTGATCCAAGAGGAATCTTATTTTTTTGAATGGGAGCACCAGGAAGAGCCGTGGAGAGCGGCAGGCAGTTGTCAGAACACGGGGACTGTGATCCTGGGCTGAGTCCAGCCAGCCACACCTGTTGGCAAAGCGGAGGCTGGGCGCAGTGGCCAGCCCTGCAGAGGGACCCGGCCAGAGCAGGCAAAGGTGGGCAACAGAGTGCGGAGCCAAAATCCCACCCTGGAGGAAACCAGGCTGTGGCTGTCTGCCCACCTGTCCCCACCTGCTGGACTGCTGATCTGGCTCAGAAGATCTGGGCTGCTTTTACTTACGGAAGCTCCTGCCCTGCCAATACTTCAGGCACCTCCTCATTGTCCACTGTGGTCTCAGCTCCTCAAAGGGGGGTCGCTGGTTCCTGAAAGAGGATCGGGAGGGGGCCAGAGGAAACCCGTGGCAGGGTAGCCGGCCTCCTCCCTCCCCCAGAGCAAAACTGGGGTGCCCCTGCTCCACAGAGCACTCTTGTAGTTCAGACAGGGCCGGTGTTGGGAAGAGGCTTCCCAGTTAGCCTGGCTCAAGTCCTGCAACCCAGGACGGTCCCATGTGGGAGCCGATTCATACATTTTCTCTCAGGGGTGGTTCACGTGGGGAATGGAAGGAAGGTTGTGCGGGTGAAGCTGCTCACGCTACGTTGCCGGGTGGATATCACAGAAGAGAGGCTGCCTGGCTGGCTGGAGCAAGATGGCTCCCGAGCAGGTGAGATGCCAGGGCCCCAAGGACCTTGATCCTCTGCTCTGGCCAGAAGCTTCACCTTCTCTTTAGCCCTTTCCCTCAGAAGTCTCCAGGCACTGCGCAGGCCCAGTTACAGCAACCGAACGTGCTTTACGGGGCTGGTCTCTCGCTAAATTGCAGGTCTGGTCCTACGAAGGTCGGAGCCATGCAACCCTGGCCTTCCCTGTGACCCTGCATGGAAGCGGAAGCTGGACCTGAAAAAACTGGACCAGAAGATGCTGGACCTGAAGATGCTGGAGCTTTTGAACTTTGGCATTGGAGAAGACTCTTGAGAAGAGGGTGGACAGCCAAGAAAACAAACAGATGGATCATCAGGCCAAGCAAGCCACTTGAGGCACCAAGGACCAGGCTCAATTCTGGGTACATTGTGTAAAGACCACACTCTCTCTCTCTCTCTAGAAAAGGCTCCAACCTCTGGAAAGGTGGAAGGAGAGGATGGCTGGCAGCAAGGGAGATGGGCGCAGTTGCACTGGAGATGGCGCTGCATTGGAAGACCTCAAAGATCAGAATTTTTTTTTTTATGAAAAAAAAATCTGTCTATATGGTTGCTAGGAGTAAACAATGACTGGATGGAAGACGCTCCCTCCCTCGCCCACTCAGTCTGTGTGATCACCCCTGCCCTGGGGCTGCATTTGTGGTGATGCTTAGATTTTAACTGCTCTCACCCTAATATGTCACCCAGCTCCCTGCCTTCCCTCAACAGGTTTTGTTGTGACAACAAAGATTTTGCTTCCTGAACACATTTGGATGTATCTTATAGATTTTGGGCTGCTAATCATAAAAATAACTTGTAATTTATTTAATCTATGGTTTTATAGAGTTCTTCTGTTTTTACATAATGGCAACGTGTACCCTTCAGTGCCTGCTATCTTCCCACAGGAGAGAAACATACAAAACCTGGAACTGTTGTTGACGCACATTCCATACACTAATCACAACCGGGATACATGTGGAGATCTAAAGATTGCGATTCCGCAGCTCAAGATTCCAGCTCGGACACACCAAGTGACATACGCAAACAGGACAGCCGTGCAAGAGAGTCACGTGACATCAGACAGAAATGGTCACACTGTTTTGTGTGCTCAAAGTTTGCTGTTTGTCCTGGGCAGAATCCAGGGATGCTTTGTTGGCAGAGGAAGGCATACAGGGTGTGAGAGGAAGGGCACGTGAGGTCCCCTCCAATTGTGTGCATGCCCTGGCTGGGGCTCATGGTGGAGCTGTGGGTGGAGCCAAGGGGGCAAATTAGACATCCAGGCTTATTGCAGGGTCCGGTTCCCATGCTGGGCTAATTGTCTTCTGGTTGGTTGTAAGAATCTGCTTTAGAATGGGTGGGGGTCCGTCTGCAAGTGTGGAGCCGAGAAAGACAAGACTGCGCAGACTGTGTCGCTCATGCCATCCTCCCAAGGAGGCGGGCACACGAGCGGTCAGTGGTCCCTAGGAAGATCACACACAAGAATCCTCAAGAGCACAGAAGCTCCAGAAGGAGACGGGCACCGTGGGCAAGGCGATGGGCCAGGCCGATGCCCGCTCTGGCCTTGAGCTGGTGTCTTCCTGAGAGGCAGATGGCACTGCTTTTAGGGTGGCCCTTTCCTGTAGCCAGGTCTGTTGCTGATGGCCAAAGGGCGGAGTACAGAGGCCATGAAACCTGACCTTCTCCTTGCCTTGCTTGGGGACCCTTCCCCCCCCCCAGTTTGTGCATCTTAGAAAGAGGGTGGGCAATGCTCTGGGGCTCCTGGAGAGATTTTGTGCGGATGCAGCCCAAGGCCATCCTTTCTGAGCATGGCATCGATAGGTTGGTGGGGAATCTGGGGAGAAAATGTGGAAGAATGTGGGGCCAAGAGTAGCTTCTCGGCTCCCTCCATGTCACCCACCACCATCTTCACAAGGGCGACTTTCTGTCTGCTGAGGGAGGCCTCTGCTATGCCCGCGGCCTTGCCCAGCCTCTCCTTCTGCCCTGCTCAGGCCTTTGAGCATGGCATGGGGTGGTTTGCTGATCATGGTAGCTTTAGTTTGTGGACAAAAGCACCGCAGAATTACAGAATAAGGAATCTTGGAGATCATCTAGTCAAATCCCCTGCCAAAGACCATTTCAGACAAATAGTTGTCCAGTCTCTTCTTGAAAAACTCCATCAATGAAGCATCCACAACTTCTGGAGACAACTTCTGTTCCCCTGGTTAATTGTCCTCGCTGTCAGGAAATTTCTCCTTAGTTCCAGGTTGCTTCTCTCCTTGATTAGTTTCCATCCATTGCTTCTTGTCCTGCCTTCAGGGGCTTTGGAGAATAGCTTGACTCCCTCTTCTTTGGGGCAGCCCCTCAGATACTGGAACACTGTTCTCACGTCACCCCTGGTCCTTCTCTTCATTAAACTAAAGATACCCAGTTCTTACAATCTTCTATCCAGCGCTTTCGCCTCCAGGCCCCAGAAACATCCAATTCAGGGTTACTGTACAGACACCTGGGGATGTCTGTACAATGTTTTTTAATGAGTTTGGGGTTTGGGGGACTTGTACTTGGGCATTGCCCTGGGACACGTTGGGGAGTCCATGGCTGGGTGTCTGGTTCCCGGCCCTTGTCTTAAAGTCTCAAGGAGTGGACAAATGTTTCCAGATCCCCAGCAGTTGTGTATTTTGTGGGGGTTCAGCATAAGGAAAAGGACAGGCTGGGTGTGGCTCCCAATGTTTGGGGGAGCTCTGCTGATTTCCAGGGAACAGCTTCCAGAGAGGGGTCTTCAGACTGCAAACCGCCTGTTGCCTTGTGAGGGCCTCTTGGCGGTGGGGTGGGGGTGGGGGTTGGCAATGCCCCCTCCCTCCCTACCAGTGACCGCAGCCGGCCCAGCCGGCTCTTTCTGCTCAGCCCGCTCAGCGCCGAGGGGCAAAGCTGGACTCCGACAAGCCCTCCCTCCCCCCCAGACCTCGACTCTGTCCAATGCGGCTTCGGGGCGCTCCGGCTCGCCTGTCGGGGGAGCCAGGGGCGGAGGATACCAGCCGTCGGCGGCTGAGCTCCGGGTCGCCGCAGGTCCCCGAGAAGAGTCGCTAAGCCGTCGCGGTCGCCGCCGCCGCCGCCGGGAAACGGGCGACCCGCAGTTCGCCTCCCTGGCTTCGGCTCCGGGACCTTCGCGGGCCGGGGAGGGTGGGGCGCGCACCTGCGGAGCTCCGCCGTCCTCGGGTTCCGGGCCCGGCGGGGGCCTTAGCGGGGCCGGGGGAGGTGGCGCTGCCGGGAGAGCCGTCGTGGCCGTGGCCTTGGTGGCCCAGGCGCCCGGGGCCCCCCTCGGCCTCCGCCGGCGTGCTTGGGCGCCCCGTCGTGTTTCCCCAGCGACGGCCTGGGGCGTTAGCGCGGGAGCGGCCAGGAGCCCAGGGCAGGCGGCGGTTGGTCCCTGCGCGGAGGTCGGTAGCGGGGGGGATCGGGGGTCCCCCGCCCCCGGCGCCCCTCCTCCGCGACACCTGCTGCTGCCGAGCCTGCGCGGCCCCGGCCCGGAGTCTCGCCCAAGGTGCGGGGCGGCCGCTGCAAATCGGATTTGCGCCGCTGCCCCTCCGGACGAGGCTCTCTCGGCCCGCCCGGCTCGCCGCGGGATGCCCTGAAGTGCCGCTGAGACGGCGGAGCGGGCGGGGCAGCTGAGCCGGGGACGCCGAGCCGGGCGGTGGGGACGCCGGGCGATCCCCGCAACTCGCCCGGAAGGTAAGCCGAGCGCCGGCCGGTCCCTCGCGCTCCCCCGCCCGCCCCTCGCGCCGCCCGCCGCCCGGGAAGTTGGCGGTTCCCGGCAGGTGGCGGCAGGCGGAGCTGGGCGGGGCGGGGCCGCCCGTGCTGCGAGGGATTGCGGGGCGGGGAGGCGCGGCCGATTGTCTCCTTCACGCCGCCCGCTCCGCTCGTGGGGCGGAGGGCCTGGAAGCGGCGGTCGCTCGGCGGAGAGGCGCGGAGGAGCGGGGCCGGCGCAGCTTCTGCCGGCCGGGGGGGGGGCTCAGCCTATTGTGCGGACGTGCCGCGTGGTCGCCGGGCTGGCTGCGAGCCGGCGGCATCCCTGCCCGAGCCGGCTCCGGGCTTTGCGACGCGCGTCTCGGCGGTTCCCGTTAAACAAGTCGGCTTTTCCTAAGCGGGTGCCGGCCCGGCCAGGCGCTCAGCTAGAACTCCTTTCGCCCAGCCCGCAGGGTCGAAGCCTCCGGAGAAAAGCAGAAGGAGGAAGCCGCGCGGGGCGCTGCCCTGGTGCAGCAGCCATGAGCCCCCGCGGCCTGGGGCGAGGGAAGCTTCGGCCGGCCTCCAGCTTGCCCGGTTCCCCCGCTGAGAGGCTGGCGACGGCTGTGGTCGCCGCTGCTGCTACTCTGGTTCAGAGGGGGCTCTGAGAGGCCGCCGGGCCCCTGCCTGCCTGCCTGCCGGCCGGCCGGCCATGGGCAACTTCGTCAGCAGGCCCAGTTGCCTGGGGGAGAAAAGCCCCAGAGCGGAAGACTTCCTGAAGGAGCCCTGTTCGGCCACCCGGAACAACGAGGAGGATCGCGCGGGGCCCCCCGAGAAGGCTTGCCTCAGCCCACGGGCGTTGGAGAATGGCTGGAACGTGGCCCTGGAGGGGGCTGGAAAGAACAGCCCCCTCCCCAAGCAAAACAAGCTGGATGTTAAGCTGCAGAATTGCTCCCCCGTCCAACCTCAGCCGGAGGGAGCCGTGGCCCCCTGGACCTCTCCCAAGAGCTTGGGGGCCGCCTGGGGCTGGAAGCCAAGCACCACCAGGGAGGTGACGGAGGTGACAGAGGTGACGGAGACGGTGGTGACCGAGATCGTGGAGGTGACGGAGTACCCGGGTGGGGACAAGACTCGAGAGGCCTCCGTGACCAGGACGGTGAAGGTGCTGGCTGACGTCAGAGGAGCCCTGGCCCAGGTCAATAAGCACCGTGCCCCCAGCTTCACCCCTTCTGCCCACAGCCCTGGCACCGGGCAGGAGGCTGTGGGGCAGTGCTTTGCCCATGTCCTGTGCCCGCCCCTCCCCATCGGCAGCCAGACTGCTTGCAGCCAAGATAAGGTGGCTGTGGCTCTTGCACGGCTGGGGTGGCCACGGCTGCTAATGGCTCATTTGCTCAGAGAGGCCTCTGAAGTAGGGCAAGAAGCCCGTGGCAAGGGACCCCCCAAGACCCAGGTATCTGCTCTCCCTTCCGGGAAGATGGGGGCTGGATTGCAAGCAGGCCGGCAGGCTGCTGAAGGTGACCCCCTCCACTAGCCAAGTTGCTGCCCTGCTTCCTCTTGCTCCAGCAAGATGGTCGCAAGAGCCCCCCCCCCCCAAAGCAGAGGGAGAGTTTGACTTTGGGAGCAGAGAAGTGGGCCAGGGTGTCCGTGGGTCAGACTTCATGGAGATGGCTGATTCCTTCTGGGCTGAGTAGGGGCTCACCTGTGTGGAAGGAGTTCTGGGATGCCTCTTCTTCCTCTGACAGGGTTGGCTGTGCCAACTGCCACCAGGTGGGGAGCTGGCCTGGGGGGCAGGTAAGATGGTTCCAGAAGGAGGTTGCTGTCCACCTTGGTGCTGGTCCTGAAGTGTCTGTGTGTCTGTGTGTAGTCAGCCCTTGGGTGCCTTGTGGGGGTCCAGCCACTACTGCCTCTGCCATGTGCTTCGGAGTTAGGACCCTGGAGTGGTCCCTCATTCACCGTCAGTGGCACTTGTGGGAATCGTGTCCGTGGCCATGTTTGGACCACTGGCTGGTCAGGAGAGGAGAGGGTAGCCCTAAATAACCCCGGCATGGCTTGTGGGCTCCAACCAGCCCCTCAGCTCTGACGGGAGAACCAGACACCATCCCCAATTACATTAAAGTGTTCTGCAAGGAGCCAGGGATCGCATTCACGTGACTAGTTTAACCTGCCCACCTAAGGCCTCGTTGGCCATCTTTGCCCCAGGCCCCACACTGGCAAACCCGGGGAGGGGAGAATGCCCGATAAGTGGTTGGAGCAGGTGGAGCTGAGGAGTAGAAGCCGCCTTCCCCTGAGGGGATGCTGCTGGGAATCGAAAGGATTGTAAGAGGCCGGCCAGCACCAGTGCAACACACACACACACACACACACACACACACACACACACACACACACACACACCGGCATCCCAAGATGCATTGAGGAGATGCCGGAAGCCTCCTTTGTGGGAGCTCTGCTGAGTGAGGCCTCTTCTCCCTGCAGGCAGCTGCCCTCCCAGGAGGCATGCAGGGCGCTGGGCTGACCCCGGAGGCTGCAGGGAAGCTGGATGCCTGGGTCAGGGAAGTGGAGGACCTCATGGGCCACCAGAGACCACCTTCAGGGGAAGCCAAGGTCGTGAAGGCACAGCTGCAGGAGCAAAAGGTGAGCAGGGAGAGGTAGCTTACGCACCTGGAGCTTTGGAAAGAGCTGCACCTTGGGGTAGGTGAGGGTTATGATCACCATCATTGTTGTTCTGACTCGGTACCTGCCCAGGTGACCCAGGCCTTGCAAAGCTACGATCCCAGAAATGGGACATGGCAGAGCTTGGAAGCTTTTTACCATTTTGAAACGATAACGTAATTTTACTATAAAAATACTTCTCCCATTATGATTTGTATCTATGTTGTAAAGAGCCATGGAGAAGGGAATATTCAGAAGCCATTGTTCCAGGACGGGAGCTTTCCTGCAGCCCCAGGAAAGGAGGTGGGGCTGGGAAGAGGCTCAGTCTGGCCTCCCTTGACTGTTGGGTGGTCAGGTGCTCTAAGCACAGGCCTCAGGGCTGCCCAGGAGGACCCAACCTCAGGTGACCCCATCCTCCACTGCAGCCAAAGCTGGGGAACAGCCCGGTTGGGTTGCAGCCGCTGTGCCCGTCATCTGCCTGCGAGGGAAGGGCCTGGCAAGGGTCCCAGTCACGGGGGGGGGGGCGGATGTGTGTGATAAAGGGGCAAGGCTGGGAAGCTGCACGGAGAGCCAGAGAAGCTCCCATTGAGCGCAAGGCCGAGTGGCACCCACGGCTCCTGGCTGGTTCTTAAGAGGGGAAGAGGCCGCACGGCTGCGGGTTGAGAGGCTCACCGGCTGCTCTGCTCCCAACAGCTTTTGCTGCGTCTGCTGGAGGAGCGCACCCCCCACCTAGGCCACCTTTGCCGGCCTGCCAGCATTGCCGAGGGAGAGGAGCAGCCCAGGGGCCCGGCCAGCCTTCAGGAGAAGTGGGCAATCCTGGTCCGGGAGGCCGAAGCCAGGTAGAGGAAGCCAGCCCTGTCTGGGGGGAAGGGAAGAAAAGCTCCCCATGGCTGTTCACTTGCGGGTCTTAGTGTCCAGCTTTGCAAAGCACCTTAACCCGGTGGGCCTTTTTCTGCTTCACACAGCAAGCACCAGCAAACACAACTTTGGGCCTGTAATCCAGTGAGTTGTGTGCACAGGCACAGGGCCTGCAAGGGTGTTTTTTTTTTGCCCACCCTCAGTTCACATACTGTCCCATTCCACACAGGGCATCAGAATCCAGGCTGCTGATAATTTCCCGGCCATAGAACAGCCGAAGGGCAGGAGGCCATGTTTTGCTCCATCTGAACAAAGCCCCAGAATATTCCGGAGCAGCCCAAGATTTGTGGCGGTCTCTGCTACGAGTGCTTGTGCAAGACTTGTGCAAGCCTTAGGGGCAAAGGGGGGAGGTTGCCTGACGCAGCCCAGGTTGCACATCTTCCACCAAAAGAGCGAAAGCCTTCAGAGCCCAGAAATCTGGCTCCTTGCGCTTCTCCCCGCCTGGCTCAAGAGCTGCTTGGGAATTTGTACTGCCCGCTGCCAAGGGGCCGTTCCCTGGGCCTCTTCAGGGCCTTCCAGAGGAGGGAAGGCAAAGGAAGAGAAGGGAGAGGGAGGCCGCCTAGGGCTGGGGCCCCACCTGGCCTTTCTGTGATGCTCCCTCTGGCCCCTCTTACAGACACGCCCCTCCCCGTGGCTCCGAGTGTCCTGGAGGGCAGGAGGGAGGCCTTCCTTGCTGGGCTCCTGCTGGGCCTCCCTGCTTTCCATCTCCCCCTCCTCTCCCACAGGCACAGCTCCCTGCAGCAGATCATCCCTGCTGCCAACGTCTTCCAGGAGTCGGTTGATGCTTTCCAAGACTGGCTGAGCTTGACGGAGCAGAAACTGGCCCAACTCTGGGGAGCCCACGGGAGCCTGGCCCAAAGCCAGGAGGCCCACCAGCAGATTCAGGCACAGTGCATGGAGGAGGGGGGCAGAGCCCTGAGCGGTGGGAGGCTCTGCTCTCTGATAAGGGAGCGGAAAGAGCCACAAGGCCCTCTGGAGTCACCTGAGCGCTTGCTTTTCTCCAGGCTCTGCGCAAGGAAGTTCAGTCCAAAACAGCAGAACTGGAGGAGGCCTTGCAGCGTGGACAGCGGCTCTTGCAGATGGTGCCAGGCAAGTGGCGGTGCCAGGCTCCTGTAGGAGGTCGAGTTCGGCCCCCTCGCCAGGGACCTTGAGCGACGTGGCGGGATAAGGGAGAGACAGAGAGTTGCAGAAGCGTCTGCAGTTTCCTCTTTGCAGCAGAGCCACTCCCAGGAGTCCAAAGCAGCTCCAGACCCAGAAGGCCCCGGTCACACATGCTTGGAGGTGCCAGACCTGCTCCGGCCCCCAAGGCTGCGATCAATGGGTTCCTGGAGCTGCAAAGCAAAGTGCTTGTGAGGTTCCGGGGCTGTTGCTTACAATCAGCAGCTGGGATCCATCCAGGGCAGAGCCATGGAAGAGGTTGCCCCGAAGGGCCCTTCCTATCCCACTTGCCCACCTGGGCTCCTTGCATTTGGGTTGGCTGGGAGTGGAGCATGTGGGGAAATCCCTCTTTGGATCTCCGGTTGTTCTCCTGGAGGCGCCACATCACAGGCAGGCCTTGCAGGTGGAGACAGAGAGTTAGAGTTCCTTTCTCAGTGGGTTTTATGGAACGTTAACGCTTCTTTAGTCAGGGCATTGTATGGCCAGGGGGTTAAAGCCATTTCATAAAATATAAGGAAAATAAAACTTTCCTTAACCTTTTAACTTTATATGCCTCTGCCCTCTAGCACCTAGCTGCTGATGGTATTTGCTGAGTTGAGGAAGGCAACGAAGAGTTGGGGAAGTCTTAACCATGTCAGCCTCTCCCCTCCCACCCAGTTAGCAGCCTCTGACTTTAGCTACCAAGGCTTTGAAATCAGAAGCTGGAAAGAAGAGGGGGGAGGATTGGGTGTTTGTGAGAAAAGGTCCTTATGGTTTATGCTGACTTACAAGTCTTCCTTAAATTGGTTCGGGGAGCTGAAATGATTCCATAGCTATGCCCAAACAACCACACCCCTTAGGTTCCAGCACAATACCCGTCAGTAGCAAGATGGTAGCAATAATCTGTGTTCACGTTAAACCAAAAAGTCAACTCCAATAGCACGTGCATTGAGTGCACCTCGTCCCTGTCCCATTTTCAAAATAGCATTTCCCCGTCCCTTCTTCTCCTGCCCTGAGCCTCCAGAATTGATGCTAGGTGGACTAAGAATCTGGCGGGCAAGGAGACTCTCTGAGCCCAAGAGTCCAGATCTGTACAGGTGGGCCCTGTACAGCTTAGCAGCCTATGGAGCTGGGAGGCCCCCAGGGCGGGTGCTGGACTATTCTGGGCAGCTGCTGTCTCTTGATCCCCCCCCTCTTGCTGGGCTGAGGTGGGGCTCTGCTCTTGCAGGAGAAGAAGGCCAGCTTGTCCAAGGCAAGATGGACTCCCTGCGGCTGAGGCTGCTGCTGGTGGACCAGAGGAGCAGCGACACCCTGCAGCGAGTGGAGCAGGCCTTGGAGGCCTCTTCCCATCCGGACCCTGCCCTAGAGGACCTGGGCCTCGCACTGCAGCCCCCAGAGAAGGAGCAGCACTTGCCAGGCAGCCAGGCAGGAGAAGGGTCCTGCCCCCCGGCCCCTGCAGACAAAGAGAAGGTAGGTGGAGGGTAGGGGGGGGGAAGCCAACCTCTTGCAGCCCCCCTTGCCCAGTGGAGGCTTTGGGCAGGGAAGGGCAAAGGGTCTGTCCAATCCCTACCCATCTGTTGGAGAGCAAGGATCGGTTCCTGGGGCGAAGATTGGCAAGGGCAAGAGAGCTGAAACTGTCTGCTGCTGCTGCCACTGCCAGCCTCCCCCCCCTTTGCACACTTTTTGTGGTCCTGCCTAAGGTGTGCCAGCCTGGGACCAGGGGCTTCCCGGCCTCCCCCTGGGTGCCTGTGGGGCCCCTGGCGTCTTCCGGGGTCTTCTGTCCTGCGCACGGGTGAGGCCGATGATTTGGGCTCTGCCTCCTCCTATTTCAGCTGGAGCAGGCGTTGAGGTCTGAGCCGGCCGCTGTGTCCAAGCTGAGCGCAGGTGTGGAGGAACTGAGCCAGGTGTACCTGAATGTCCAGGCCATCCACCTGGCACTTGGGGAGCAGAAGGTTGGTGAGGGAGTGTGACCTGCCAAGAGCGGGGAGCAGATGCCCTCCAGTCGGCCCAGGGTGGCAGGAGATGCACCCCGGGGCCTCCCCAAAGGATGGAGGTGTTTGGCGGGAGGAGAGCAGCTGCGTCTTTGCTCCCTCGGCTTGTGTGTCCAGCGTGGGGCCTCCGCTGGCCGGGCTTTGAGAGCAGGGAGGGCTCTAGAGCAGAAGGCAAAGCCTCTGCCCAGTGGGCACCGTCCAGGGACTGGCCAGTCAGGCACAACAAGCAAGAACCGCGAGGCCAGGCAGCATCCTGGCAGGACAGAAAAGGTTTCCCAGGTGGCAGCCGGTCTTTGCACGCCCCACCCTGAGAACAAGCATACCCTTGCAGCCTGTCGCAAAAGAGGGTGGGGGGCTACCTTGCCCCCTCTCCTGATCCGCCTTCCCTGTGTCCCCAGCACCTTTCTGCAGAGACCCTTCACCATCACGGCCAGGTAGAAAGGCCGGTGGAGCCAGCCAACCCACTGCTCAGCCTCTGCCCCACAGATGTGCAGGAGCAGCTGCAGGTGAGGGGGACAAAGTCGGGATGGTGGATGTGGGAGGAGCATGCCCAGAGCGGCAGCCTTGCCCAACTGGCAGAGCATCCTGTCCAAAAGATGCTTTCCACTTGGCCCGTGGCTGCTGCCTCCCCCCCCCAAGCTTCCAGGAAAGGGAGGGGTGCATTCTGTGTAGGGGTCATCCAGATGTTTGCAAGGCATCGTCTGGCGTAGAGATGCCCCCCTTGGGCAGGGCAGGGCACGTGGGGTGGCACTTGTGTCTCAACAGCTGGTACTGCTGTGGGAAGTGCTTCGTGCAGAGCAGGGAGATGAAGGTGGGGCAAAGGCCAGGCTGGTGGGCTTGATTAGGAGGAGGTGGGGATGTGGCCTGCCTGGAGAAAGGCCAAACGACTGGGGCTCCTTGGGAGGGAAAGAGGGAAGGGAGAGAAAAGGGGGAGGGAACGAGTCAGTGGGAGTCAGGCAGCCCAGCAGCCGGGGCTAAGAGGGAAGATGCTGAGATGGTCACCTGAGAGCAGGAAGTCAAGAGGCAGCAAGGAAGGACTACCCCCCCTCCGCGAAAGAAGGGGGGGTAAAGGGAGGGGGAGGCGGAAGAGTGGCACCAGGGCAATTTCCTTGTGTTGCTTTTGGTCCCCCTTCCCTGAGCTCCGTGCCCCTTTCTGACCCCCAAAGGCAGAGTCTACGTTTGTGGGCTTTTCGTTCATGCTCTGCCTACTTCAAGGCTTCTGTTATAGTGTTACTTCCTCCCAGCCACCCCACCCCCATCCCCACCCCCGAATGCAAGAAATGGTCCCCTTCAGCCTCACCCCTGGGCCTGCGGCTCCAGCCTCAGCGGGCAGGGAAAGCCCAGGATTTTCCTGCTAGCTATTTGGCCCAGGGAGGGGATAAATCCAGCAGGATGGGGCATGCATCCAGCCAAGTCCAGGCATATGTGCGCGCGCGCGCACACACACACACACACACACACACACACACACACACACACACGGCTGGAGGAGGCCTCTTTGCTCACAGCCAGTTTTGGGGTCTCAGGAGCAAATTGGGGTCTCTGGGTACCACCTGGGAGGAGACTGGCGTAAGTTCATCAGCACCTGGCCAGGATGACTGCTGGCTTGCTTAGGCTGACTGAAGGCCCCCCCCAGCCCCCCGCCACTCAGGACAGGAACCCATGTGAGTCCAGTCTCCACCTGAGGCCCCCCAGTGCTGCTCTGGGCCGTTGTTTCTGCCTTCAACCTGGAAGCTTTCATTAGGAAGCTTTCCCTGCCTGGCACTTGGCAGCTGCCTCGCTTGCTCCAGGCCCAGCACTTGGGAGGGAAGCAGAGGTGGTGGCCTTCTTCCGTGCCCCTCCTGGTGCCCCCCTCCCCTGGCACCTTTCTCGAGACTAAACATGCTCCACTTCACAGCTCTTGCCGAAGACCGGCCGGCCATGGGTGCCACGTGCTTCGACCTGCCCAGCTTCTCTGTTATGCCTCTCGGGCGCTACAGGGTCAGCCTTGGGGGAGGGGAGCACAGGGCCCATTTCTCCTTATGGCATGTGGCTCATCCGCCTGCTTTGTCCCTTGTGTCCTCGCAACCCTTGGTGGGGGCTCCACAGGAAGGCACGGAGTCCCTCGGCTGCCAGAGCCCGGCCTGCACCCTGCAGCTGGCGCAAGGGCAGCTGCTCCTGGCTCAGCACACCGAGGTCCAGGCAGAGCTCAGCCAGTGGCTGGAGGAGGCCCGGCAGGCAGTCGCAGCCTTCTCTCCCGGCAGCATCACCACCCGCTGCGAAGTCTTCCAGGAGCAACAGGAGGTGCTGGAGGTGAGGGCAGTGGCGGGGGTCTTTGGATGGGGCCAAGGGCCTCTGTATGACCCACATCTGGCCCCGCCTCTGTCCTGCGCAGGGTCTGCGGGAGGCCATAGCTGAGCACAGGCCCCTGGTGGGGAAGCTGCACCGCATCACCAGGTGGCTGTCCGAGCAGTGTCCACAGGAGGCAGCGCCATTCTGGCAGGGGCTGCAGGCAACCGAGGAGCAGTACAGCAGCCTCCGAGAGCAGGCCCAACAGGCCACAGCTGTGCTGAGGAAGGCCCTCCCACGATACAGCCAAGTAAGCCAGGCTCACCACCCTCCAGTGGCTGTGCTGCAGGGGGGAAGGATGCCCCGCCAGCCCACCTGTGCAAAGTCCCACAGTTGGGGGAGCGATGGGGGCTCCTTCCTTGCTTGAGAGGAGCTGGCTTCTGCCCGTTGCCTTCAGGGTACCCCTCATCTCGTTGTGGCCCCATTCCTTCCCTCCCTGCCTGATGCCCAGGCTGAAAAGCCCCTCTGGGCTGACCCTGAACCTCCTCTGCTCCCTGGCAGCTGTCCGAGCGGCTGGAGCTGGTGACCAGGAACTTGGAGCGGGTGCGGGACCACACAAGGCACCCACCTGAGCTGCGGGGAGACCCCACCTGGCTCCAGGAGCAGCTCTGGGAGAACAGCCGACGGCTGGCGGAGTTAGAAAAGCTGGGCGTGGCCCTCGAGACCCTCAGTGGGCAGGGGGCAGAGTTTCAAGCCACCCTGCAGACCACCACACCCCCAGGTACACTCCTAGCCAGACTTTTTCAGGGGGGCTCCCACTCCCAGAGGACTCGTGGCTACCCAGCTGGCCAGTCTATGGCTGGAGAGCCCCCAAGAATGCTCTGCGCACAGCCTGGGGGAAGGAAGGAGCTGTATTCCTGGGCCACCATCTCCTTGGAGACCCCACGGTTCACACTTGGGCTGGATTCTCACAACCCCACATGCTAGGTCAAGATGGAGCTGGGCCACTGATGACTCAGAGAGTTGTGGAAATGCAGCTCTCTATGGCTGCATGAGTTGCGTGGTTGGTCCCAGCTGGTTTGAGGAGCCCAGTGGCTGGCTTGGTTGACCTGGTCAGCTGGGGGGTCCCTGCACCCCCTGGCTTCAGCCCCTCTTCCTGCTGCTGCAGCCATGCAGGAGCGCATGCAGGAGCTGCGGAGTCAGTGGCAGCTGCTGTGGGAGCTGGAGGAAGACCGAGAGGCCTCCCTGCAGGAACTCCTGGCCCTGGCCGGGCGGTTTTGGCCTGGCCTGGCTGAGCTGGCCGGGGCTCTCAGCAACAGTCAGCAGATGGTGCTGGACCTGGAAGACTCTGCGGCCTCCGGTCCAAAGGATATCCAGGCCAAGCTGGTGGCCATGCAGGTATGGGCTGAACCAGGAGACCCATCATGGCGTTTCCCCCCCCCCCCGAGGAAGCTGTGCCCCCTCCCTCCTTGTAGTGTCCCAAGCAGCTGCTATCCTGGGGAAGCTCCCCACCCCACAGGGCAGGAGCAATGCCTGGGGGATGGGCTGAAGGTCCTGCAGCTACCACCCCCAAGTCTTCTTCTTCGGAGACACTGCTCTCTTCACATTGGACAGGTCTTTTTGGGGTTCCTAGGGCGCCCTGGTCCCTCTTTTCGGTCAATAGCCAAGGAGGCAGAGAAAACCCAGGAGGCCGGGGTCGGTGGACTTGGGGATTCTGGGGGTTCGGTGGGGTGGGACAGCACTGGGGGTTCGGTGGGGTGGGACAGCACAATGCCTTTGGGCCGTCTCCATCAGTACAGCCACACCACTCACCTTGGCCCCACCTGCCGCAGTCTAGGACAACTTGCCACGGCCATCTTCCATTTTTGTCAATGGAAATAATGTCGAAGAAACGATGGTGGATAACATTTATCGTGCCCACCTCTCCATGCAATTGCCCCATGGTGAGTTGACCCACAGCGAGCTATTGTGGCATTGGCCATGGCGAGAGGGCCGTGGTGAGATGGCCGCGGTGAGTTGTCCCATTCTGACAGGCCTAGACCTTCCTCCCAGGCCACCCTGTCATTTTGGGCTGCCCCCTTGAACCCTCCTCTGACTTGCGGGGCTCAGGGTCCCTGGAGATGGCTGCTTGGTCGGGTGGAGGACTATGCTGGCGGCGTCCATGGCCTCTCGCCCTGCAGGCCCTGCGCGAGGAGGTGGACGCTCTGCAGAGTGAGCTGGATTCTTTGGGGGCTTGGGGCATGGAGTTGATATCACTGTGCGGAGACCTGGAGAAGCCCACAGTCACCAAGAGCTTGGACGACGTGAGCACCAACTGGGCTGGCAAGCGGTGGAGTGGAGGGAGACAGCAGCATGGCGCCCACAGAGTCCTCCAGGACATCTGCCCTTTTCCCCTCTCCTGGTGCTGGAGCAACCAGGGTGCAAAGATTGGGGGCCCCTGGACTGGATACTCTCGGGATGTGATGGATCTGCACTTGTAGGGAGTGCAATCTGCAGGTACCCTTGGGGAGCAGACTGCATGGACGGCCCGTTGACTCAGTGGCCCCTGCTACCCCGGCTGCCCCGTCCCCTTAGTTCAGCTTCACAAGGTAAAGCTGCCCAATGTGGCTCCTGCTGACCATGCCTGGAGTCCCAGAAGCCTCACCGTGCCCACCCCAGGAGCTCCCGCTGACCCCTCTGTCCACCCCCAGCTCTACTCATCTTGGAACAGCCTGAAGAGGACGTGGGGGGAGCGGCAGAAGCACCTGGAGGACCAGCTGCAGGCATCGGTCACCAACCAAGAGACGATGGAGGTGAGGAGAGCTTCCCGCCTGAGGACAAGAAAATATGGCTGGAAGCTGCCAACCAGGAAGGAGTGCACCCTGGGCACGTGGGGAGGGGCTTCAGCTTTCTCCTGCTACGGGCAAGGGGATCAGGTGACCAACTAGCGAGCTTGCCAGGGACCCCCCGGGAAAAGGCGGGGCAGAGACAGAAGTCCAGATTCCTTCAGGTGCCCCATTCAGGTTGCTTTTCCTGCCAGAGCAGCCCCTGTGAGCCCCACTTTCCCACTGATGGACTGTGCTGCCTTTTGATTGTCCCCAGAGCATCTGCCAGACCTCCTGCGCCCCTCGGCCCCTTCTTGACCTTTCAGACCTAAAGCCGGAGCCCCAGCACTCCCTAGCCAACCCTAGGAAGCCTCCCCAGACTCAGTCCTCCCCGCCACACCCCTCCCGCTTCCCTGCTGGTTTCTTCTCCTTTCTCTCCAGAGGCTCCTGGCCTGGCTGGCAGAGGCTGAGCAGCGGGTGGCCCAGGAGTTCCCAGGTGGGGGGGAACCGATGCAGGTGGAGCAGGAGCTCTCAGAGCTGAAGGTGAGGACTGCTTGGCTTCCTAGAGAGGGAGGGGAGGGGGATGCCTGTCCCCAGGAGCCCGGCTGAGATCAGCGGGGGGCTGCCACGTGGGTCCAAATGGTCCAATGTGGTCCAGACTGGCTCTGCTCTTAGTCAGTGGCAGCGTGCTTGTGGAGCGCGGAGCAAGGGCAGAGCAGTCCTTCTCTACACAGGTTTGTTCCAGCCTCTACAGGCCCCAGCGCAGCCGAGCAGGATCAGCCCTGGCTCTGTGCGGCTGCCACTCTAGCGTGGTCCTAAGGAAGCAAGGGGAGGGGCTGTGCCAGGCAGCATCTCCTCATTGCCTCCCAAATCCCCTGGGCAGGCCTTCAAGCGAGAGCTGTACCGGCACCAAGTGGAGGCCGAGAGACTTTGGCATCGGAGCAGCTACCGGGAGGCTGCCCAGGAAGATTCCCCCCTTGCTTTTGGGGGCTCCCGGGACCGTTGGATCCAGCTGGAGGAAGAGCTGCTGACCCGGCAGGTGGGGGCACTTGGGCTGGGGTGGGTGGGAGCGGAAGGGTCTCGAGGGGGGCTTACCACTTGCCTTCCCCACCTCGCTGCCTGGCTCGAGAGCCCCCACAGCCTCTTGGCCTCTTTTGCAGCACCGTCTGGAGGCCGCCCTCCTGCGCCTGGGTCGGTTCCAGAGCCAATTGGACTGGCTGATGGAGTGGCTGCTGAACACTGCGGAGCAGCTCCGGGACCCCCTCCCCCTCACGCCGGACCTGCAGAGCTGCGAGATCGAGATGGCCAAGCACCAGGTGGTCCAGCGCCCCCATTCCCCAGGCAGGGGATTGCTCTCTGGTGGGCAGTTGGTGGGGCTGACACCGGCTCTTGGCAGGTGCTACAGAAGGACGTCCTGTCTAACACAATGACGGTGCAGGCGGTGCAGGAGGCTGGCTGGCGTCTGCAGCAGCTGCCTGGTGACGGCAGTGGGACCTGTGTGGAGGGCCTACAGGGCAAGCTCCAGCAGCTGAGCCATCGGTGGAGCCAGGTCCTGGCCGAGACAGAGCAGCGCCACCTGGCCTTGGAGCACAACCTGAACCAGGTGAAGCCGGGCAGGGGACCTCCTGGCCAAGCGTTTCCAGAACTGGAGGACCAACAACCAGGAGGCGCCTCTTCGGCTGGAGGCAGCTTGATGGCCTTTGCTCAAGGCCTGGGAGGGGGTCCTCTGAAGTCAGGGAGCAGCTTTTGTTCCCCATGTCCTGGTCTCTCTGCCCACTCTCTGCCTGGTGCTCCCGAAGGTGCGGGAGGTTTCTCTGGAGGCGGCTGGGCTGTTGCAGTGGTTGGACCGTGTGGAGTTGCAGCTCTTCTCTTCCAAGACCATCTGGGGGCCCCCCGAAGCCACCAAGGACAAGCTGGGCACACTCTTGGTGAGTTCCTTCCCAGGTGCCTGCTGCATGCCAGGGACACGGCCGCCTTCTTGGATGGCTGATTCTGGCTAGGGATGAAAGGTGGCCCAGGTGCTGCTTGGTGGCCCACTTTCAGCCCTCTTGGAACCCTTCTTGAGAAGCTTCCTGCCTCCCTTTGTTGTAGCAGTTGAGGAGGTTGGACTTTAGGAGGCTCTGAAGCCCAGAAGCTTCCCCTGATGGTCCACCTGAAGACGTTGGGCCATTAAGACCATTTCCCGAAGACTTTGGGAGATGTCCCATGACCTTTGTCTGTCATTGTGCTGAGTGGGCATGGGGAAACGACAGATGGTCCTGGCCATAGGTCCCTCTTTTGGCCCCTGGAACTTCCTGGGCCTTGCCAGCTGGATCAGGAAAGGGCCGATTTGGGCAAAGCCCTACTAGGGTCGCTTTCCACGGCCCAGCAGCAGGGAAGGCGTGGGCAGGGCACCATGGAAATCCTCTCCTGCCCTGCTTCAGGTGAGGGAACAACAGTGAAACAATCCAACCGCATTGACAGAAGCACCCAAATCAAGGACAGAAGCCATCCGGGGCCTCTTCATCACCCAAATGGGTTGGAAAGCACAGTGTTAGCGCCTGGGGGCTCCTGGTGTCTCAAGGCTGTTCCTCAGTGTGGGGCTGCCCCTTTCCCCACTTTTCCTTTGTGGGGTGGGACCCTCAAGAGCCCCTGAATTCTCAGGTGCAGGTGCAGGATCATGGCTGCCTGGCTTCAGGCCTGGGGAAGGAAGCTTCTCTCTTGGCTTCAGGGCCCTCCAAATAAGCAAAGCTGTAGTGTTACTGGACCATCTCGGTGCATGGACCTTTTGCTAGCTGTGGAAGGCCGCATGATTTGCAGGGCCTGGTTTCCTGCCGGTTCCCAAATGCTCCTCTTCCACCTGGGCTGCCTCTGGGTTCAGCCTCCTCCAGGCAATGATGGAGGTTGTGGCTGGGAAGCCTCACCTGGCTGGATCTTGTGGTTGGGCAGGAACTCTGTGAAGAGATGAAGTCCAAGCAGCAAACATACCAGCAAGTCCAGGAGAAGCTCCAGCACCTGTTGGCCACCTGCCACTCAAACGGGGCTTCTACAGCCGAGCACAGCCTGAGGGTCTTGGAGCAGAAGTGGGGTAGCCTCACTAGCCGCCTGCAAGAGCAGAAGGTGGGTGGGCAGGAGGGGGGCTGCAGAGGCTGGGGCTCTCGTCCTGCACGGGGTCTGCCCACGGTGCTCCGTCCTTCTCCCAGGAGCAGCTCCTCCAAAGCTCAAATTCGGCCACCGAGTTCCACGCCACCCTCCAGGAGCTCCTGAAGTGGGTCAGGCAGACGGAGGAGGTCTTGGCAGCCCTGCCTCCTCCCAGCTACATCCTGGACACGGTCAGCAAACAGAGACGGCAGCAGCAGGTCAGCCACAGCTGGCTGGAAAAGGAGGGGGTCTCCCCTGGGTAGCATGGGTGCCCTTGGTGTCATTTGGGAAGAGAAGTCTGCCCCCCATTCCCTGGACGCTGGCCCACTTGGCCCAGTGCGGACTGGGCGTGTTGCAACTTGTGGCTGAGCTCTCTTAGGTGGGGCACTGCCAGGCTTGGTCTCAAGTGTCCCTCTCCAGTCTTTCCAGGAGAGGCTGGGTGGAGTGGGCCCTGGGGAGGAGGGCTGGTCTGTGGAGGGAATCTCCTGGGCTCCCCTGCCTGGTATGTCCCTGCAGGCCTTGGTGCAAGAGACGGAAGCCAAGAGCAAGAAGCTGGCAGGGATGGAGGCTGCCTGCCTGACCCAGGACAACGGGGGTCCTCCCAGCCTGGTGGGCAGCGCCAAGGAGCGGCTGGCCAGTGTCCTGCAGCAAGTGAGCAAGAGGAGGGAGGTGCTGGAAGAGGCCCACCAGCAGGCCAAGCAGGTATCTCACACAGAGACTCCCCCCAAAGGGCAGCGGAAGATAGGGGGCTGGGGGGGCAGGCGTGCCCAGGGAGGTTCAGTGCAGTGCTTCTCTGGCCTTCCAGTTCAAAGAGTCCTGGCAGCTGCTCCTCAAGTGGTTGGATGAGGCTGAGGCAGCCCGTCCAGCCCCTGCAGGTGCCCCCCCAGCGAAGCAAGAGGACCTCAAGGCCCTTCTGAGACAACACGAGGTGAGGCGGGGGGTGCCCAGTGGCTCATGCCCACCATCTGCAGAAGCCTCTCCCTTCTCCTGCACCATCCTGAGTCCAGGGGGGGTTCTCTGTCCCATGATGTCAGCAGCTGAATTTGGGGGACCCCATTGGAACTCCCCATCAAGGAAACAGCTCCCCCTCCCAGGGCAGACCGGGGGGGGGCAGGCAGATGCCTCGACCACCCAGGCTGCCTCCAGGCAAAGACTTTTCTCCAAATGTTCCCGCAGGAATTCCAGAGGCGCCTGCGGGTCAAGCGCAGGGTCTTCCAGGCCACCCTGCAGCGGGGGAGTCTCTTACGGGCCAAGGCCCTGCTCCCTGCCGATGGCCAGGAGCTGGACGTGATGCAGAGGGAGCTGAAGGAGCGCTGGGGGGCTCTGTGGAGCTGGGCAGCCGAGAGGTGGGGGACAGAGGGCTGGAGGGGCTGCTCACCAGTCCTCTGCATGCTTTTGGCCACGCCGTGTTTCCACAGACTGGCCAAACCGCTCTTGTCCTCCAGAGAAGCCAGATCTGGCCTTGCTGGGGCAACTTGTTCTACAAAGTCACTGGTCCTGGGGTGGGGTGGGGGGTGTCCTTCACGGAAATGTTCATTTCTTTGTAGCTCATTGCAGTGCTACCAAGAGTAGAATAGAATAGAGCTGGAAGGGACCTTGGAGGTACTCTAGTCCAGCCCCCCGCTCAAGCAGAACCTATACCCTCTCAGACATGTGACTGTCCGAAGGAGAACGCTTTGTGCAGCCAGGAGATATGTCCACCAGTCTCTGGGGGGGGCAGGGAAGAGGGGTCAAGCAAGAGAGTTGGCTGAGGATCTGGTGTGGGCCGGGACCCCTGCAGAGCAGTGCTGAGATACTGACCTGTTCTCTGGGGCCGGTGAGGCCAGCCCCAGTGCCTCCCATCCTCACCAAAACAAGGTCCAAGTAGAGCAGACAAGGTCCAAGTAGAGCAGTTAAAGTGGTCACTCATGGCACAGTCTGGGGCTTAAGTGCCTTTGGCCCCACCTCCAGGCCTCTGGGATTAGAGCCTTTTGTAACAGTTGCTCAGAGAGGCCCAAACTCCCCCCCCCTATATTCAGCTGAATCGGGCGCAGGACAGCAGGAGCTTGCCCAGAGTGGGGGCTGCCGATGGCTCCAAGGAGGTTCTGCTTGGGGCAGGCCTGGCCCTTCACCCCAGAGAAGGGGGCACAGAGGCCTTGTGGACCCCTCACTGCTCAAACCCTTTGCAGGCAGCAGAAGCTGGAGGAGCAGCTGCTGTTCTCCGGCTGCTTCAGCGATGACCTTCAGAGCCTCCTGGACTGGTTATGTCGGGTTGAGCCCCAGCTGGCTGAGGAGACCCCCCTAGGTGGGGACAGAGACCTGGTGGACATGCTGATGGAGCAGCACAAGGTGGGTGAGAGCGCCACTGCCCAATGTGGGCACACGACTTGCCACACGACTGCTGAGAGGATGGCTAGAGGGTCCGGGGCGAGGTGGCCTTGCTGTGCCCGCAGAAGCCCCGGTGCTCCCAGCCTGGTGGAGAGAGGGGGGCTGAATGGCTATGCGGCCTGGACACCTAGCAGTGAGGCTTCCTCTCTTGGGCCCGGCAGGCCTTCCAGACGGAGCTGAGCCGACGGGCGGTGGCTGTCGGGACACTGAGGTGCTCTGCAGAGCGTGAGCTGGTGCAAGGTGGGAGCACCATGGATGCCCGGTGGCTGCAGATCCAGATGGAGGAGCTGGAAGATCGCTGGGAACTCATCAGCCGGCTCTCCGTCTCACAGCAGAGCCGGCTAGAGGTCACCCTGAGGCAGGCATGTGGACAAGCCACAGGGCAGTGGTGGGAGAAGGACAGTTGTGTGGAAGGCAGAAGGGCCTGGGTGGGACACGGGACAGGCAGGAGGCTCTTCCGTTTCCCCAGCCGCCACCAGAAGCCCCCTTCTTGAAGCCGGGCAGATTCCAGAGGACCCACACTCTGCATCCCAGAATGGCAGGAAGACCCCGTGTGGTGCAGACATCCCTCTCTCCTGCAGGCAGAGGAGTTCCACCGCCTGCTGTGTGCCTTCCTGAGCCACCTATCTGAGCTGGAGAAGTCAGCCATGGACGGGACCCCTCTAGAGCAGGAGGAGGAGGAGGAGGAGGAAGCCATGGCTGAGGCCCAGAGCCAGCTCAAGGTCGGGGGGTGGGTGGGTGGGGAGAGCCCGCTGCTCTTCTCTTGAAGGGTCTAATGCCAGAGCCTTCAGCCTTCACCCTCCCCTCTGGAGTGGGGAGGCTGGCCCCACAGGGAGGTGCTGATGGCTTTGCCCTCTGCTGGCAGGAGCTGCAGCAGAGCGTGCAGGGCCAGCAGCTGGAGCTGGACTGCATCACCTCTCTGGGCGAGGAGATCCTGAGCGCCTGCCATCCTGATGCTGTGGGCACCGTCCAGTCCTGGCTCGTCCTTGCCAAGAGCCGCTTCCAGCAGGTGGGCAGAACGGGAGGGGGCTTGTGGGCGCTCTGGGCCTGGTATGTGTGGCCTCCAGGGGGGCCATTCAGTCAATGGGGTGGGGGAGCAGGCCTTTCTTCCCTCACCATAGGCATGTCTCTCCTCCCCCACATTGTTCTCCTCCCATCTCTTCCTCCTTCCATCTCCTCTTCCCTCCTCCTCCTCCTCCTCCTCCTCCTCCTCCTCCTCCTCTTCTCACAGCTCTGCAACCAGATCCAGCAGCAGGAGCAGCGGCTGCAGGCCCAGGCGGCCTCCCTTGCTGCGGACCAGGAGACGGTGGAGCGACTCAGTGACTGGATCACAGCCACCGAAGAGACCCTGAGCCTGCGGGACCAGAAGCCCCTCCCTGAGGATGCCAGGCAGCTGGAGGAGCTCAGATGTCAGCACACGGTAAGGTACCTTCGCTGCCCCCTTTGCCTTCAGGTCAGGCCCAGCCAGTCGCTCCTAGCTACCCGTGGGGGCTAGAAGGGGCTCTGCCCCCTGCCTCACCAAGGTCCTGGTAGAGGAAGCCCTTTGCCGTGGGTGGGTCGGCTGAGGTGTCAGTGACCTCCATCCACCCCTGGCCCTTTGAGCCTCTTCAGAGGCCGCCCCCTTCACTCCTTGGCAGGGCTGCCCTGGAGGGTCTTTGGCTGGGCAGTGCCCTCTGCCCTGCAGTCGAGGAAGCCTCTGGCAAGCAGGTTGCTGCAGCCCTGGAGAGCCTCCCTTTCCCAACGGGATGGCACAGAAGCCCCTGCGAGTGTGTGTACCAGTGCATGGAGATGCACATGTGGGTGGCTCTGTTACCAAGGCCCTGAATGGGATGGCTTTGACGGGGGGGGGGGGTCTTGGCCCTGCAGCCATGGCATCCGGTTGCCGAGCTCCGAATGGCTGATGGGGACCCCCTCGCCTCCCCGCAGGTCTTCATGCAGGAGTTGGACCACAAGCAGCCCGAGGTGGAGGCGGCCGCCAAGAGTGGGAGGCAGAAAAGGACTGCACGGCCAGGGGTGGAGGCTCCTTCCTGCAAAGGCCGTTCCGGTTGGTGCCTCCAGTTCCTGGCTTATTCGCAACTTTTGCCCTGGCCAGAGATGGAGCCCCCAGAGCCACAGGCAACATTACCCTGCGGGACACGCAACTGCTCCCTAAGCAATTTTGCCAGTCCTGCCTTGAGGCTCCGGGAGGAAAAACTGATCCTGGGCCCATCCGGGAAATCAAGCAATTAGATGGTCATGCTTGCTGTTGACACCAAATTATTTGAGCAATTAAGCCAGCAAAACGCTCCAAAGACCTGCTCAGTCTAGGTCGGAGAGTGAAGATTTTAGAAATTTTACCCAATGTTAGACTTAAAGATAAAACTAATACAACTTAAAAAAGAATAAAAAGGAAATGCAGAAAAGAAACAGAAAAAAAAATAGAAAAGGAAAAATAATAATACAAAAAGAAGAAAAAACACATAAAGTAATGGCCATCACAAATATAAACAATTTTAATAACCTATCACCTTCTCTTAAATAGAACAGTTGGGCTCTTCTTCCCATATTCCATCTCTTTTCTATAAAGAAAGCCTGATCATGTCAGTCCTGATCAGCAAAAGTCCATTAAAGATGATCAGAGATAATAGCGTATCCATTTAAATCTTGATTAAATAAGCCTGGCATTCCTTTATTTTTAACAATATTGATCGCTAATCTCTTCAAATGATGTCCTAGAATTTAACTTTTTTTCATTTTTTTATTGGTCTCTTCTCACAAATCGTTCCAATACCTTAACAAGCCTCTTTTGTAAATCCAACATAGGAACATTATCCAGGCCATTCTTTTGCTATTTGTATATCCCTTTTAAGTATTAAGAGAGTGGCATCAGCCAGTTTCATTTGTATGGCCTGCATAGCATCTTTTCCCGTGTCATTCTTTTGGCCTGTCGTTTTTAAATCCACTTTCAGATCTGCCTCAGTCTTGTCCAGTAAAATTTGATCGCCTCACATAACATCTTTTAAACACAGATTATCTATGATGACGGACACTTTTAAAATTAATTTCTGGGTCCATTGTTCACAAGTATCCTTCAATGCGTATAATGTTAAAGTATTTTGCTCCGTTTTAGGTAAATCAGCTGTAAAAGTTCTCCTTTAATTGTAATCTTAGGTTCCTTCTGGTTCTCTTTACGGTCCAATCTTTAAAGTCCCATTCTACCATCATAGGATTTTTTGAAGAATTCAAAACAACAGTCTTTCCCCACAGGAAGGATTCTTATAATTAATTTCAAAATCTTATTTCAAATCCAGATGGATCCTTAGTCCATTTGGAAGTTTCCAAAAATCAGTGCTCTAGTCACCCTAATTTAAAACCTCTTTGGCCAAGGATCGAAGAAAAGTCACCCGCTGTTTTCAGACTTGAGGCTGCAAAGAGCCAAACAGCAAGCAATTTCCAAAATGATTAGAAAAGGTGTCCATAGAGGCACCAACTGAGTCTTCCAGGCATTTCCCTCTGAACCTGCCAAAGAGCACTCTCTTGTGGTCTCCTCATGAGGAGCAGCTGTCCGGAGCACTTGTGGGTGATCTTAAGTTCTCTCCTTATACGGAGAGGAATTAAGCAGAGCAAAGTTACTCAGCGGTTCTTCTTTCCACTATGGCCACTGGCTCTGCATTTCTCGCTGTCCATCTTGAACCAAAGAAGATCAAGGTGGCATTTTCTTGAGCCTCTTTCTCAGCCTTCCTTCCATCTCTGGCCTGTGTCCAACCCGCCCTCTCACTCACTCATTCATCTGCCCCACAATCAACTTACAGGGGGGCAGAAGAGGGCAGGTTGGAAAGGGCCCTGTGCTGAGAATCAGCTCACAGCTCCCTTTATATTTGCCTCCTGCCTGGACACCCTAGTCGGGACCCTGGGGGAGGAACACTCAGGGCTCTCACAAGTGCCCCCAGCACACTCTCAAGTGGCAGCCAGCTGTTTAATAGTGCCAAGTTTCAGCTGGGACCCTCTCTCCCCACTGCAGGATGGCATGGGGCCAGAAAAGCTTTGCCCCGGGCCCCCCTCATGCCCCTGGAAGACCTGGAGCCCCAGAGCCCACTCCTAACCCAACTGGAGCTCCGCTGGCAGCGCCTCTGGCTGGCAGCTCAGGACCGGCAGCATCGGCTGCAGAGTTCCCAGCAGCGCCTTCAGGAGGTGAGGATGGGCAGGTTCGGGGTGAAGAGCCGCTCCGGAGTGGCGGAGCAAATGCAGGGAGGGACCCAAGTCAGGCGCTCTCCCCGGGTCCCCTGGCAGCCCGGAGAACGACGGCTCCAGCCTCCCAGACATTGGAGGGGGAGACCTGGGCTGCCTTAGGCTGCCTCCAATGGGAATGGGCAGCTGGATGGGGAACTAAGGCGCCAATCTCCTCCTGGGCCAGCTCCCCCCCTCTCTCTGCCAGCCATGGGGATGAGGAGAAAGGAAGGGCATGGGCATCTTGCCCCGCTTGTGTGCTTTCCTCGGGTGTCCTGAATGAAGCGGGGCCCTTGCGGGGCCCTTGCACCTGCCACCCGAGACAGGGTGCGTGGCTGTTTCTCTCTGTCTCTCGCACAGCTGGAAGAAATGGCCAACTTCAATTTTGCTGTCTGGCGCAAGCGGTACCTGCAGTGGATCAGCCACAGGAAGTCCCGGGTCCTGGACATCTTTCGCAGCATTGACCGAGACCAAGATGGGCGCATCACCCAGCAGGAGTTTGTCGGGCACGTCCTGGCCTCCAGTGAGTGCTGGTCCCAGGCTGCCTTCCCCTGGGTGTTCTCCATGGGGACGGGCCAAAAGGTCCAGGTTTCCTGCCCAAGACCCTTGGAAGGGCTTCCCCCTCTGCCTCTGCCCTGCGGTGCGTTTGCTTCCCCTTGTGGCTCTTGTGGACGTGGCTGGGCCTGAGGGGATGTGGGGGGGGGGCTGCGGCTGGCCTCCTCCACTCCTTTCTTTCCTGTCCAGAATTCCCCACTAGCCTGCTGGAGATGAAAGCAGTGGCCAAAATCTTTGACATGAATAGGGATGGTTTCATTGATTATTGTGAATTTGTCAACGCTCTGCATCCCGGCCGGGAAATCCTGCACAGGGCGGCCAACGTGGACCACATCCAAGAGGAGGTAGGGCAGCCAGGGTGTCCCCCCCCCTCACTTGTGCAGTTTGACAGAGTGGCAGCTTCAGAGTCTCCCCTCAGTTCTGTTGCAAGGAGGCGTTTAGGTGCTTCCTTTGAAAGTGGAACGTTAGCAGAAAGGAAATCCTATGGCTGCTGCCGCCGGGAACCTCCTCAGGGGATCGGGGGCTCTTCAGCCCAACTGAGGAGGGAGGGCCAGGCTCTGCCCCACATGCCTCAACTGAGGGAGCCTCGGACCAACCCCCCCTTTCTGCCACCCCCTTTGGAGAGGCAACTGAGCAGCAGGGAGCAGCACTGGGCAGAGAAGAGGAAGGGAAGAGGGGATGCCCGGGAATGTGAGCCAATGGCGGGAGGGTGCAGGGAGTTCCCAGGCGAAAGGGCACCTGGGATTTCCATCAGCCACGTGATGCAGCCACAAAGCAAGAACTCACGCTTAAGAGAGGACGCTTCTGGTGGCCACTGTCGGTGAATCCTCTGGTGTGGTCAAGTACAACTTCATGCGGCCATCACTTGCTACTTCCTGCCGGCTTCACTGTTGAATTTTCTCATTGGAAGCTGGCAGTTCAGGTCGGAAAAGGTGATCAAGTGGCCACAGGATGCTGCACTGGGAGGATTTTGAGGACCGGTCATGAGCAACACCCGCTCAGCCCTGGCTACGTTCCAGTGGTTGCTGATTGAGAGCAAGCAAGGACCAGCAGACTTGTGGCAGTTGAATTTCCCCTGAGTGGAAATTGAGGCTGGCAAGTGGGGGTTAAGTGTACAGTAGGTCCCTACAAATGCAGGCATATGTAGGAGAAATTGGGGTCTCTCCTTCCCCCCCCCCACTGCCTCTCTTTTGTGACGCAGGTGAACCGACAAGTGGCTGAGTGCAACTGTGCACAGCGTTTCCAAGTGGAGCAAATTAGTGCCACCCGTTACAGAGTAAGCCTGTTCCCCCCCCCCAGATTTCTTTTCTTTTTTTTTTTTTTATTGAAAGTTTTATAAATTTTACAAAAAGACAAAAACAATACAAAACAAAAAACAACATATACAAAAAAAAATAAAAAACTAAACATTACATATAAAAAAAAAACCCATCCCCCACCCCTCACAAACACCCTCCCTTCCCCCCCCTGAGCTTCCCAGAGCAGAATATAGGCTTAGTGAAAAATTAACAAATAAAGATAAAAATTAAATTAAAAAATTTATATTTATATATATAAAAAAATATCTATATATAACATTCTCTATATATAAAAATAAAACTTATGAAAAAACTATGTGATATTTTTTTATACCCAGTCTAAATTGTATAAATTTTATCCATTTGTCCCAAACGGCAAGAAACTTCTCTTGCGTTTGTTGCTTTAAGAAAGCCGAAATCTTTGCCATTTCCGCCAAATAGGACACTTTAAGAAACCATTCCTGCAGTGTAGGCAAAGATTCCTTCTTCCAATATTGTCCAACTAACAGCCTCGCGGCTGTAATCAAATTTAACATCAATACAACCTCCTTTGTATCACAATCTGTAACAATGCCCAACAAAAATAATTGCGGAGTAAATTTTACCCTCCTTCTAAAAATTCTCTGGATATTCCACCATATTTTAATCCAAAATGCTTTTATCTCTCTGCATGACCACCAAATATGATAATAGGAAGCATCCGTATAACCACATCTCCAACATTTGGGTTGTACGTCAGGGTACATAAGAGACATTTTTTGTGGATCAAGGTGCCATCTATAAAACATTTTATAAAAATTCTCCCTAAGGTTCTGTGCTTGTGTAAATTTGACATTTCTCACCCAAATGGTTTCCCAGATGTCCAATGAGACTGGGACACCAAAATTCTGCGCCCATCTAATCATGCAGTCTTTAATTAATTCCGTTTCTGAGTCCATTTCAACTAATACCCCGTAGATTCTCTTGATGTGGGTTTGTCTTTGATCCTTGACTTGCTTAATAAGATTTCCATCTTCTCTAAGAAAACCCAATTTACAATCCACCTTCCATTTATCTACTAGTTGCCTATATTGGAACCAAGAATAAATAATATTTTCTTGCGCTAAATCTTCCCGTAATCTTAACTGCCAGTTTTGCCCATCCCATCTAAGTAGCTGACTATAAGACACCATATCCATTTTTACACCTCTTTTTATTCCTTCTATCGCATGCCAAGGTATGGCCCATAATGGAACTTTAAAATCACTTTTATAATATTTTCTCCAAGTCCTAAGTCCCCCCCAGATTTCTCAGCCTGTGTCCCCCTGCACCCCGAGTCTCTTGGTCCTCCCTGTTAAGCCGGGGACCCACGTCAGCTTCCAGAGTCAGGGTGTCTAAGCTGGCCACGGTGCAGAAGAGGTCCTGGCCCACTGACTCTCTGCCCGGGCCTCTTCTGGCACTCATTTCTCACGCCAGCCTTGCTCTCCGCATCCACGAATGGGGCAGCAACACTGCAGGACTGTGTGCCTCTGCCCTGAGGATGGTGGGACTGAGAGGGAAGCTTCTCCCCACACGGGGACCCCAGAATTGGCCTCCAGCAAACAGCCCCTTCCTGCTGCTTCTCCAGTTTGGGGAGTGCCAGCAGCTGCGCATGGTTCGAATCCTGAGAAGTACCCTGATGGTGCGAGTCGGAGGAGGCTGGACAGCTCTGGACGAATTCCTGGTGAAGAACGACCCCTGCAGAGGTGAGAGGCTGGGCGGGTGCCAGAACCCCACCAAGCAGGCCAAGCAGGATGGGTGTCCGGCTGCCTCCCCCTCCCCTCCCCCAGCCTCCCCATCTGGCTGGACCCGGCATCTCATTGGCTTTCTCTCACGTAGTCAAGGGAAGGACCAACCTGAAGATCAATGAAAGATACCTCTCCCCGGGACTCCTAGGGCGGAAGGGGGCAGGCAGCCAATCTGCCCCTGCCTCCAAGATGCTCTCCCCCTGCTGCTCCACCTCCAGCCTCAGCCAGTACAGCAGCGCCTCTGCGCCCAGCAGCCCCGTCCCGAGGAAGGTGAGCTGGTTGGGGGAGAGCAGAGTCCTTGCCACGGGTGCTTCCCACTGCCCACCCCCCAGGCGCCTCTGGCAGTCCTGCAGCCGGCGTCTCCTCTCTCTCCTTCCAGGCTTTGCTGCGCTGGACACACTCGGGGGATCATCGGGGCCTCCACTCCTGCAGTCCTGCTGGGGGGGCTGGGTTGGCCTTTGCCCCTGGAGCAGCTGGGCCGGACGCTGAGCCCTCAGGTGAGTGTGGGGCTGAACTCTTGCCTCCCGGCTGAGAGGCAGGCCAGCCCTTGCACCCCAGCGTGGCTGGGGATTGCTGCAACCATCCCAGGCACTCGGGTTTGGCAGCCTCGCTTGGGAGGGCTGTTCGGCCACGGTTGCCCCCGCGAAGGGCTGGGCCTGTTTGTGGGATGTTCTCTCTGCTTCTGCTCAGGTCACCCCAGAAGAGCAGCTGCCCGGAGTGACGTCCCTGCACCCTGACGGCTGTAGCACCGCCCTCCTCTCTGGGCCCTGGGAGCAGCAGCGGAGAGATCTGGGCAGCCGCCCACTGGCACCCCAGTCCCTGGGAGGTTGGGCAGGCCGCCCCACCTTTCCCCACAAGCATCCCTCTCCCGGCTCCGCACAGCCCTCCCAGGCGATGCAGCCAAGGCTCTTTTGGAGCAAGACCACCTTGGGGGGGGGCACTTTTTGGTGCTCTCACTAGCCAGCTGCCCAGCTAGCCGAGGCCTCAGGTGTAGCCTCAGTGGGCCTGGGACAGATTTTGGAACGAATGGCATCTTGCCCTGACTGAGCACCGTCCCACTGCAGGCAGGCAGCAGCCCGGCTGAATCCCGGGGCCAGACGCAGCACCAGGAGCAATAAAGACAAGGCTTCCTATAATCCCCACCGCCTGTGTGTGCACTGGGGGGGGGGGCTGGGACCCAGGGGCGCATTAACTGGCCTGCCAGAGGCAGCCAGCAGGCCATGTTCCGGCTGCCCTCCTGCACAGAGGGTGCTCAGGTGGGCTGCCTGGGGAAGGGCCATGGGGTCAGGAGGGACCGGCTGCCTTCCCTCCGGCCTCATGGAGCAGCCAGGGAAAGAGCTGGGGTTGGCAGGGGCTGCGGTGGCCTGGGCTGGTGGGTGACCTCTTGGCAGGTGTCCAGTGTTTCCAAGCACAGCCAGCCCCTCCACATCTCCCCCCCCCAATGAATTCCTCCAGGCGATGGGGGGAGGGGAGGAGTGTGCAGCAAATGCACTTTAAGCCACTGGAAGCTGAAACCCAGGCAGGGAAACGGTGGGGGTGGGGGGAGAGGGGAGGGAGATCCTGGCAGAGAGTCTGGATCTCCCAGAGGAGCAGCTTCGCTTCTGCCCTGGGGGAGAAGATGGGACCGGCTCTCAGCCCCAACTTTCTCAGGAAGCCCAAGGGGGGGGAGACCACAGGAGAAGCCCTCCCTTAAGCATTCAATGAAGGTCTCGCTCCCAAGGGAGATGGCTGAGATGGACGGGGGGGGGGGGCAGGATGACCCCTTTTAAGAGGGAGTCAAGGGCAGAGGAGTGGGAGCGATCCAGGCCAGTGTTGCTGGGCTTTGGAGCCCTGGAGGGAGAAGCCCTTTCAGCCCCTTCATAAGTGGTCTGGACTGGGGGGTGGTGGTGGCAGCAAAGAGCTGGCTAAACCTGCAGACCCCCTCGGCCATTGAGGGCCCTGGAAACTTAGGAGTGAGCCAAGAGGCCCGGACCCCAGGTGAAACCGAAAATGCTGGGGAGGAGGGCCAGGAGAACGGTTGTCAAGCCAGTGAAGCCCCTCTCCTCCAGTCAGAATGGTCAGTCTAGGCAGGTAAAGGCCCGCTTGGCCTGGAGAGAGTGGACAACAGCAGCCCCAGGGCAATGGGCAGGGCAGACAAAAGCGCCTCATTCACCCCTGGGGTCCTTTGAGGTGGGCACTGCCTTGCCACCTGGGAAAGCAGCAGGGAGAGCCTGGTGTCCAGACCCCGGATGGCTCTCTTGATAGAGCTCCTTGGAACCTAAAAGGGGGGGGGGAGTCTGATCAGGCGGACAAAAGGGGGGCAGTTACTACCTGTGATTGACAGTCTACGCTGCAGGGAACAGAGTCCAGGATTGCCTTTGCCTGTTTAACAGCTGCATCACACGGCTGGCTCAGCTGCCAGCTAGTTTGTGATTGAGGGTGCTCAGCCCCCTCCACCGCGCCTGCCGGCAGCTCCACCTCAAGTAGGTTGAAGGGCTGAAAGGCGGATTCCAGGCAATGCATTAGAAATGGAGGCATTTGCAAGCCCGGCGTTTAGCCCTGTTGGCAAGGCAGAGGTGGGTCAGATAGGTACGTTAAACTTCATGAAAGTTTTAAACCACTTTCACCTCCACTTTAAAAATAAAAGTTGCACAGCCGAAAGCAGAGATCGGAATGGATTTCAGCCTGCAGACTTTGGGGGAGATGGGGGGGCTCTCTGGGGCGGCAGACGGGGGTCTTGCTTGAAAAGGACCTTATGGGCTGCAGGCTCCCCATCCTTGTTTGCTTGCTGAAGGCAGGAGCCAGCAGGAGAGACGTCCTTTGGCGGCAGAACCTCAGCCAGGAGGTTTGGCCCGAGTACGTTGCCTTGGAGAAGGTGGCTGCAGCTGCTCACAAAAGGCTAAGCAGAGGCTTAGGACTTGGATGGGACACCACCAGGAAATTCCAGAGCCGAGGCCAGGCTTGGCCACACCCTGACCAGGGCAGTGGAGGGTCATTTCAGAGAAAAAACTCCCCACCTTATCCCAGAATGCCCTTGGGTGGAGAAGGCAAATATTTGCAGTTCTGCCCCAGCTTTTCATGTCAGTTCATGTGAGTTGCATCACCTTCTCTGTTTACCTTGTTGGGATCAAATGAGCCAAACCGGGGAGGGGGAAGGGGGGAAGGAGAGGCTGGCTCACCATTGCCCAGACTTTGCAACATGTGCTGCAACTTGCTTCTTTTCCTGGGGATCGCAGAGGGCAGCAGCTGGAGCAAAGGGAGCCCGTTCCCAACTCTGGCCTTGCCTGGCACCTCTGCCAGCACTTTGCCATGTGCCATTTACCTGCCATCATCGGGGGCCTCCAGCTTCTACTCTTGGGCACACTAAATGGAGCTTTATTGATGCCAGCTGACATCCACTGATTTGGGGGGGCTTTGGAAGCTCTCAGCTTTGGGGCCTGAGGAGAGAGTGGCCTCCGCCCTGGTGCCCGAGGGGTCCCTGCGTGGCCTGATGTACTTCTCAGGGCCTCCCACCAAGTGTCACACCTCGGCCTGGGGACCCTCGGGCACCAGAATTTGGCTGCTGGGCTGTCCTGGGCTAAGAGGGCCAAAGGCTGGCACAGCCCTCCAGTAATTGGGAGCAGAGGCTGGGCAGTAGCGTCCCACCCCATCCCCTGTGCCAGGAATGGGAACAGGCCCTTGGCTGTCAGCCTGGGCCTTCCTCCACAGACCCTCTGGCCGCTTTCAGCACAGTCCCCCCCTGCTCCCCTCCCCAGTGGATTCTGCTGCTGGCACCAATGCAGCAGGGGGAGAGGGGGGCCATCTTGGGTAAAATCTTGATCTGCAGCTCACGGCTCAAAGTTGGGGTGCAGAAGAGCTCGGCCCTGCAGCAGAGCCCTGCCCCCCTTTCCTGCCTGGACACCCCTGGAATTAGAAAAGGGAAGGGTTTCAAAGGACTTTTGAGGTCATCTAGCCCAACCCATGCCCAGTGCAGGAGTCCACTGCTATTGCCTCCCCAACAGACGAGCAGCTTCTATTTAAGCACCTCCAGCAAACTCCTTAGGATTAGAGCATTCTTGGTGACAATGGAAATCTACTTCCTTCCCTTTTGAACCTGTTGTGTCTTGTCTCGCCTTGTGGGAGCATCCCACCTGCCTCCTCTGTGAGGCTCTGGAGGGCCTAGGAGAGAAGGGCTGGGCCTCATTTCCCCTGGGCTCCCCAGCCCATCCTCTCCAGCCCTTCGTCACTCACCCTAGGGGGGGCTGTAATCTGGTCACGCTTCAGTGCCTCAGTTGTGTTGGCCAGAACTGGTGCAACAACTGAGGTGTGTTCAGACTCAGGAGAATAGAGAGCAACAATGACTTGACTTCTGTAGATGCCACCAGGGATTCCCTTTGATCACCCTTCTGGATCAGGTGACCCACCAAGACACCCTGTTTTATTATTACTATTATTATTATTATTTTCCTTTGCTGTGCTTCGCAAATTCTGCTTTTCGGTGCAGAAGTCCTTACTTCCCAACTGCCTTGTTTAGGGATCATTTGAAGTCATGTGACCACCATTTGCGTGCTTGCCAACCAGCTTCTGACGGGCAGAGTTCAGGAGAAGATGAAAGGAAAACTGTAAGTTGCAGTCAAGCGATGTGTGACTTAGCCAACACAATGAGTCTTTTGATGGTCAAATGAGCAGAGACGTTGTAAGCCTATCACATGATTTTCAACTTAGTGACCACAGCAGTTACTGATGCAGTTGATGGTCCAAGGTTTGGTTGCCAAGAAAGTCACCTGGAGACTTTCCACTTTATAATCTTGTCTTCGGGTTTTCCTGCCCAAAATAGAATCTCTGTTTGTTTACAGGATTTATAAAGCTGCTCAAGCCCTAATCTCGGACTCTGGCTGGACGACCTCAATAAAAACTGGCCCTCCCCAAGCTCGAACTGAATACAAGAATCCTGAACTCGCTTGGCCTCTCTCCCCGCTGAAAGGGTCCCTGCCCCCCCCCGTGTTTGCGCTGCCTTGCGTCGTCCGGTCTGCCGGGTCCTTCTTTAAGGGGGGAGCAGCCCAGAGCCAGGAATGAGCTCCGGGAGCCCCTCCACCCCCACCCGCCGCCACCGCCGCCTCCGGAGCGACTCCCAGGAACCCGGCGAAGGGAGGGAGCCTGTCGAACCAGCCAGGTCTCTCAGCACGGGGCGCGCCCTCGCCCGGAGCTCCGGCTGCGCCTGCCCTGTTCTCACGGCCGGGTGTGATTCTGCGGGCGCTGAGCCGGCTCCCAGGAGGCTTCCCTGTAGCCCTCGACTGCGGCCGCCTGGGAGGGGGGGAGCCGGCGCCCCCCATCCTTCCCGAGCTTCACCGCCTGCGACCCCCGAGCTCTGCCCCAAGGGGAGGCGGGAGGTGGGAAAGGGCTCCTCGGGAGGGAAGCGGCTGCCAAAGCCGGGGGGAGGAGCGGCAGAACAAAGCCCGGCAGGCCCAGGGATTTCCGAGGAAGACGGGCAGACAGCGGGGCAGAAGCGGGCCAGTCGCCCGCCGCAGCTCAGACATGCCTGCTACACATTCTTTCCCGCAACCACTCCTCAGTCCTTCGTCGGCGTGTGCCGGCCCTGGAGAGCCTGCTCGCAGTCAGGCGCACAGCCGGTTCGGCTGGTACGCAAGGCCGGGGGGGGGAGGAGGGAAAGCCACCGCACCTCTGCCACCCGCCCCCGCTGTCCGGGCAGCCGGCTCCCCTCTGGCGCTGGGGGGCTTTTAACCAGTGGGAGCACAGAGGGCTTCACCCCAAGCCCATGGGGGGCGGGGGGGGCTGCACCCAAGGACGGGTTTCTTGCCCGGCCCCAGGAGAGGCCCGAGCAACAGAGCAGGTCACAGGGGTGGAGGGGGGGTCAGCCAGTCTCAGGCCGCCGGGCTGGCTGCTTCTCACTTTTCTTCCTCTTGAAGGCCTCCAAAGCAGGTGGGCAGTTAGCAGATCGCCAGGCTCCCTTTGGGGGCACATGACGCCCTGTCCGGAGGTTGCCTGTTGCACCCCTGCCCTCCCTGGCCTTCCACCCATCTTTCTGGCACTGGAATTTTATTCTGCCTGAACGCGTCTCCGAGGGGCAGCCAGAAGGCCTGAGCTGCTCCTACCAAGCGGCCGCGGTGCCAGCTGGAGGACCACCAGCCGGCGGCTTCTGTCGGTCCCCCCCCCCCGCTTCATTGCAAATGTGCTTTGGGGCAGTTGGCAGCAGGTGTCTTGGGCTGCCTGCCCGTGCGTGGGAGCGGGTGATCTGAGGAACCATCTCGCCCCAATGGCATGGACCCGGCAGAAGGGGCGGGCTTTGGGCCTCCACTTTTCGGCTGACAGGATTTGTAAGGAGACCCTTTTCTGCTGTGACCCCATCCCCGCCTCCCCTCTTTGGAATATCTTGCAGCCCGACTTGAGGTCTGCCGCCACCCTTCTGGCTTTCCGGAAGGGCGTTAAAGCCTGGTTCTGCTGCTTGGCTTGGGGTCCTAAGGGGGGCACGCTACCATGGAGGGTGCTGGTGGGCTTTGACGGAAGATGCCACCTGGCCTTTCCTTCATTATCCTTGTACCTAATGTTTTAATATTTATTATTTTGAGTGTAAGCCACCCAGAGTTGAATTGCAGAGTAAGATGGGTGGCATGTACATTTAAGATCTGAACAAATGGAATTGCACATACCACACTGACTCGACTCTTGTCTTCGCATCGTCATGAAAACAGAAGTGAGCCTTTGGTGAGGTTGGACTTCTGGAGTCCTTCTTGGGAGCGCAAATGTGCTGCAGGTCCCGTGTCCCGGAAGGGAAAAGCGACAGGAAGGAGGACCGTGGCTGATGTCCACAAGTGCTGGCATGCCAGGACATCGGGTGATAAGTCACCCCTATCTTGTGGATTGCAGAGAGGGGTTCCAGTGCTTGGGGGCTCTCTGCTGGGGCCCCTGCCTGGCCCTGGCACCCTCCAGGCCGCTCCACCTCTCAGTTGCAGGGGATGAAGCTTCCCCAAAGCCTCAACCCCAGATCTGGGCTGTGAGGAAGAGTCACGGAGGGGGGGGGGAGGTTAGCAGTGAAATTAGCAGGTCAGGACAGTCATCCACGCAGTCCTGGAATGGATGCAGAGAGATGCCCCCTAACTAGCGACTGCATCATATATTCCACTGGCCGGATTACTTCTTGTTTTATCTCAAGGTATATTCATCCCGCATGCGACATTGTCACTTGCTACTCAGCATCTTCTGCGGCTGCTGCATAAAACAGGAGGTACATGCGATATACATTTAAATGACATTTGGAAAAACCTCTTTGATAGTGAGCCAGAAACCTGCTGGTGGACTCTGCTGGGCTGAATCATGCACGAATTCTTCCCCACCTCCCAGTCTGCATATACTTGAAAGTGTTTGTGGAGCGGCCCTTTTCCTTCGGTGTGAGAAAATGCAGCGGGAGCTGTGCCCCGTCCCCTTCCTGGAAGGGCCGCGCTTGGCGCAGGAGCATCTGCAAGCAGCACAGCCGCGGTCCGTGCACTCCTGGGTTCGCGACACGCTGGGCCTGATCCTGAGGCCAGTCGGCTTTTGTGGAGCCCTTTCCAGTCCCTCCTTTTCCTGGGCAGCAAGTCTGGCTGGACCCGGGTCAAGGGGGTGGCAGCGATTGGCATGGCTCTGGGCACCAGGGAGGGCCAAGCCGCACGTGAAGGGCTTCCTGGGGAATCTCTTCTCTGCCGCAGGACCAGGGAGGTTGGCACTGGGTCCTGCCTGCAAGAGCTGATCTGAGGGCAAGTTGCGACAAGGCTGGATGTGGCAACATAGAATGGACGCGAAGGTCACCCATCTGGTTGGCACAAGAAATGCCCAGCATTTCTTTCTCCAGCGTGGCCTGAAGGCCACGGGTGCCCTTAGCCAGACTTCGCAGGGACTAGGAGGGGCTCCCTTCCTCCGCTGCCCACTCCCCCAATCCCCACCATGGATTTTGGGTTTCCCAGACAGACAGCTGCCCATCCTGCCCGGGGCCAACCTTGTCCTCTCCGTGGTTCACGACTCAAACAGAGCTGGAGCAGATGCCCACCGGGATTCTCCTTTTCTCTGGACAATCCTCTAGGCCTCCAACGGGGTGGGATCTTAAGAGGTCAGCTAGTCCAACCCCCACCCAGGGCAGGAATCCATGAAACCATCCCAGAGAGGGCCCACTCTCGGCAGGCAGCTTCCTCCCTCCTCCCCAGCTCTGTCTGGAGTCAGCCTGGGCAGCTTTTCTGCCCTTGGGACCCAAAGGCCCCCGCCAAGGAGGGTGCGCTGCCTCCCCTGGCCCAGCCCTCAAGAGACCCCACCCCCGGCTCTTCCCCCAGCTCAGACGCCCCTCTCGGCATTCCTTCTTTCCAGCCTCTCGTTACTCAGGGAGCTGTTTCCCCAAAGTGTCCCGTGTTCCCTTGAATGTGTGGGGCTTCATCCTGGAGGTGGGGGTCTAGCCAGCGCCGAGCAGAAGGAACCGACCTGCTCTCTAAAGCAGGGCAAGGCCAGGTTGACTCTTCAGTGGCTGCGTCCCGGGGGCTCACTCAGGTTTAGCTGGCGGCCTCGGACCTCCCCGGACATCCTTTGGGTTTTTCCTTCCCAGATCCAGGATCTTATGCATCTACTGGATTTGTTCCAACATTTAACTCAGATATAATCATTTTGACACGTGATTTTGGTCCACTAAGGGGTCAGCCAACCCTCTGTCTTGGTCACCTGGTCAATTTGATAAGTATCCCTTTTTTCCATTGACTAGGCCAGTGATGGCGAACCTTTTAGAGACCGAGTGCCCAAACTGCAACCCAAAACCCACTTATGCATCATTGGCTGCCGGTGGGTGTGGGTGGGCGTCGCCCATTGGGTGGGCATGGCTGCGGTAATAACAGCAGACTGGGTGGGACTAAAAAGTTCAATCAATCAATTCCAACTTTGCAAGATCTTTTTTTTCCCCGTGAGAAGTTGAAATTGACTGATTGATTGAACCTTTTTTTTTGCACACGGCAGTGGAGGCCTAAAGCGAAAAGGTTTTATAAAACCCAGCTGAAGGCCTAGGACTGGGGCGACGGCGCGCGTGCCCACAGAGAGGGCTCTGAGTGCCGCCTCTGGCACCCGTGCCATAGGTTTGCCACCACTAGACTAGGCTATTTGTAAAGATATGTAACACGTGGATTCCTGGGATCCCAACTTCATAAAACTACGAATAAGCTTTTCATGCAACTGCCTAACCGGTTCCAGAGGCCCCAGATCAAGGTGTCATTGCATGAGAAACTCTGGGCTGGAAGAAAGAGACATTGAAATTCGCATTTCAACAGCTGTGCACTGAAGCTACCTTGAAGTGGGAAGAGAGAAGACTTGAGGCATTTCCGGTTGCAGGTGAAAAAGTGTGCAACAGCTGGTCAGCTGCTCCGGCCAGAGTCCCCCCTCCTTCAGGGAGTCCTCCATAGCTGCAAGGCACTCATGGACTCAGCCGGCAGCTCTGGGAATGCCAAAGCGCTCCCCCACCAGGAGGGGCCAACTGCTTTGCTGGGACCCTCAGGGTGGCTGGGGGTCTCCTATGGATGGAAAGGAGGGGTTGTTCATCCAAACCAAGGGCAGGCCGTTGGCTAAACCTCGAAATGGGTGAGCCCTGCACAGTTTCCCACAACCTACTTCTTGGTAAGCTAGAAAAATGTGGGATAGACAAATCACCACCAGATGGATTTGTAGCTGGCTTCTTCTTTCGGAACCATGACACTGTACTCAATGAGTAGTCCTTAATGATACTATATCCACATGGAGGGAAGCAAGCAGTGGGGTACCACAAGGCTCTGTCTTAGGCCCAGGACTCTTCAATATCTTCATAAATGACTTACATGAGGGAATTGAAGGGGAACTCATCAAATTTGCAGATGACACGAAGCTGGCAGGAGTAGCCAACACCCCAGAAGACAGACTCAGGATCCAAAAAGATCTTGACATACTTGGACAATGGGCCTTAACCAACCAAGTTAATTTAATGTGGAGAAGGTTTTACACCGAAGGTACAAGTACAGATTAGGTGAAAACTGGCTCAAAAACAGTAACTGTGAGAGGGACCTTGAAGTCCTAGTGGACCATCATTTGACCATGAACCAGTCATGTGCAGCAGCAGCCAAAAAAGTTAATACAATCCTGGGTTGTATTGTATAAACAGAGGCATAGAATCAAAATCACATGAAGTATTAGTACCACTTTATAAAGCTTTAGTAAGGCCACATCTGGAATATTGCATCCAGTTTAGGTCACTACATTACAAAAAAGAGGTTGAGACTTTGGGAAAAGTGCAAAGAAGAGCAACTAAGATGATTAAAGGCCTTGAGACTAAAACATATGAAGAACGGCTGCAGGATTTGGGAATGGTCAGTCTAGAGCAGGGGTGTCAAACTGGCGGCCCATGCCGGATGCATCATAGCAAAACCACGCCCACCCCATTGCTGGCAATGGGAAAAAAGTTGTGATACGTTGCAACATGTCACATGACGTTGCGAGTTTGACACCCCTGATCTAGAGAAAAGAAGAACTAGGGGAGATATGATAGCAGCACTCCAGTATCTGAGAAGTTGCCACAAAGAAGGGGGGGGGTCAATTTATTTTCCAAAGCACCAGAAGGCAGGACAAGAAACAACGGATGGCAACTAATCAAGGGGAGAAGCAACTTGGAATTAAGGAGAAACCTCCTAACAGGGAGGACAATTAACCAGTGGAACAGAAGTTGCCTCCAGAAGTTATGGTGCTTCATCACTCGAGGTTTTTAAGAAGAGACTGGGCAGCCACTTGTCTGAAATGGTATAGGATCTCCTGTTTGAGCAGGGGGTTGGACTAGAAGACCTCCAAGGTCCCTTCCAGCTCTATTCTGATTCCGTAGCCCCCAAAGCTCCTCCTCAGCTCAATTCGGCTGATTCTACTACTGACGTCTCCCTCCTTCCATAGGCTGAGCCAATCAGACCGTACTGAAGGGGGGGGGGAAGTCTCTCTCCTTAAGCCCAGTAAAACATTGCAGAACAGTCACTTTGTTAAGTAAGGGGGCTGGGGGAAAGCAGATTCCTGCAGCTTTCTTGGATAGGTGGGCATCTTCTTCAACATCCCATCTAGCCTTCAGCTGCCAGGATCCCCTGTGAACCTCCCTCCCAGTGGCAGAAACTGGGCATGATCACGTGCCAGTGGGCACCTCTGGAGGGCTCCCTAGGCAGCTGGCCAGTTAGTGCAGGTGGAATGGGGGGGGGGTGACTAGAATGGCACAGAAGTCCCCAAATTGGGAGAAGGATCCATCTGCTGCTGGATTCCTCCAGAGGCAAAGGGGATCGGCCTGCTGCTGAGCCTGAGTTTGGGGGGGGGGGAATTCTGCCTCTGCTCCAGAAGAAGGCACGGACAGTGCTGGGCCTCCGGGACTGCTTTGGACCAATTGCACAGGGCCCTTTGGTAAACGCACATGCACACACACACACTACCAGTAACCACAAAGATTGGGATAATGAGGGGGGAGGGCAAGAGCAGTCTCCTGGAAATCATTGAACGTTCCTACCCCCCTCCCCCCCAGCAGCTGCTTCTGCCAGGCAGAGCAGAGGAAGGTGCAGAGTCCCTGCGTAGGAGGGTTTGCACACCCTGGGCAGGTACCTGCCAGACAGAACGACAGAGGTTGTTGGCCCCTGCACAGCCTGGGATGGGCCGATGTGTCATCCAGGCGGCGGGGGGGGGGGAGACAAGTGAGAGGGCGGAAACAGGAGAGGGTGGAGAAAAAACAGCTCAGCTTCTCTCGGGACACTTTGCTGGAGCGGCAACAGCGCAGCGGCACACCTGCCTGGCTGAAGGCTTCAGGTAAGCCCGGGACAGAAGAGAGGGAGAGAGGAGTGCTGGGCATCCCAAAGGTGCTTTTTTTTCCATGAGGCAGCTGGACTTTCTTGTCTTTCTTTGAAGAAGTTTCGCTTCTCATCCAAGGAGCTTCTTCAGCTCTGCTGGGCATTGGCGCCCTTGGCAGAGGCGGACAGCAGAGGCGGCGCTCCTTGCCCCAACCTGGCTCCTGCTAGGGGCAGGCAGGCAACCCCCCACCCGCGCAATGAGCAGCTCCAGGGTGTCTTTGGAGCAGCCGCTCAGAGCGCTGGCAGTGCGGTGGGGGGGGGGGAGAGGCTGGGCTTCAAGCAGCCCCAAAGGCTGGTCTGCTGTCTGCTGCGCCGCCGGTCCCTTCCATCCAACCTCACACACTTTCCTCCTGCCCAGCACAAGCTCCCAACTCTGTGCTGGGTCTCTGCCACCGTAGCCCCATTCTTCCACACCCTGGTCCCCGTCCCTGGGAAAGCCTCCCCGGTGGTGTGCCGCTCCTCTTGAGCCTCACCTCTTCGGGCAGGATGGGATCTGTTTCTTGGCAGGCGTGATCGAGAGGGGGGAGGGCACAGCCCAACAGAGACCCCTGGCAGGAAGGGGGGGTTGATTTGGTGCAGCTGGCCATGCAGGGGGCAAAAGGGCACTTGCTGAGCAGCACTTCCAGGCCCTGCCTCTCCGGAGCCCAGCCCAGGAAGGGCAATGAAACCCCCAGCCCAGGGCAGGAATCCACAGAAACCCCTGCAGGGGGGGCTGGAAGGGGGATTAGTGGGTTGGGCCTATTGCCAAAGCCAACATCTGGGCAGAAGCCTCTACTGAAGGCCTTAATCTCATTGTTCCACACACCCCATTTGGAACTAAAGGACGGATCCTGGTCTTTCTGTCTGACAGGCTTTTGGGTATTTGCCATCTCTATTCAAAGTCAATCAAGCTCAGTTCCTTTCCTCCTCCTCCTCCTCCTCCTCCTCCTCCTCCTCCTCCCCCCCCAGCATCTTGTCCCTGATCATCAGCGTTGCCTTCCTATGACCTTTCCCAGTTTCCCTGAGTCCTTCCTGAGGATCGTGCCCAGGATTGGACGCAGCATCCGAGGTGCAGTGTAACCAAAGCACAGCAGTGGGACAGTCGCTTCTTGCAAATTTTGTTTCTGTAGTCTAAAATTGTGTTTGCCTTGTCTGCAGCCACATCACGCTGCTCCTTTGCTGTTTTCTATTCAGTGTACACTCAGTTACCCTTCCACAGTTTTCTTCTTAGTCAAAATGGGTGTCTCAGCCCCCCCCCAAATGGGCTTTCCTTTGAGTTTTGTTCCCTAGAATGGAAAAATGTGGCTTTTGTCTGTATTAAATTTGATTTTGCTAGCTTCAGCCCAATTCTCCCCAACCAGATCCAGTCCTATCAAAAATTTTTATTTTTTCTTCTTCTAGAGTATTAGCCATCCAATCTTGTTCTGTAATCTACAGATTTGAGAAGTGTTCTCCTTACGGGTTTCCCCAGCCATTAATAAATTATGGAAGACCAGAGGACACGGTCCTGAGGCTCCCCCATTTGGTGCCCCTCCCTCATTTCAGGAGGGACCATCATTGAGTGCTCTCTGAGTAGGGTGGTTGAGTCAGCTGAGGTGGTTTGAATATATGCCCACAGTAAAAAGTGACAATGAAGGTTATCTATCTATCTATCTATTATTTATCTATATCTATCTATCTATCTATTATCTATTTATATCATCTATCTATCTATCTATCTATCTATCTATCTATCTATCTATCTATCTATCTATCTATCTATCTATCTATCTATAAAATTCTTCAAAAGAACTTTGAGGCATTGTTTACCTTAAAGAATCTTTTATTCGAGAAACAAAGTGTTGGCACTACATAGTTGAAACCAGAAACTAATTTCCCCTCCCCTGGTTACAAAGTAACAAAGTGCAATTCCCTCTTCCAATAAACAGTCATAAATCACGTTCCCCAATTAACTTGGAGGCAGGCTTCCTCCCCAGCTCGTCAAAACACTATCAGCTCTGGGCCCAATGACAGCTGGGTTCCCATGGCTGAGTCGTTATTGTTATGACTAGCTGGACTCTCATCCCTCTTCCCCCCCCCAGCAGCAACTGACTCTAAAAGCAATAGAGAAAATGGCTGCATTTCCATCTGTTGTCAAAGCAAGAACATCCGAGGTTAGCATTATCTACCTACCTACCTACCTACCATCTATCTGTCCATCCATCCATCTACCTACCTACTTATCATCTATTTATCATCTACCTACCTACCTACCATCCATCCACCTACCTACCTACTTACCTATCCATCCATCCATCCATCCATCCACCTACCTACCTACTTACCTATCCATCCATCCATCTACCTACCTACCTACCTACCTACCTACCTACCTACCTACCTACCTACCTACCTACCTACCTACCTATCTATCTATCTATCTATCTATCTATCTATCCATCCACCAAGGTGGTCAATCCATCTGGGAATGCCTATTTCAGGGTATTCTTTTCCTTTCCAAGCTCAAGACGACTTATGTTTATAGCCTTCCAACAATCCATTATGGAAGTTAGTCAGTCAAAAAAGGAGAAACGGTTAGAGTGGCAAAAGTTGCTGAAAAAAAACACACATGCTGCTAGTCCTCGACTTACAACAGTTCATTTAGTGACCATTCAAAGTTACAAGGGCACTGAAAAAAATGACTTATGTGGTCACGTGATCAAAATTCAGGTGCTCGGCAAGCAGTCCATATTTACGACGGTCGCAGAGTCCCAGGGTCACGTGATCACATCTGGCGACTTTCTTACAAGTAAAGTCAATGAGGAAGCCAGATTCACTTAACAACCAAGTTGTTAACTTACCAACTGCAGAGATTCACTTAACAAGTGTAGCATGAAAGGTCGTAAAATGGGGCAAAACTCACTTAACAAATGTCTCACGTAGCAACAGAAATTTTGGGCCAAATTGTGGCCATTAGGCGAGGGCTGCCTGCACTTCCCGCCTTGCTTTCGAGCTGCTGCTGGAACCCTCACTTTATGACCGGTGCTGGAATCTCCCTGCCCCCTCCCAGGAGGGAGGGAGGGAGGGAGGGGAGTTTTGTTCCATGGACAGCCTCTCCCCCCCTTCATGCCCTCTGGTCACCCGGCCCTTCAGCGATGGCCACACCTTGATCTGACTGGCTGGACAAAGCCACACTGGGGCGCCCAGAGGCCTGCCGGATTCACCGTCTTGTTCAGAAAGTTGCCGCCTTGTGTACTTGTGATGTTGAGGCTGAATCAAGCCCAAGTTGTTGCTTCTGTCCTGCTGGTTCCGAGACTGCCCCCCCCACCTGCTCAGTCCAGGGTTCAAGAAGCCCCCCTCCCCCCCCCGGCCTGTGTTGCGCTCAGCACATCCTCTGTCCCCGCTCCATCCACAGACGCAAGGTGATGCTCTGGATTGTAAGCAGCCAGGTCTTTAGACTTCAGGTGCCCCAACCAGGTGTGATAAATATTTAAAAATGATAAAGTAGCATTTTCATTTTTATAAAAGTTAAAACACCATAGATTTACTGATTAAATCATCGGAATACGAAATAATAATCCTTGTGGAGTCTGGCAGATATATTAGCCATTTCACAGGACAAGCTAAACTCAGACCTGGATTAGCCATGCACCAATGCGTGAAGCCTGTTACAAGAAAAAAGCCACATCACAAACAACAAATGTTTCGTGTAACGTGCTACGATGACCCACTTAACAACCCAAATCCTTTATCAGTGCAGCATTTGTGCAACCTCAGCCATAAAATGGCACCACAGGCTCCCTGGTGGATTGGGGTTGGCAGGAGGGGGGGGGAGCGTGGCTGATCGGAAAGGAGGAAACATTGAAAACCCCCATCCTTACCTACTGAGGGTGCACTGCCCACTGGCAGGCTGCTGCCTGTGCCGCCTCCTTTCGCCTCTGTTCCCTTTTTCTTTCTCCCCACCCCCCACCCCCACCCCATCACAGCCTGAAACTCAAAGGAGAATCGCTTTCCCTGTCCAGGGTCCCAGGAAGGCCCGACTTCCGCCTCTCTTGCAGCCACCTGCCCCCCCCCCATAAGCCTTATTGTTCCGCTCCACCAAAACCAACTTGGCTTCCTTTGCCCAGACACTTTGGCATTCCTTATAATGAGCAATCTTCATTCTAATTGCATTTGAATTAGGAAAAAAACCCACATAATTACAGAGTGATTTACCTGCTAAAAGGCGGGCCTTCTGCAGCTATCCTATGGGGTAAGGGAACACCCTGAGCAGGTGGCCAGGCAGGTTTCTCCCCCCCCCCACTGCCTAAGCCTCCCAGCTGGCCAGCTTTCTCTCCCTCTTTCTCAGGCTCAGAGCCCAGCTCTGCTCTCTCCTAGCTCGGGGAGCCTCCAGCTCAGGAGTTCTGTTCTGCGCCTGCAATTGCCTCCCCCCCCCCCCACCTCGCCTCCTGCTAAATCCCCTGGGCAGCGCCCGGAAGTGCAGGTGCTGCCTCCTGTCCCGGGCTGAGAAAGCCGGAGAGCAGCAGGGAAGGGGAATGGCAGGCGTGGGGTGGGGTGGGGGGCTTCAGCGATTAATTTGGTGCCCTGCTCCAGGCCCCAACCAGAGCCCTCTGTGGCCTCCGTGGAATCTTCTTGCTACCCCACGCAAAGGTTAAGGCTTACCCTCCCCCAAGCCCGGCCGGCCTCTGGGTTGCTGGGCTCCCCGGGCCCCCCCAGCACAAGTCGGGCAGACTGGCCGGTCCACCCAGCTGCTTGCCAAACGCAGCGCTCCTTCTCTGGAGCCAAAGGGCGCCGGGGGCTTCTCCAGCAAGGGGCATTTGTCCAAATGGGACAGAGGAAAGAGCGCTCAGCCCGCCCTCGCCCCCCCCCTTCGGCCAATACGTCTTCCCCTCCGGAGGGGGAGCCGCGAAGGGCTCGTAGGACCGGACCGGCCTTCCGGGGCTCCTGTGCGCACCAGCGGGCCGGTTGGCGGCGCGGAGGAGTGTGAGGGGCTGGGGAGCCCGCGGTTTCCCCTCGGATGCGCCGGGCGAGGGCGGGCGACCAAGTAGCAGATGGACGGGTGGAGCCGACCCGTCCTCGCGCTTCCCGGAGCCTCCTTGTCTCCCGACAGGACGCGCTGCTTCGGGTTGTCGGAGGAAGGCCCGCGAGCGCTCACCACCGGCCAGCTGGGCGCTTTGGTGACCCCCCCCCAGGGGAGGCGAGGTCTCCGCCGGCCTGGGAGCCCGGTAGCGGGAGGAGCGGCAGGGGAGGGCGAGTGGAGCTGAAACCCCCTTTTTCGGGACAGATGGTCAGGTGGAAAGCGCTCGATTCACCAAAACGACGGGCACGGCGCGGAGAGCTGAAAAGTGGCGCTCCGACCCCACCGCGGACTTAACCAGTTTGGCGCAGGCCTCTCTGCAGACTGCCAGCTAAGCGGCTGGATTTCAACCCCGCCGAGTCTCCTGGGGTTGCCAGAGAACCGCACCAGTTTGCTTGGCTGGGCTTTCTCTTGGGCAAGCCCCCCCCCAAATGTTGCCTACCGCCTGTCTTTCTAGGAGCACCAGAGCCATGGGGGGGAGGGAGCCACGTGGGGAGAGGCAGCAAAAGGGCGGAGGTGCCTGGGGAAGGTTGGAGCTGGCAGCCTTCAGCCCCCAACCAGGCTGGGGAACTCCTGGAAGCAGCCACCACCGTCCCCTTCGGTCCCCATCCGAATGCACAGCCCTGTGCCCACCTGGGCTGCCCGTGCTCCTCCTCAGTCTCTGGCGGGGTTGCCCTTTCCTGAAGGACTGCTTTGTGGATGGGCAGCAGCTGGTCAGGTGGACCCCAACAGGACAGGGTGAAACGCGGCAAAAGAAAAAAAATCCCGTGCTGATGCTGCCTGCCCCTCCTCCCCCCACCTAAAGACTCTTCGCCACCCACCCAGTAGATAAGAGTCTCAGGAAGGGGGGGGGAGCTCTGGGGAAGGTTGGAGCTGGCAGTTGTGGGTCAGTCGGGTGCTTTTCTCTGCTGGAGGAAGGGGGGGGGAGAACAGAACCTGTGGCCTCCCCAATGCAGACCCCGCTTGCTCTGCTCCGAGAGCAAAAGAAAGGAGGTACCATTGCGTACACCCCTTCCAGGAACACCTCTGAGCACCGGGACTGGCATCACCTAACTAAATCATCCCTGGCAAGCTGAGGGCCAAGTTCAATGCCTGCTGGAGGGTTGGAACCCCACAGAATAAGGGCTCCACCTTTGAGGACTCCCAACGGGACAAAGCTGGCTGTGTGGGGCCTCCTGGTGGTCAAAATAAACGTTAGAATGAAAGTCTGTCCATTCTTGAATAAGCTTTTTAAAATCTGGTTAAGGCTGCAGCTACGTATCACAGATCTGAGTGGGAGGACTAAAGTTGGACAGAAAGACAGGAAGTTGGAAAGCTCCCAAGAGCCCTGATAAATAGGCTGAGACTATAGAAGAGTGGTGGCGAACCTACGGCACGGGTGCCAGAGGTGGCACTCAGAGCCCTCTCTGTGGGCACACGCGCCGTTGGCCCAGTCCTAGGCCTTCAGCTGGGTTTTATAAAACCTTTTTGCTTTAGGCCTCCGCCGTGTGCAAAAAAAAAAAAAAAATCAATCAGTCAATTTCAACTTCTTGTGGAAAAAAAAAAGATCTTGCAAAGTTGGAATTGATTGATTGAACTTTTTAGTCCCACCCAGTCTGCCGTTACCACTGCAGCCACACCCATCCAATGGGCCACACCCACCCAATGGGCCACACCCACCCAATGGGCCACACCCACCCATCACTCAACGATGCATAAGTGGCTTTTGGGTTGCAGTTTGGGCACTCAGTCTCTAAAAGGTTCGCTATCACTGCTATAGAACGACTGAGTCCATCCTTTGTACTCCTGCCTTGGACAGGGGGTTGGACTAGAAGACCTCCAAGATCCCTTCCAGCCCTACGATTGTGTGAAACAGAGCAAGATGGCTAGTGAACTGATCAGCAGCACAGCCCGGACATTGCCTGCAGTTCTTCTGGACATATGCCAGCCTGGCCAGAAAAGCAATTGACCCTTTGCCACGTGGCTCCTCTCTCCTGCAGCATCCACGGAGGCAGGGAGGGATCTGTTCCAGGGAGGGTGGGAAAAGGCTGGGGGGCAAGAGAGGGGTGTGGAAAGCACCTCTCTGGGGCAGGTCTCCATCTTCTGGAGTTCTGCTCAATTATGGGTGTCTCCTGTTCCCTGCTTCCCACCTGGAGCTGAGCACCGGTTATTGTGGTCCTCGGATTCACATCTCTGTCCTGGGAGGAACAGCTTTTTATGATCCCTTTTGATTTCACACACTCCCCCCCTTTTTTTGCAGGACACCAGACCCACTTACAGCCTTGGGCCACAGCGGATTTATTCATTTATTTATTTGGGAAACATGCATCGTTTGCCTGAGCACCATTATCCTCTTCCCTCCCTGCCTAGAATCAGTTTAGGCAACTTCGCTCATTGAGACAATAGGAAAAAGGGAGTTTGAACGGAGCCTCCGTTCTTCAACACAGAATGCCCACGCGTGCCCCTCCCCAGCCAAACTCCCCCTCGCTTTCTGGACACGTGGGGTCATTGCTCAAGCTGAAAACTGGGCAGGGAAGGGGCCATGTGCATTCAACAAGCCTCCCTAGCCGAACCAGACAGTGGCCCTACAGAAAGTGAGTGGTGCCCTTACGTGGCTATGGGAAGGGATACGGGATCAATCTCACAACACTCACTCTATGGGGCACCCCAGCTGTTGTCCCTGGCCACAGCTTAAAGACTCTGAGTCCCATCTCTGAAACCAGTTTCTGTGGAATCAAACACAGGACCCAAAAAGCTAATCATCAAGGCTCACCGCAGTATGTTCTGTTATCTATTTAACAGTGCGCCCTGAAGGAATTCCCTCTGGAATATAATGACAGAGGCTCCTGCAGGCAGGTGGATTGATTTGCATTCATACATTTCAGGAAAAGAGGAGAAAAATCATAGTCATACATATGTGTAGGTAATAGTTGTTATAAGCATGAATATTCATAATTGGCAAACCTCAAATTACTTTCCCGGCCTTCAACTATCACCATCCTCAAGAAAGATTGTCTTAATAAGAAGAAACATCAATTTTGGTAAAGCACCCTGAAAACCAAGACTGTCCCAATTAGCGTACTTTCCTTCCAGGTTTCCACTTGCATCCACTGCTCCAAAAACTTTGTTTTCCTCATGGTGCCTTTCCTTTCTCTCTCTGCAGGACCCCACTGACCATCGCAGGAGGCTCAGCAGCAGCAGCAGCAGCAGCAGCAATGGAAGCCACACGGCCAACTGGCTCAACGGCCCCTGACATCAGAAGCATCTCGGGAGTCTTTGTGGAGGGTTCTGGCAAGACCACAAGTCTGGCACAAGCTCTCCAGGACCATCTGATCCAACTGGATGTTGCCCTGGCCCTGCTGGAAGCCCAGGCAGCCACAGGTGGCATTGTTGACCCTGTGGGTGAGCAGCTCCTCCCTGTGGCGGAGGCCCTGGTGGTGGGACTGGCAGGGCTGGAAATGAAGGAGAAGCTGTTGCACGCAGAGCGGGCAGTGATGGGCTTCCCTGACCCTTACACAGAGGAGAAGATCTCCCTCTACCAAGCCATCCAAAAAGAGCTGATTGGAAGAAAGCTGGGCCTCCGTCTCCTGGAAGCCCAGATAGCCACAGGAGGGGTCATTCAGCCTGTTTCTGGCCATCGCGTCCCTCTGCCAGAGGCCTACGCACGGGGCTACTTGGACGAGGGCTTGAGCAACTCCCTCTCTGATCCAGAGAACCAGGAGGCCAAGGGCTTCAGGGATCCTAATACTGACCAGATGGTCACCTACACAGAACTGATGAGAAGATGCGTGGCAGACCCAGCCAGAGGCCTGCTCTTGCTGCCTCTCAAGATCTCTTTCCCTGGACTGAGAGGGGCTGTGTGTAGCCAGGAGCTGCTGAATTCTGGAGTCATTGACGCCGCCGTGTTTGAAGCCCTCCAGAAGGGGGAGGTGACCATGCGGGAAGTGGCAGAGATAGATTCGGTGCAACAATCCACGTCGGAGATCGCCAGCATCGCTGGAGTAGCCATCCTGCCCACAAACGAATGCAAGAGTCTCTACCAGGCTTTAGTAGAGCATCTCCTCCCTCCTGGCGCAGCTGAAATTCTAATGCAGGCTCAGGTGGCCTCCTCGGGCTATTTAATCGACCCTGTCAAGAATGCCAAATTCACTGTGGCTGAGGCCGTCCAGGCAGGAGTTGTTGGGCCAGAGCTCTTTGGGAAACTGACTTCAGCTGAGAGGGCCGTCACAGGATACAAGGATCCCTACACAGGGGAGACCATCTCTTTGTTTCAAGCCGTGCAGAAACACCTGGTGCCCAGGAACCCAGGCCTTTGCCTGCTGGATGCTCAGCTCGCCACTGGAGGCGTCATTGACCCAGATGCCCATCACCGGCTTCCTACAAGGGTGGCCCTGCAGAGGGGCCACTTAGATGAAGAGACATACAGCCTCCTCTGCAACCCCACGGAGGAGGCCCGTGGGTTCTTTGAGCCCAACTCAAAGGAGAGATTGTCCTATGGGGAGCTGCTCTTGCGGTGTGTCTCTGATCCGGACACCGGTCTCTGCCTCTTGCCTCTTTCTGGAGATCAGGAGACGATTCATACCTTCATTGACCACAATACGAAGCTGGCCCTGAAAAACACTACGATGTCTGTGGCCTCTGGTAGGTTCAAGGGAAGGCCTGTATCCCTCTGGAAGCTCCTCTTCTCGGAATACCTGACGGGAGAGCAAAGGAGAGCCCTTACCCAGCAATTCTCCTCCGGGTCCCTTTCCACTCAGCAGCTGGCTGACAAAATCCGCCTTGTGGTGGAGCAAACCACTGCCGATTCCCGAGTCATCTTTGAAGGCTTGAGGGAAAAGGTGACACCTGCCCAGCTCCTGAGCTCTGAAATCATCAATAGAGACTTATTTGAGAAGCTAACGCAGGGAGAGACTCTGGTCAAAGAGGTGATTAGCATGGGCACAGTGAAGAAATACCTGGAAGGGACTGGTAGCATTGGAGGGCTGCTCCTGCCCGACTCCCAGGAGAGAATGACAATCTACGAAGCCAAGAGGAAGGGCTTCCTCCGTCCAGGAACAGCGCTGATCCTTCTGGAGGCTCAGGCGGCCACAGGACACATCATTGACCCTGTGGCCAATCAGAGATATTCCGTGGACGAGGCCTTGCGGGGCAACATCATTGGTCCAGATATGTACAGCAAGTTGCTGGCTGCTGAGAAAGCAGTGACTGGCTATAAGGACCCTTATACTGGGAACAAGATCTCCCTTTTCCAGGCCATGAAAAAAGACCTCATTGTCAAAGAACATGCCATTCGCCTTCTGGAGGCCCAAATTGCCACCGGAGGCGTCATCGATCCCGTCAACAGTCATCGCCTCCCAGTGGAAGTGGCCTATAAGCGGGGCTTTTTTGAGAAGAAGATGAGCCTGATCCTGTCAGATCCCAATGATGACACCAAAGGCTTCTTTGACCCAAACACGCATGAGAACCTAACTTACCTGCAGTTAAAGGAGAAGTGCATTGTGGAGCCCACCACGGGCCTCTGCCTCCTGCCACTCAACAGCAAAAAGCACCAACCCCTGGATGATGCCACCAAGCAGGCTTTCAGGAGCTCCTGGCTCTTTGTCAAACATGGGCGCTTCCAAGGACAAAGAGTCTCCCTGTGGGACCTGCTGAACTCGGAGTATTTCAGTGAGGGAAAGAGAAAGGAAGTCTTCAACCACTATGGCCTTCGGAAGGTCACCCTGGAGGAGATTTGCCTCGCTTTGGAAGAGGAAATGAAAAAATGGGCTTGCATCCAGTTCCCGGCCCTCAGAGGGAAAGTCAGCGCTTACCACCTGCTGGAAAGAGGCATCATTGACCGGGCTCTCTTTGAGGAGATCCTAGATGGAGGGGTGAGCCCAGAGGACGTCCTGCGCCTGGATTCAGTCCGAAGGTACCTCTACGGCACGGGGAGCATCGGGGGAATTCTGCTGCAGCCCTCCAATGAGAGACTGAGCCTCTATGAAGCCATGAAGAGGGACATGGTGGTTCCCAGTGTTGCCCTGCCCTTGCTGGAGGCCCAAGCAGCTACTGGATTCCTTGTAGATCCTGTGAGCAGCCAGAGACTCTCCCTGGATGATGCGGTGAAGAAAGGCCTGGTTGGCCCTGAGCTTTATGAGGTATTGCAGCAGGCTGAAGAAGCTGTCACGGGCTACAGGGACCCCTTCACCGGCAAGATCATCTCCCTCTTCCAAGCAATGAAGAAAGGCCTTTTGGCCGACAGGAAAGCCAGGCAGCTGATGGATGCCCAGCTGGCTACTGGGGGGGTCATGGACCCACACAGCGGCCACTATGTCCCCATAGAATTTGCCCAGAAAAATGGCTATCTCGATGAGGAGTTCAGGAAAACCTTTTCCAACGCGAGCAGTGACTCCAAGGCTTTCAGCACCCTGGACAGGAAAGAGAGGGTCAGCTATGGCCAGTTGATGGACAGGTGTCTGAAGGAGGCACATTCGGGCATTCGCCTCTTGCCTCTGGCAGAAACAGCTTCTGCTCCCTACACTGAAGAACAGATCCAGCAGCGCTTTAAGGAGACCTTTGTGGAGAACAAGGGGGTCTCTCTCTGGGACCTTCTCAGTTCCAGTTACTTCACTGAGGAGCAGAAGTCAGGCTTTTTGGAGAAGTACAGCTCCGGAGCAGTTTCCCTCCACCAGCTGGTCAGCCTTGTCCAGGAGGGTATTGATGACATAGAAATGAAAGCCAAGGTGCAGGTCACTTTCCAAGGCCTGAGAGGTGCAGTGCCAGCCGTCTGGCTCCTGGACGTAGGCATCCTTTCAGAGAAGACATTTGCTGAGCTGGCCCAGGGCAAGAGATCTCCCAGAGAAGTCTCTGAGATGGAAAGCATCAAGCCGTACCTGCAGGGCACAGGCAGCATTGCTGGAGTTTTCGTTCAGTCCTCCAAAGAAAAAATGGGCATTTACCAAGCTATGCAGGAAAGGCTCCTCCTGCCAGGAGTGGCGGCACAGCTGCTCAGTGCCCAGGCAGCCACTGGCTCCATCATGGACCCGGCGTCTAATCAGAAGTTTGGCGTTGAGGATGCCATCAAAAGTGGCATCGTGGGAGAAGAGCTGATGGAAGAGCTGCTGCAAGCTGAGAAAGCGGTAAGTGGCTTCCCTGACCCCTACTCAGGGAAACCAATCTCAGTGTGCCAGGCTATTAGGAAGGAGCTCCTCCCTGCCAGGGTGGGCATCCCCATGCTTGAGGCTCAGCTGGCCACCGGAGGAATCATCGACCCTGTTCATGGCCACCACCTGCCCCTCGGAGCGGCCTTCAAGCATGGCTTGATAGATGAAGAAATGCAGAGGACTCTTTCTCAGGACAGCAAGGAGAGCCAGGTTTTCTTTGACCCGAATGCCCAGGAGAGCCTGACCTATCAGCAGCTGAAGGACAGATGCATCCAGGATCCTGTGATGGGGCTCTGGCTTCTCCCACTGTCCAAAGAGGCAGCTTTTTATGGAGACCCACAAGCCATGGAAGTGCTGAAATCTTTCTCCGTCTCAGTCAGCACTGGGAGGTTTAAAGGACAAGACGTTTCTCTCTGGGACTTGCTCCACTCTGAGTACATCCCGGACGCCAAGCGGAGAGAGCTGATGCTGAGATACAAAGAAACGCACGAGGAGCTCCTTCAAGAAATGGCATCATCCATCAAGAAGATCATCGAAGAGACGGAGCAGCAAGGCAAGAGGTTCACTTTCAAAGGCCTAAGAAAGAAGGTGTCAGCCAGCGACCTCTTCCAGTCCCAGCTCATAGACATGACAACCCTGGACGAACTCAGGCAGGGGAAGACAACGGTCCAGGAAGTCAGCGAGATGGATTCCGTCAAGCGCTTTCTGGAGGGGTGCAACTTCATTGCGGGGGTCCTCATAGAACCAGACCGTGAAAAAATGAGCCTCTACCAAGCCATGAGGCAGGGTCTGCTGAGACCAGGGGCAGCTCTGGTCTTGCTGGAGGCCCAGGCAGCCACCGGGTACCTCATTGACCCAGTGAAAAACAAGAAGCTCTCGGTGGACGAAGCAGCAGCAGCAGGGCTGATTGGAAGAGAAATCTACGAGAAGCTGCTGAGTGCAGAAAAAGCCGTCACAGGATACACAGATCCTTATACCAAGGGGCAGATCTCCCTCTTTGAGGCCATGAATCAGGAGCTGATTGTGAGGAGCCATGGCATCCGCCTGCTGGAGGCGCAGATTGCCACGGGGGGCATCATCGACCCCGTGCACAGCCACCGCATCCCAGTGGAGGTTGCATATAAGCGAGGCTACTTTGATGAAGACCTGAACCGCATCCTTCTGGACCCCACGGATGATACCAAGGGCTTTTTTGACCCCAATACTCATGAGAACCTCACCTACCTGCAGCTTCTGGAACGCTGCATCCAAGATTCAGAAAGTGGGCTGTACATGCTGCAGATCGTCAGAAGAGGGGAAACCTACTTCTACATTGACGAGGCAACAAAAGAGTTTTTGAGAACGCAGACCATGAAAGTACAGATAGGCCGGTATAAAGACCAAGTGGTCTCTGTGTGGAGCCTCCTCTGCTCCCCATATATCCAGGAACAGAAGAGGAAAGACCTGGTCAGGCAGTATAAGGGTGAGGAGCTCAGTTTGCCACAGCTCTGCAAAACCATCACCACTATTGTGGAGGAAACAGAACAAGCAAACCAGAAGCTCAAGCTAAAGGGACTGAGGGGGCAAGAGGTGTCTGCTGCAGAGCTCTTCAATGCAGAAATCATCGACAAGGTGACCTTGGACAGACTGCACCTGCTGAGCCTTCCTCTGCAACAGCTCACCCAGATGGACATTGTGAAGCGCTACCTGGAGGGGACAGGCTGCATTGCGGGTGTCGTGGTGGCTGGCCAGGGGCTGAAGCTGCTTGCCTATGAGGCCATGAAGAGAGGCTTTCTCTCCCCAGAACATGCTCTGCTATTACTGGAGGCGCAGGCTGCCACAGGGCTCCTTACTGACCTGGTTGAGGAAAAGGCCCTCTCGGTTGACCAGGCCATCTCTCTTGGGCTGGTTGGGGAAGAGTTTCACAAGGCGCTCCTCCTTGCTGAGAAAGCCGTTATTGGACACACTGACCCCTCCACAGGAGACAAAGTCTCCCTTTTCCAAGCCATGAAAAGAAACCTGGTGGAGAAAGCCCATGCCCTCCGGCTGCTGGAGGCACAGATGGCCACAGGCGGCATCATTGACCCCATACATAGTCACCGCCTCCCTGTGGAGGTGGCTTGCAGACGGGGCTACTTGGATGAAGAAACATTCCTCTTGCTGTCTGATGAGGGCCTTGTTCCCAAAGGATTTGTGGATCCCAATACCCAGGAAAGGATCACTTACACTCAGCTCCTACTCAGGTGCATCAAAGATACAAAGACAGGTGCATACCTGCTGCCCTTACTAGAGAAGAGGGAGTACATCTTTGTGGATGAAAAAACTAAGTGCGTCCTCTCATCTTGCAAAATAAAAGTAGGCCTAGGGAAATACAAAGGACAGTCCATTTCTCTTTGGGAACTTCTTTCTTCAGACTACGTTACAAAAGAAATGCAGAAGGAGATGATTAAAAAATATAAAGAGGGAGGCTTTGCAGTTTTGCGGAGCATCACAAGTGAAATACTGAAGATAATAGAGGAAACAGAAGACCACAGAAAAGACATATGGTTTCAAGGACTACGGAGGCAAGTCACAGCTTCTGAACTACTAAAGGCGGACATCATTAATGAAGAAACTATGAAAAATTTGCAGGCAGGAAAAGAGAGAGTGCAGGCTGTAGCCAAGATGGATTCGGTGAAGAGATACCTGGAAGGCACCAACTGCATCGCTGGTGTGATGGTGCCTTCCAGGACAGACCCTTCCAGATCAGAGAAGATGACCATCTACCAGGCCATGTGGAAAGGCATTCTGAGGCCAGGCACGGCCCTGGTATTGCTGGAGGCACAGGCTGCCACGGGCTTCATCATCGACCCATCGACAAATGAGAGATTCTCTGTAAGTCAGGCAGTAGAAGCTGGTGTCGTAGGGGAACAAATACAGAAAAAGCTGCTTTGTGCAGAGAGAGCCGTGACAGGTTATACAGATCCAAACACAGGAAAAAGCATTTCCCTCTTCCAAGCAATGAAAAAGGAATTAATCTTAAAAGAGCATGGGATCCGCCTGCTGGAAGCCCAGATTGCCACGGGTGGCATCATCGATCCTGTGCACAGTCACCGCCTCCCCGTGGAAGTAGCGTATAAGCGGGGCTACTTTGATGAAGAAATGAACCGGATCCTCTCAGATCCCACAGATGACACCAAGGGATTCTTTGACCCAAACACACACGAAAACCTCACTTACCTGCAGCTTCTGCAGCGGTGCCTGCCCGATCCGGAGACTGGTTTGCTGCTGCTCCACATCATGGACAAAGGTTGGTTCTCCTCTTTCCTCAACAAGAACACCAGGAAGGCTTTGCAGACGGCCAAGACCAAGATCGGTGTGGGGCTCTTCCAGAACCAAGAGGTTTCTACGTGGGATCTCCTCTTCTCCAGATACATCCTTCCATGCAAGAGACAGGACTTGCTGAGGCAGTACAAAGCAGGCACAGTGACACTTGAGCACCTCACCCAAAATCTTATCGCCATTGTCACCGAGGAAGAAGAAAAGAGGATGACGGTAAAGAGTCCAGATCAACAGACGGCGCCAGATCACCAGACTCTGAGGGCTTCCTCCTTAGACCCGGCAAACTGGGAAAGTGCCCTGCGCTCTGAACTCCTCCCAGCACCTTCCGCTGAACAACAGGTCTCCGCCTGGGAGCGCTTTGCAGAGCACGAACGGGAAGAGCTTCTGAGCAGATACAGGAGGGGCAGCCTCCCCTTAAGGAGCTCACAAAGCTTCTCATCGACCGCCTTCCCAGGACCACAAGCAGCAAACGTCATCTTTCCACAGACTTCCACGCACCCAGCTCCAGTGGCAAGGCTGAAGAGACCAAAGAAGAGGGGGAAGATGATGCTGCTGACCTGGGAGACAAAGAGGAGGCTTTGAAGTCCCGAATGGTGGAGGTCACCGCTGCGGCATTTCACGGGCGTAAAGTGTCGGTGTGGGAGGTGCTTCATTCCAAGTACATCCCTGAAGAGAAAAGGAAAGAGCTTCTACAACTATACCAATCGGGCATCCTCACCATTGACCAGATGGAGACCGTGGTCTCCGCCATTGTCAATAAGACAGAGGAAATGAAAAAGACAGAACCGTCCCACGCTCCTTTTTCTTCTGGCTCCTGGGAGGGTCCCTTGCGCAACCAGAACGTGACCCTGCAAGTTGGCGAGTTCCAAGGACAGAGAGTCTCCCTCTGGGAACTCCTCTTCTCCCAAAGCATTCCAGAAAGCCAAAGAGAGGAGCTGCTGATGAAATATCGATTGGGATCCTTGACCATTCAGGAAATGATCACCACCCTGACCTTGCTTCACGCCAAGGACAGGGCTTCTTCCCCAGGAGAGGAAGCCACTCTTTCCTCCCAGCACAATGAACTGGAACAAACTTTGCGACAGGTGACCATAGACGTGCCTGTGGGTGAGTTTCAAGGCTCCAGACGATCAGCGTGGGAGCTCCTCTTCTCCAAGTACGTGACTGCGGCCAAGCGCCAGGAGCTGTTGCAGAAGTACCAAGAGAGGTCTGTGGCCCCAGGCGAGCTGGTCCAAATACTCATCACCCTGATTGAAGAGATGGAAGAGAAGGGCAACCAGCTGAAATTCTCGGGGCTCAGGAAGCAGGTGTCAGCCTCAGAACTGTTTGACTCCCGCATCATCAACCAAGACACGCTCTCTGAGCTTGCACAAGGCACCAAAACGGTGGAAGAGGTCACAGAAATGGATTCGGTGAAGAGGTATCTGGAAGGCAACAGCTGCATCGCTGGCGTGATGGTGCCATCCAGGACAGACCCTTCCAAGTCAGAGAAAATGACCATCTACCAGGCCATGTGGAAAGGCATTCTGAGGCCAGGCACGGCCCTGGTGTTGCTGGAGGCACAGGCCGCCACGGGCTTCGTCACCGACCCCCTGGGGAACAAAAAACTCTCTGTCGATGACGCTGTCTCCGTTGAACTGGTGGGAGCCGAGCTGCGGGAGAAGCTTCTGTCTGCAGAGAGGGCTGTGACCGGCTATAAGGACCCCTATACGGGGAACAAGCTCTCCCTCTTCCAGGCCATGAAGAAAGGTCTCATAGTCAAAGAGCACGGGATCCGCCTGCTGGAAGCCCAGATTGCCACGGGTGGCATCATCGATCCTGTGCATAGTCACCGCCTCCCCGTGGAAGTAGCGTTCAAGCGGGGCTACTTTGATGAGGAAATGAACCGGATCCTCTCTGATCCCACAGACGACACCAAGGGCTTCTTTGACCCAAACACACACGAAAACCTCACTTACCTGCAGCTTCTGCAGCGGTGCCTGCCCGATCCGGAGACTGGTTTGCTGCTGCTCCACCTCATGGACAAGGGCTGGTTCTCCTCTTTCCTCAACGAGAACACCAGGAAGGCTTTGCAGATGGCCAAGACCAAGATCGGCGTGGGGCTGTTCCAGGACCAAGAGGTTTCTGTGTGGGATCTCCTCTTCTCCAGATACATCCTTCTGTCCAAGAGGCAGGACTTGCTGAGGCAGTACAAAGCAGGCACCGTGACACTTGAGCGCCTCACCCAAATCCTCATCGCCATTGTCACCGAGGCAGAGGAAAAGAGCGCCAGGCCCATCGGTCACAAAGAAGCTCCCAACAAACCAACCACAACAGCAGATGCTGCCATGGATCAACCAAGCCTTGGAGAGCCCTGGATGAGGACCCTTGAGTCGACAACTGTGGAGATCCCTGCAGGTGACCGCCAAGGGCAGAGGGTCACTCTGTGGGACCTGCTCTTCTCAAACAACATCTCTGAGGAAAAGAGGACAGAGTTACTGGACTTGTACAAAAGTGGGCTGCTGTCCACGGAGCGGCTCATCAGGATCCTCCCCACACTGGTTGTCAGAAAGGAAGCCACCGGCAGGAAGCTCGATGTGACGGTGAGGAGTCCAGATCAAGAGACGGCGCCAGATCACCAGACTCTGAGGGCTTCCTCCTTAGACCCGGCAAACTGGGAAAGTGCCCTGCGCTCTGAACTCCTCCCAGCACCTTCCGCTGAACAACAGGTCTCCGCCTGGGACATCCTGTTCTCCGAGCGCTTTGCAGAGCACGAACGGGAAGAGCTTCTGAGCAGATACAGGAGGGGCAGCCTTCCCCTTAAGGAGCTCACAAAGCTTCTCATCGACCGCCTTCCCAGGACCACAAGCAGCAAACGTCATCTTTCCACAGACTTCCACGCACCCAGCTCCAGTGGCAAGGCTGAAGAGACCAAAGAAGAGGGGGAAGATGATGCTGCTGACCTGGGAGACAAAGAGGAGGCTTTGAAGTCCCGAATGGTGGAGGTCACCGCTGCGGCATTTCACGGCGTAAAGTGTCGGTGTGGGAGGTGCTTCATTCCAAGTACATCCCTGAAGAGAAAAGGAAAGAGCTTCTACAACTATACCAATCGGGCATCCTCACCATTGACCAGATGGAGACCGTGGTCTCCGCCATTGTCAATAAGACAGAGGAAATGAAAAAGACAGAACCGTCCCACGCTCCTTTTTCTTCTGGCTCCTGGGAGGGTCCCTTGCGCAACCAGAACGTGACCCTGCAAGTTGGCGAGTTCCAAGGACAGAGAGTCTCCCTCTGGGAACTCCTCTTCTCCCAAAGCATTCCAGAAAGCCAAAGAGAGGAGCTGCTGATGAAATATCGATTGGGATCCTTGACCATTCAGGAAATGATCACCACCCTGACCTTGCTTCACGCCAAGGACAGGGCTTCTTCCCCAGGAGAGGAAGCCACTCTTTCCTCCCAGCACAATGAACTGGAACAAACTTTGCGACAGGTGACCATAGACGTGCCTGTGGGTGAGTTTCAAGGCTCCAGACGATCAGCGTGGGAGCTCCTCTTCTCCAAGTACGTGACTGCGGCCAAGCGCCAGGAGCTGTTGCAGAAGTACCAAGAGAGGTCTGTGGCCCCAGGCGAGCTGGTCCAAATACTCATCACCCTGATTGAAGAGATGGAAGAGAAGGGCAACCAGCTGAAATTCTCGGGGCTCAGGAAGCAGGTGTCAGCCTCAGAACTGTTTGACTCCCGCATCATCAACCAAGACACGCTCTCTGAGCTTGCACAAGGCACCAAAACGGTGGAAGAGGTCACAGAAATGGATTCGGTGAAGAGGTATCTGGAAGGCAACAGCTGCATCGCTGGCGTGATGGTGCCATCCAGGACAGACCCTTCCAAGTCAGAGAAAATGACCATCTACCAGGCCATGTGGAAAGGCATTCTGAGGCCAGGCACGGCCCTGGTGTTGCTGGAGGCACAGGCCGCCACGGGCTTCGTCACCGACCCCCTGGGGAACAAAAAACTCTCTGTCGATGACGCTGTCTCCGTTGAACTGGTGGGAGCCGAGCTGCGGGAGAAGCTTCTGTCTGCAGAGAGGGCTGTGACCGGCTATAAGGACCCCTATACGGGGAACAAGCTCTCCCTCTTCCAGGCCATGAAGAAAGGTCTCATAGTCAAAGAGCACGGGATCCGCCTGCTGGAAGCCCAGATTGCCACGGGTGGCATCATCGATCCTGTGCATAGTCACCGCCTCCCCGTGGAAGTAGCGTTCAAGCGGGGCTACTTTGATGAGGAAATGAACCGGATCCTCTCTGATCCCACAGACGACACCAAGGGCTTCTTTGACCCAAACACACACGAAAACCTCACTTACCTGCAGCTTCTGCAGCGGTGCCTGCCCGATCCGGAGACTGGTTTGCTGCTGCTCCACCTCATGGACAAGGGCTGGTTCTCCTCTTTCCTCAACGAGAACACCAGGAAGGCTTTGCAGATGGCCAAGACCAAGATCGGCGTGGGGCTGTTCCAGGACCAAGAGGTTTCTGTGTGGGATCTCCTCTTCTCCAGATACATCCTTCTGTCCAAGAGGCAGGACTTGCTGAGGCAGTACAAAGCAGGCACCGTGACACTTGAGCGCCTCACCCAAATCCTCATCGCCATTGTCACCGAGGCAGAGGAAAAGAGCGCCAGGCCCATCGGTCACAAAGAAGCTCCCAACAAACCAACCACAACAGCAGATGCTGCCATGGATCAACCAAGCCTTGGAGAGCCCTGGATGAGGACCCTTGAGTCGACAACCGTGGAGATCCCTGCAGGTGACCGCCAAGGGCAGAGGGTCACTCTGTGGGACCTGCTCTTCTCAAACAACATCTCTGAGGAAAAGAGGACAGAGTTACTGGACTTGTACAAAAGTGGGCTGCTGTCCACGGAGCGGCTCATCAGGATCCTCCCCACACTGGTTGTCAGAAAGGAAGCCACCGGCAGGAAGCTCAATGTGACGGTGAGGAGTCCAGATCAAGAGACGGCGCCAGATCACCAGACTCTGAGGGCTTCCTCCTTAGACCCGGCAAACTGGGAAAGTGCCCTGCGCTCTGAACTCCTCCCAGCACCTTCCGCTGAACAACAGGTCTCCGCCTGGGACATCCTGTTCTCCGAGCGCTTTGCAGAGCACGAACGGGAAGAGCTTCTGAGCAGATACAGGAGGGGCAGCCTTCCCCTTAAGGAGCTCACAAAGCTTCTCATCGACCACCTTCCCAGGACCACAAGCAGCAAACGTCATCTTTCCACAGACTTCCACACACCCAGCTCCAGTGGCAAGGCTGAAGAGACCAAAGAAGAGGGGGAAGATGATGCTGCCGACCTGGGAGACAAAGAGGAGGCTCTGAAGTCCCGAATGGTGGAGGTCACCACTGCGGCGTTTCACAGGCGTAAAGTGTCGGTGTGGGAGGTGCTTCATTCCAAGTACATCCCTCAGGAGAAAAGGAAGGAGCTTCTACAACTATACCAATCGGGCATCCTCACCATTGACCAGATGGAGACCGTGGTCTCCGCCATTGTCAATAAGACAGAGGAAATGAAATCAGGAAATCAGTATCCTTCACGGTATGACCTTTTTCAGTATACTTTGGAGTTGGAGAATATCAGTGCCATTGTCCGTGATATCCAGGATCAGAGAACCTCTGTCTGGGATCCTTTCTTTTCCAGGTGCGTCTCTAACCACAGTCAGGAAATAAGTCTCCTTGAATCTCAAGGATCGACCAGTAGCGTCCCAGGAACTGCCCAGGGCATGTCTGCTCCGATTACACAAATGGGGACCTCAACTGATGGGGCTTCTGTCTTCTGCGAATCTGCACAGGGATATATTTCCTCCCCCCAAAGCTCTGAGGAGTCTTTAGCAAAAAGCCCATTTCACTCACAGAGTGCTTTAAAGTCTCGATTGTTAAATTTCCCTGTTGCTGAGTTTCCTGGAAAAGAAGCTTCATTGTGGGATGTATTGCCTTCTCATTATGTTTCCGAGGAGAAGCAGAAGGAGCTGCTGCGGCTCCATCAGTTGGGCGATCTCAACCTTGATCAGATGGAGTCTGCGGTGTCTGATATCATTCACCGTGACAAGGAGGGGGGAGAGAGGCCGAGCGGAGGCTTTGCAGCAAGCAGCAGTCCTGATTCCATGGCGGCAGAAGACGGCGAGTCCCAGGCTCGGCAGCTGCAACTGAAGAAGACTTTGAGGACGACTCTGGTCCCCGTGACAGTGGGAGAGTACCAGGGGCAACGTATGTGTGTCCTGGATCTCCTCTTCTCTAAATATGTCCCTCAGGATAATAGGCAGGAACTCCTTGAACTGTACAGAGCGGGGGCTTTACCCATCGAGGACATGATAAGCAGAATCACTGTCCTGCTGGAAGAGGCGGAAAGCCAGCGGGAGAAGTGAGAGACCAAGAAAAGGGACGTGCGTCGAAAGGAGAGACAGGACCAAGGGGATGACCCATAAGCAATGGGGGCATCTCACTGGAGCCCCGATTCTCTTCTCCCCAATCAGCCCAGGTGCCTCTGGCCACCCCCACCAAGCGCAGCCTCTCCGTTTGCCACCCCACCCGCCTCCCCCTCCTCTGCTACTTCATCTGGCTGGGGTGGGCAGTGGCATTTTCCCCCAGGTTTACTTTCCAGCCTTCTCCCTGCCCCCCCTGCCATTATCTCCACTCTGACTTTGGTTTTCCAGAACTGAGATACTTTTGAAGGCACAGGAGAACAAAATCAGTTCCTGCAGGAGGCAAAATGATGGGTCCTGCTCGGAACTGCTTATGGGGCTGGGGGCCACTTGGACAGTCCCAGAGATGTGAGGGTTCTGACTGAAAAGGGGGGGGCTAACTGGGCAAGACTCCAATTCTGCTGCAACTTGCTAGTTACATGAAACTCGGCTACTGGACTTGTCTGTTTCCACTGGTAATAAAAAGAAAGAAGATGTGTTAAAGTTCCTTTGATTGCATTGGGATTTAGTCCAGATCCAGGCTGGTTCCCAAGAGTGGCTAAAGGGGGGGGGGGGGTGAGCAGAGGCAGGCAGGGTATTTTCTATCTGGCTGACACATTTCAGTAGTGGATTGTTGCCTCTGGGGCCAATGAAGCCTCCGTCTCCTAAAACATAAAGTTTAAACCCTACTTAAAAACTGAAAGCCCCCTCCCCTGTCTCCCCAGTGGTTAAAAGAAATAGCCCATTTAATGAGGACGGAACAGCTTGACTAAGTCTTCCCATGCCAGCAGCAACCCCTCTCATTTCTTTGAATTGTTTAGCAAATTGTTCTGAGGGACATGCAAAGTTTGCTCTTGTGGGAGCTATAGACGTCTCCCCCTCCTCCTCCTCCTTTGAAACCTCCACCTTTAAATGGTTTACCACCCACTGAGTAGGAGTCTTTTCCACGCTTGTTCCCCATCTGGGTGGCTGGACTACCTTTCTGACCGGATGTCCTTCTGGGAGGAACTTTCAGCCCTCAGCCAAGCCCTGACAATAGTCCTGGGTCCACAAGAGTGCAGAAACCAGGAGATGCTTTGGCCAAACTGGAATTTCTGAATGTTGCTCCCAGAGGCCAATTTGTTCAGAGAGCATGTCAGCTGGAAGAGATAAGTTGTTTTAGTCGAGTTTTTAGCCAAGCCATTTTATGCTTGTCTGTTTATACCCTGCCTTTATTATTTTTATAAATAACTCAAGCTGGTGAATATACCTAATCCTTCTTCCCCCTCCTATTTTCCCTGCAACAACAACCCTGTGAGGTGGGTAGGGCTGAGAGGAAGGGTTTGGGCCAAAGTCACCCAGCCGGCTTTCATGCTTAAGGCAGGATCAGAACTCACAAAGAACTTTGCAAAGAAGGAATACATTTAATCCCTCTCAAAACAATTAACCAAACCAGAATTAAGGTATGAGGAGAAGGTTTTTTATGTGCCAATTAATCTGTATACTGCAAGGTCCAGAGAGAATGAACACAACCTATGATGCCCCTGCTGGAGAGACAACAACTGGGGAGTTTGTTGAGAAAGAAGAGAAGGAAGAAATGGAATGGTGGACTTTGCTATTTGTTTTGCTTGTCTTTTCCTAATTTTTGTTTGCTTGGTTACAAACAGTTTGACGTTTGCCAATGTGCTGACACAAACGGAACGCAAGTACAGAAGCCAGACTAGGCTGAGCATTAACAAAGGAGCTGGATGAGTGGGGGGGGGAGCAGCAGGGGGGCACCTGGCTAACAACCCAGCCCAGAATTCTCTGGGAACTCACCAAAGTTCACCTCCTGTCAAAATGGATTGGGGGGAGGGGCGGCACGTCTGGAACCGAAGGGATTCCAGAGGGGTGAAGGCTGTAAGCCACGTTCTCTCTCTGAACACCAGCGGCTCAAGTGATACAGCTGAAATATTTTACCGTATAGATCTGCAAGATTGTTTGTACCAGCAGTAGCAATGCTACAGGAAAAATACAACACAGAGGAGATACAAGATAAATATTTTGATAACATAGATAATCCTTGGTTTATGACAGCAATTGAAACATAGTCATAGACAACATCACAGGAATGCAACACTTAACAACAGCATTTCCAACAGCCCTGGTTGCCAATGTTAAGACCTTATAAGTCATCAAGTGAGGACCTCACACGCCCCTGACTTCCGACTTCCTGCCAGCTTCTCCACTGACTTTGCTTGTGGGAAGCCAGCTGAGAATGTCAGAAATCACAATCCTCTGGCTGCAAAAGTTGCTGTGATGTTGTAACCCTGTGTCAAGGGCCAGGCGCCCAGATGGCCATTGCATGGCCGGCCACAGGGAAGGCTGGAGAGCTCCAAGGACCGGCTGCAACTACTACTCATTCAGCGGTCATAAGTTTGAACAGTCACTGAACAAGTGTTCATTAAATTAAACATTTTTCAGCAGGAACAAATAAACTGAAAGGGGTCACAATTCCATTTAAAGCTCACTTATATTTTTTAAATTGAACAAACAATGGGCAGGCAGGCCTGGAGGTTATTCTCTGAATTGGGGTCAGAAACAATGAATTAATAAAACGTGGCATGCCAAATCTGATATCGCAAAGGGTCGATAGAAATTTAGAGCAAAGTGAATATTTTCAAAGTATTTGTTATATAAACTCTTATTTATTATGTTATCTCTATTCAAATGGTCCCCCGCATGTCATTCAAATGACACTGGTGCTGCTTGAGAAGAGGCTCCATCCGGGGGTCAAACGCTCCAGTAACCCAAATTAAGCCCACGGCCATTGATCCAAGCAGGCTGTGCCGCATGGTTACTTCTCAAAGAGCAAGTTCCATAATCGTGCCCTCCACTGCCCGCAGCACTCCAGCTGATCAACTCTACATTAATTTTCAACCAATGAGCTACTTTTATCTCACTGTTTTAATTTGTTTTTAAAGAAAATTATATGAAGCAAGCATCAGTAACAACACAAGATGAAACTAATTTTAAAAATACATCAAACAAGCCCACATCTCAGTAGGAGGTAAATAATTACTTAGCAGAACTGCAGTTGTCTGAATGGTTCACTCAGGCTACACTTTTCAGGAAATCAGAAATAGTTGACGTTTCTGAAAGTTTGAAAAATGAAAAATCACATGGTTCAGATGTGTTTTCTGGAGATTTCTATAAAGATTTTTAGCCATCTTAATTTTGGGACATATTAATTTTATTAATATGTAGTTGACTGCAACAGGATCTGGAAACCTTGAGAATTCCCCAAAAGCTGCTTCAGATGGGCCCATTTCATCACTTCATGTATTTTGGACCACAGCTTAGATACTAAACAATTAGCTAATCATCTTAAATTAAATCTCAATAAATGTATATTTCTAGATAAGTCCAGATTCATTCCAAAAAGAAACAAATAGCTTGCTGAGTAAATAACTGAATATAGTATTATGTTTGTAATAAGCAATTTAAGTGTTTTCTGCAAAAAAAAATGTCCATTATTCTCAGAAAAGCAGATCAAGTAATATAAACTTGCAAGAGCACAAAATAAAAACATATAATTATGTTTCTTCAGAATTTCTGCTTTTATGAGATCCTAAATAGAGATTCCTCTGATACTCTCCTTTCTTTCACTTATACAAGCGTTAGCTCTATTGTAATAGAGTAGACAAATAATCACCTTCGCAGAGGAGACTCTAAGAGCTCCATAGCAGTTACTGAATTCATTTGCTGATGGTACTGTACTTATTTTGTCAAGTTCAATACATTTGGCCAAGTAAATCAGCGTATTAAATTTATTTGCAGAAGATACAATACTTACCCTTTAAATCGACACAGTCAACTTAGTATGTTAAAAAATACTTTTAAAAGTCCCTTATAGCAGCAGGCCTATTAATCACTTAAAAATAATTGAACCAAGCTGGGAGGAAGCAGAAGGGGAGCCCCCACAGTCCCCTAATGAAAGCCCTGCTTGCATCCAGGGAAACTGCATTTCAGAACAGAGGCCTGGGAGGGGCATTACTACCCTCACCTTCACCCTCACCACCCTGGGCTACAGAGGCAAAGCCTCCCCTGGGCCTGGGATCAAAGATGGCAACCCCCGCTAGGCTGCTCTCCTAGCTCAGTTGGGGGAACTTTCCCAGAGGTCTCTGTTCAGCTCCGACCCCGGGGCTCAGTCAGCCCCTCTGAGCCAAATGCCACCTTTGGCATTGCTCTGGGGAGTAACAGAATTGGAAGGGACCTTGGAGGTCTTCTAGTCCAACCCCCTGTTCAGGCAGGAAACCAGAGACCATTCCAGAGATGGTTGACCAATCTCTTCTTAAACGAGGAGAGGTACTCCTCGCTGGAAACAGGGAGAAGCAGGCGACCTCTGGCGATGACCAGAATGCAGGAGCAGGGTCCCCACAGCTGATTCTCAGAAGGGGTTCTGGGGTTCAAGCACTTTGCACACGCTCAGGAATGCCTAGCAGAACCTGATAAGGGGAGCCTGGTAACATCCGAGGAGCTTCGGTGGGCAACATGGGGAAGGTCCGACCCTAAGGTTAGCTAGCCCAGAACCCCCCGCCTCCTGCTCTCCCTGTGAAACTGAACACTAAACCCCATCATCCACAACCAGCACCCAGCAGGGAGTCACGGAAGTCGGAGAGCGCCGGGGACTACCAGCAGGCGGCGGCCGAAGCTCAGCGCCGCCTCCGCCCTCCGCCGTACCCGGTCTGGAAGGAGGGTTGCGCTGGGGCCGAGGCGCGGCTGGGGAGTCCTCCGGCCACCCCAAACGCCACGCACGGCCCGAGGGGGAGGGCCTGGGGCGGGTCGCCTCCACTCCGCTCCGCTCGCCCGCGGCTCTGCCCGTCCCCGGCCCGGAGCTCGGCGCCCTCCGTCGCCGGGGACCCCCGCCGGCCAGCGCCACAATAAAGGAGGCCCCCGAGCGAAGGAGGGCGGGAGAAGGGGCGCGGGTTGAGGTGCCCGGTGGGACCTGCCAGAGTAACGGCGGAGCCCCGGAGCAGCCCCCTGCCGCCTGCCCGGAAACTCCCGGCGGCCGCAGAGAACGCGCTTTCCGCCGGGTCCGCGAGGCTCCGGTCCCGGCGCTGCATTCCAGGAGGGAGCGGCCGGCCAGGTGGGTTGCAGGAGGCGCCGCCTGAGCAGCTCCAAGGCGGCAACGATCCTTGCTGGTCCGGAAGATCCAGCGGGGCCCTGAAGAACGGGGGCCGCTCGTCGCCTCCGGGGCAAGTCCAAGTCTGGCAGCCGGAGAAGAGGCTGGGCCTCCGCCCGGTGCACGATTGGCTTAGAAGAGCCCAAAAGGAGAAGAGGCTGGGCCTCCGCCCGGTGCACGATTGGCTTAGAAGAGCCCAAAAGGACTCCGGGGAATTCTCAGCAGCCCCGGGGAGGGGGACCAATGGGCATTGCTCCTTCTAGGTGGTTCTATGGGCGTTATTTAGTCTTGGGGTTTCATAAAGCTCCATGCTGGACTTCCACTACTGCACTGCAGGAGGGTGCAAGGATGACCTTGAGGTCACCAGGACGGCCTCTGCCACTTTCCAGACCCCTGGCATTTCTCAAGGCCTGGGGGTCTTGAGCTTGTATATTGCCCAGAGCGGCTTAGCTTGGGGGGCTGGGGCTGGAGAGAGAGGGCAGCCGCAACAACAACATCCCGGGGGTGATGGGGAGAGAGGGTGGGAGTCTGGGTCAGACCCTCCTGGGGAAAGCAGTGGACATCTGGAAGGGATTTGGCCTTCTTCCCAAGCAGGTAGCACCCTCAGTGCTAGAAGGGTTTGCTCCCTATTCGCATGCCAGCGGCCTCTGCCCCTGCCTTGGGCTAGTGCTGTATAGGTAGTCCTCGTGTCACAACCAGTTGTTGGGCAACTGTTCCAAATTACGACAATGGTGACAATCAGAGGCCTCAACCTCTTTTTTTGTGACATGCTCTCATTGTGGATGAGGGGGGCTGACCTGGCATGGTAACCGGGAGCTCGCCTGGGGCTGGAATACTGCACAGGTAGCTTTGGGTGACGAAGGCAACCTGGAACTTCCCTGGCTAAGCGACGGAAAGTGCCCTGTCCCCCAAGAGCTCTGCTTAGCAGTGGCAATTCCAGCAGTCTTGGTTGCTGTCTGAATCCAAGAACACCTGGGTCCTGTAAATTAGAGCATAGAGTAATACAATGACAGAGCTGGAAGCGACCTCAGAGGTCTTCTAGTCTGACCCTCTGCTCAAGCAGGAGACCTAAACCATTCCAGACAAGGGGCTGTCCGGTCTCTTTCTGAAAGCCTCCACTGATGGAGCACCCACAACTTCTGGAGGCAACTTCCGTTCCACTGGGCGATTGCTCTCGCCTGCAGGGCCATTAAGCCGTGGTGGCCCAGTGGTTAGAAGACAGTACTGCAGGCTAATTCTGCAGGCAGTTTGATTCACCGGCTCAGGGCTGACTCAGCCTTCCATCCTTCTGAGGTCGGTAAAATGAGGACCCAGATTGTTGGGGCCCATATATGCTGACTCTGTAAACTGCTTAGAGAAGCCCTGTGAAGTGGTATATAAGTCTAAGTGCTATTGTTATTAAGGGGAAGAGGTGGGAGTCCCAGGCAAGGAGCACAGGGGGATGCGTTGGTGATGTGGTGGTGGTGAGGGGCTGCTGCAGGCAAGTGGTACAGAGCACAGGGAGATGCATGCGTGCCGTGGAGGGGTGAGTGCCCTGGGCTGATGTTAGGGAGCATGGACGGGCTGGCAGGGTCCCCTGTGGGCCTTAGGGAGCGTGACCTGGCAAGAGTTGTAGGCAGGCTGGCAAGGGCCTCCGGTGGGTACTGGGGAGCATGGCTAGGCGGGGGCATGTGCTCCAGGCTGACGTGTGCTCTGGAGTGTGGGCAGGCAGGGGGTGCTGCCCTGGGACCGCACACTCGACAGTGGGACTCTTTGGAAGGAAGCCACGGGGGGGGGGGCAGACAGCCCACTTCCCTGCTGACACCCCGATGACTTTGCTTGTGGGAAGCTGGCATGGAAGGTTGAGATGGGGGAGGGGAAACACAACTGTGACTTGCTGCGACTTTGCAATTGCAGGCCGAACCCTTGAGCCCCTGGATTGCAGTCGTGACTGCAGGGATGCTGCAACAGCTGCACTTTTGTGGACTAGTCATACGTCCCCTTCATTCCGCATCATCGTAATTTTGAACAGTCACCAAACAATAGGTCATAACAAGAGGACTACCTGTGGAACACTAGAGGGGGTCGGACTTGATGACCTCCAAGGTCCCTTCCAACATCATCATCATTATTATTATCACTACTACTACTACTACTACTACTAGACACAAGCCCAAGGCAGGGGCAGGGCACTCATGTGTAAAAAGGGAGCAAACCTCACTGCCTTTTAGCACTGATGATGTTATCTGGTTGGGTCACGAAATGTCTGCCAGAACAAAACAGGTTCTTGAGGTGGGTTGGGCTGACAGAGAGGGACAGGTCCGAGGTCACCCATCTCCAGAGGTTTCTAGGTCAGTACCGTAACCATTATACCAACTGGTCCTTTTGGCCAAGTGACAGGCAAAATAATTGGCTCTACTTGGAGTTGAATGTTGAGTAGGCGGGTCCTCTCGGGACAAGTGAAGCATGGACTTGTCTGGGGTGAGCTTGAACTTGCAGTTTTTGTGGGAGTGAACAGGTTCCTTATATTGATTGAAGCAGCCACCAGGTGCTCAGATCCCTCTTGGTTGGTCAAAGCTTCTTGGGAGGTGACACATGGACCTGTATGGCAATAATGTCTTCTCTGAAGGAGATAGTGGCTTCTCTTGCCGTGGAGGAGGTGCTGTTATGTCCCTTCTCAGGAGTCCATTGCCAGCTGCCCAGCAGCTTTGGACCATCTCCCCAGTGGGTCTCCAATCTTTCCTTTCAACGTTGGTTAGAAGATGGCCGGGTTGCAGCCCTTGAGGGCCAGAGGAAGTGGAGGGCCTGGCCTGGAGGCAAGGAAGCAATGGGGTACCACAAATCTCTGTCTTAGGCCCAGGACTCTTCAGTATCTCCATAAATGGCATAAATGAGGGAATAGAAGGGGAACATATCAAATTTGCAGATGACACACAACTGGCAGGAATAGCCAACATCCCAGAAGACAAGCTCAGGATCCAAAAAGATCTTGACACATTGAACAATGGACCCTATCCAACAAAATGATATTTAATGTGGAGAAAAGGTTTTACAACTGGGCAGGAAAAACCAAATGTACAAGTACAGATTAGGCAAAACCTGGCTCAAAAACAGTAACTGTGAGAGGGACCTTGGAGTCCTAGTGGACGATCATTTAAACATGAGCTAGCCGTGTGCGGCACCAGCCAAAAAAAGCTAATACAATCCTTGGTTCTATAAACAGGGGCAAAGAATCAAAATCACGTGAAGTATTAGTACCTCTTTATAAAGCCTTAGTACGGCCACACCTGGAATACCTGCATCCAGTTTTGGTCACCCCATTACAAAAAAGATGTTGAGACTTTGGAAGAAGTGCAGAGAAGAGCAACTAAGATGATTAAAGGCCTAGAGACTAAAAGATATGAAGAATGGTTGCAAGGATTTGGGTTTGGCCAGTCTAGAGAAAAGAAAGACCAGGGGGGACATAATAGCAGTCTTCCAATATTTGAGGGCCTGCCTCAATGGGGGTCAACCTGTTCTCCAAAGCACCTGAAGGCAGGACAAGAAGCAAGGGATGGAAACTCATTGAGAGAAGCAACCTGGAACTAAGGAGAAACTTCCTTACAGTGAGGACAATTAACCAGTGGAACAACTTTGCCTTCAGACGTTGTGGGTGCTCCATCACTGGAGGTTTTTAAGAAGAGACTGGACAGCCACTTATCTGTAATGATATAGCGTCTCCTGCTTGAGCAGGGGGCTGGACTAGAAGACCTCCAAGACATCCTTCCAGCTCTATTCTGATTCTGATTCCAGTCAGGCTGAGGCAGAGCACGGAAAGGATGTTTGTTGGACTTCCGGATGATTGCAGGTGGATCTGGAATGGGAACGTGGTGGTGTCCTTGATGGCTTTTTATACCATTGATCACGGCATCGTTCCCGACGGACCATGAGTGGAAAGCCTGGCCTTATAATGGGTCTCCTCATGTGTCTGGAGCTGGTTCCAGGCAGGCGGATGGGGAAGAGGCTGAGCCTCCAGCTTAAGCACTCTCGCTCCTCCTTCTCGACCTGTACATTAAGTGTCTGGGTGAGATCATCCATTGACCCATGATATATCGGGCCCTAATTGACTAAGGGCCTAGGGGCCTAGAGACGGTTGCAGGCTGGATGGAGAGGAGCAGGCAACAAGGGCCTAGGGCTGGACCTCCCTCCCCCTCCTCATCCCCCAAGCTGGCCTTGGAGAAAGGAGTAGAACCACAGAAGCAGAGCGCCTCTTATCTCCCCTCCCCCCCCCCCCCCCCCCCGCCACCGGCCGCTGGCTCAGAAGGATGCCACATCCCCCAGTGTGGAAAGCCAAGGAGATAGGCTGAGGCAGGCTGGCCCCGTTCCCATCCCAGGCCTGCCTCCACAAGGGCAGCCGATGCTTTCTTGGGGCAACATCTGGGCCTGGAGCCATGGACCTTGACAGGTCAAGACAAGCCCTTTCTCCAGAGACACTTGAGGTTGCAGAGCTTCCATCTTCCAAGGATTCCCCCCCCCCCCCAGGAAGGGAAATTTGGGCACTGGACAAAATTATCCAATGATGCCAGGAGCAGTGATGACTGCTGGGGGGGGGGCAGGAACCACCATTTCCTTCAAGGCAGGCAAAACCATCCTTCCCAACAAAAACACATACACAAACACACTGGCTACATGTCATTTCCCTGGAGACCTTGAAATGGCAGAAAACTGCCACTCAAACAGCCTATCTACTTCCTCAGGAGGAACTGGATCAAATTCAGCCCAGATGGCCTCCGCAAGACAGTACAACTTTCACCTTCCTCTCGGCTCTGCCTGGTGGACTTGTTGGGGGCTGGGATTGTGCTGGCAGGGAGGACTGGCTGCTCCCCCCTCCCTTTGCTCTGCGGCCTTGGGCATCTGGAGCTGACCACCGTCTCCTCAAAAAGGCAAATCAGGGCACATCTCCTTTGGCTTGAGGAAGGAGGGGGTGGACTGACCGTGGAACCTTCCCCCCCCAATCAAGAGGGCAGCTGGGTCTGTGTCCCTGTGCGTCCCTCGGGATGTCCCAGGCTGAGCATCCAAAGAACCGCCTGGTTTGGCTTATTTGCCAAACCCCCAGACTACTTTCCCTCCCCACCCAGCCTCCCCCCGGGGGGCAGCGAGGCGAGGAGAAAGGCCGAGGGGACGGCTGATCCCCGCCCGCCCCCCCCCTTTCGGTGGCCGATCGCGCGGCCTTCTCCCCTCGCCCCGCAGAGGGAGGGAGGCAGGCAGGCAGGCAGGCGGGGATGAGCTCCGAGTTGCCTGGACCTCGCGGGCTGCCAGCCCGGCCCCAGAAACTCCAGCTTCCCTGCAGCCGCGGACCTCGGCCGGGCCAACACCCCGCTCTCCCCAGCGAGGAGGGAGGGCCGCGGGAAGAGGGTTCGGCACGTGACCTCCGGACCGGCGCTGCGTCGCCCCGGGGCTGGGATGGGGCGCGCTTTTAAAGCCAGGCCGGGACGCCCGAGCAGGGAGCCGTCGTGCCGCCGTCGGAGCAGAAGCAGAGCCGAGACCGTCGCCCGGAGCCTCGTAGCAGCCTTTGCAAGTAAGGCGGGGAGGGGGCGCTCGCTCGGGGATCCCCTCCTTCCCCTCGTCCGGTCCCAGCCCCGGGGAGCAGAGGCTGCCGGGGTCGCGCTTGCCGGGTGGGGCGAGAGCGGAGGGGCCACTTGAGACGGAGGTGTTGGGGACGTCCCCGGCTGCCTTTCCGCCAGAGGTCAGTCCCGGGCGCCGCCCGGCCAGGCTTGGGACCACAAGCCTCTCGGCGCGGAGTGTAACGCGCGCCGGGAAAGGCGGGCTGCTTTTCCGAACTGGCGGCGACGGAGGCGGCGCTCCGAGGAGAAGGTCCCTCAGCCAGGCAGAGCCCCGGGTCCCTACAGACCCTTCCCACGGGAGGGGGGTAACTCTGAGGGGGGGTCGCGGCCAGGCTGGCCGGCCCCTCCTGACAGCTCTGCAGGGGCTGCCTCGGTCTCCTGGGAAGGCGGCGGGCTGCTGCGGCCAGGAGAAGCCTCTGGAGAGCCGGGCCCTGCTCCGCCCCCACCCCACCAGGTCAAGAAGCGCCTGAGCTGCCCCGCTGCACTCCGGTGTGTCACTTCCTCTGATGGGTCGGGCCGCCTCTGCCCCAGGACTCGGCACCTGCTCGGCCGGCCTCAACGAGTGGCAATTAGGGCTGCAACCTGGAATCCGGGTGCCTCACCGCCCTCCGGGGTATCCCGCTCCTCGGCCTGCTTCCCCAAAATAATTGTCCGGGGTTCAGCCACAACAACCGTCGCCGCCAGCAGGGAAGCGCTCCGCGTCATTCCAGGGCTGTGGTTCAGCCGCCCTCGTGTGGCCGGTTGCTGGGTGGAGCAACCGGCCCGAGGCCGGAGAGCTGGCGCTTCCCCCAAACGTGGGTGAAGGACCGTCCAAAACAGGGCACCGGATGGGCTAAGCCAGGGTCACCTCCCAAGGCAGTTGGTCCAGGAGCCCCCCCCCCAATCAGCACAGTGCAGCTGAAGCCCAAGGGTGGCTCTTGTGCTGCCGCCTCCCTCATGGGCAGTGCCCCTCCCAAGAGACAGAATGGGGATGAGGTTGAGGAAAAGGACCCCACCCCCAACCCCCAAGAAAGAGAGAGGACAGGGCTGCTGCTCCTGCTTGCTGGTGGTGCTATCCTTGGCTTCTTTGTGTGTGTGTGTGTGTGTGTGTGTGTGTGTGTACACACACACGCAAACACAGACCTCAGTGATTTGAAATGGCCTCCGTGGAGCACTCTGTAGCCTGCTTTCAGGGCAGCTGTTCCTCACGTGCGCCAAGTGCGCCAATTATCCGCCTTGAGAAATGAGCTCAGAGGGGAGCCAGCCTGAGCACCACCGGGTGCCCAAGGGGGCAAGTCATGCCCTACAAGGCAGCAATTAGAGCAGGGACCAGAAGTGAGCTGGCAGCATCTGGGGCTTGTCTGGCCCTGCCGGCCGCAGCACAAACACCTTCTCGGCCGGGAGCAAAAGGGGGGTGGGGTGGATGCCTGGCCTCCCACTCAGCTTCCTGCCTGGCTGGGCTGAGCCCTCTTGCCAAGGGGCCCTTTGCCCAGCTGACCTTTTGCTGGAGCACCTGCCGCGGCCAGGAGCTGCTGAGCAGCCACCCTCCGACTGGCATGGCTGGGGTATGCAGGGCAGGCTGGGTCACCCCACAGAGCCCCCCAAACGCAGTGGGAGGGGCTGGGAGCCGGTTGGAAAAGCCCCATTGGCCGAGGGCTGGAGCTGGGGCATTATGTCCGTATTTCCCAAGGCAGCTGTCCATGTCCAGGGTGGTCTTGCTCTGGCCATGCTCCAGGGGTGGCCCTTGTGCCTGCTGCCCTGGGGCTGAGAAGTCCTTCGCTTTGGGCCACGTAGCGCAAAAGGCTGGGGGGGGGATCTGTGGCCAGAAACCGTGCCAGGTGGGGGGTGGCCTTTTGGCTGACCCTCTGGGTGAAGGACTTGCCTGCTGGTGGCCAGGCTGGCCTGGTGAGGCTACCCAAAGGGGGGGGGGCTGAGCTGCCTGTGGCCTGCCCTTGACCAAGCCCGTTGGCCTTTTCTCTCCCTACAGAACCATCTGCCACCTCCTGCCCTCGCCCATCGCCAGAGACAGCGTGATATCTCCATCCAGGTCCAAGTGATGCCAGGAGACAAGCGCTCTACCATGGAGTGTCCAGAGGGTGCACCTATTATGCAAGTTCGTGAAGAAGCCCATTGGCCCTTCCCTAGCCTGATGGATCCCGGGGAGGATCAGGTCATCGCGGGCATCCTCAAGGAGCCTGGCCGGGAGAAGCTGAGCATCCGGCAGGCCCTGCACAGAGGCCTCCTCACGCACGGAACGGGCCTGGCCCTGCTGGAGCACCAGGCCGCCTCTGGCTACATCGTGGACTGTGCCAAGAACCGGCTACTCTCGGTGAGAGATGCCAGGAATGCGGGTCTGCTGGATCGGGACCACTTCAACACGCTCTTGATTGCTGAGAAAGCCGTGACCGGTTACACGGATCCCTTCTCGGGAAACAAAATCTCCCTCTTCCAGGCCATGAGGAAAGGCCTCCTGATCAAGGACCACGGCATCCGCCTGCTGGAGGCCCAGGTGGCCACGGGGGGACTCATCCACCCTATGCACAGCCACCGCCTCCCCGTGGAGGTGGCTTACAAGTGGGGGTACCTGGATGCAGAGATTTTCCACCTGATCTCCAACCCCTCCAATCACACCAAGAGGTGCTTCGACCCCAACGCCCGCGAGAACCTCACCTACCTGCAGCTCTTGCCCCGCTGCATCCTGGACTCAGAGACTGGGCTGCTGATGTTCCAGGTGATGGACAAGGGGTGCGTCCACCTGGAGGAGAACGCGCGGAAGTCCCTGAAGTCTGCCACCACGAAGGTCCAGGTTGGGATTTTCCAAGGCCAGGAAGTATCCTTGTGGGACCTCCTCTTCTCTAGATACATCCTTCAGAATAAGCGGAAGGAGCTGCTGAAGCAGTTCAAATCTGGCTCCATAACCCTTCAAGAGATGACGCAGGTGCTCACCTCCATCATTGACGAGGTGGAGGCCAAAAGCAAGTCAAAGCCCATCCAGATGATGCTTTTGGGCGAGAGAGACCGAAGCTGGTGCAGCTCTGAGAGGGAGATCATAGAAAAGATCCTGAAGTCCAGGGTGCTCATGATGCCAGCTGGGGAGTTCTCTGGACACAAGATCTCTGTGTGGGATCTCCTCCATTCCAAGTACATCCCTAAAGGGAAGAGGAAGGAACTCCTAAAGCTGTTTGCGACCGGCGTTCTCACGGTTGACCAGATGGAAGTGGTGGTTACCGCCATAGTGGCCAAAGTGGAGGAAGAGAAGGCCAAAGTGTTGAGTGCCGGCCAGGAGGACGAGAGGGGGTGTGAGTCCCAGGAGACCCAAGCACAGCAATCCTTAAAGCTGATCCAGATCCCAGTAACCACTGGCCAATTCAAAGGGCAAAACATGTCTGTGCTGGATCTTCTCTTCTCTAAGTATTTTTCCCGTGAGAAAAGGCAGGAGCTGCTGGAGCTCTACGGGTCAGGGGTACTGAGCCCTAAGCAGATGGTGGAAGCAGTGAGGAGCACCCTGGAGAAAGTAGAGGCCAGTAGGAAGAGGTTCATGGTAAAGATTAAGGGTCGGAGCCAGCAAGCCTTGAGAAGCAAGGAGGTCGTGGCAGCTTCAAGCTCCTCCACCTCCCAGCCAGCCGATGACTTGCTGAAGGCCAAGATGGTCATCATCCCTGCCGGAGAGCTCCGGGGGCAGCAGATGTCTGTGTGGGACCTTCTCTCCTCTCAGTACATCACGAGAGACAAAGGGGAGGAGCTGCTGAGGAAGTACAGGGAAGGGGCCTTCACCGTGCAGGAGATGGCCTCCATGCTCACCATCCTGGCTTCGCTGCACGACCTCTTCTCGACTCTGGAGAAAACAGATCCCAGAACTGGCGCAAAGGCCTCATCCCAGGGCTCCCTTTGTCCTCCCACCATATCGTTTGAGGGGGAAGGAGAGGAAGAAGAGGAGGAGGAGGAGGAGGAGGAAGATGATGAGGATGACGAGGATGGTGGCGATGAGGACCAGAAGAAGAAGGACAAGGTCTTGAAATCGAGAATGGTGGAGGTTCCTGTGGGGGAATTCGCCGGGCAGAAGGTCTCTCTCTGGAACTTACTTCACTCCAAGTACTTCCCAGAGAAGAAGAGGAAGGAAGTCCTGAAGCTGTACAGGATTGGAATTCTCTCAGCTGACCAAATGGAAACCATCGTCCTGACGGTCGTAACCAAACTTTGTGAAGAAAAGGCTAAAGAAGACCGGCATGGAAGCAGCCCTCCTTGTCACAGCCTGAAAGAAGCCGGGGTGGCTGAGGTCTCCGTCGAGACGCTCAGGGAGAGAACCGTGGAAAATCTAACCTTTGAGTTTCCCGTTGGGGAGTTCCAAGGCCGGAGGGTGACGGTGTGGGACCTGCTCTTCTCTAACTATGTCTCGGAGGCCAAGCGGCAGGAGCTCCTGACCAAGTACGCCAGGGGGGCGCTGAACAACCAGGACCTGCTGGCTGCCCTCACCGCCCTCATCACGGAGGTCCACAGCCAGAAGAACATGCTCAACCTCCCTCCGCTCTTCCCCTTGCTGCCCCGGGAGGCTTCGTACATGATTTTTGGCCCCCCCAGGGCCTCCATGCAAGACCTCCTGTGTCCTCAGGAGCAAGAAGCCCAGAACAATGGAAAGGTGACCTACAGTGAGGTCACCATGACCACCACCGTGGTTCAAGGGGCTGAGCAAAAGCCAGAATAGGCCTTGGGCAGATTATAGTTTTACTCCCAATGCTGGGGAGGGGATGTGGGGGCAGGACACTGACAAGCAGCCCTGAAGGGAAAATGCTTGGGTGGGGAGGGTCTGCTGGAGGGTATACCGGGGGAGGAGGGGGAGGTTCTTCTGGGGTCTTAGAGAGGGGCGGTGGATCCAAGCAACCAGTGGGAGGCTAAGCCAGAGGCTGGTTTGTGCCATGGGTTCGGCTAGGCTGAAAGGGGCTGGACCATCTATCTTTAGGGAACTGGGGCATCATCTTTGCATATCATGTTAAGCCATCGTGGTGTTCGTTTGGGCACCACACATTATGGGAACGAGGCAGGTGCTTTGGTGACCGGGGCGGAGGCTTTCGTGGGGCCCGTATCTGCCCCTGGGTGGAAGAGCCTGACGAGGGTGGTGGCGGTGACGGTGGTGATGGGCCTTATATCTTTGCCCGAGTCCCTTTGGCAGGAATCCCTCCCCTGGCAGCCTTCCCTTCACCTTGGCTGGGGCTGGCAAGGAGGGACGCCTGTTTCTCGGATCAGTCAGCCTCAGCTCAGTCCTGTGCCTGCAGGTCAAGCATTCTCCTCCCTGAGATGCTCCCAAAGATTTTTCCAAGACCGCACTGGGCTGGGACCCCCATCCCTCCTGGCCACTCCAGGTCCCCAGGTGGAGGATCAGCCTGACCTCTGCTAATTGGCCAGGGGTCTGCCAGGGGCGAGGGAGACCTTAGCCTGCTCCTGTGGGGACACTGCTGTCCTGATGCCATGGGGAGGGTCCTGCCAGGGCCAGGAACTGCCCTGCTGGCAAGAGGCGACCTGCCCGGCACCCTGTGCACTCTCTCTCTCTCTCTCTCTCTCTCTCTCTCTCTCTCTCTCTCTCTCTCTCTCTCTCTCTCTCATCACCTGCTGCTTCTCTGCCTGGTTCTGGGACCCTCCCCCCCCCGGGCCAGTCTGGGCTTCTGCTGCACCTTCTGTGGAGAGGCCACTGGTCTCACCTTCCAGCTGTGGCTGGTAGTCACTTGCCCTGGCCAACGCAATACAGCCCTCGGCCTTCTGGGTGGGGGGGAATGAGGCTGGGGCACTGGCCAGACTTGCAAGCGCTTTGTGCATTTCCATTTGTGAGACCAGAATGAAATCGGCCGATGGGCAACTCCCCCAGCATCCCATCAAGCCCCTGTGTGTGGTGGGCTGCACTCAGGTCAGCTGTCCAGGGACAAAGCCACGCAGGGGGGACCAGGCGCTCGCTCACTGTACTTTGGCCAAGAGCTGGGGGGGGGGAGCTGCAGATGTGGCTGGAGAGCAGCAGTGGGGGAAGGAGGGGAAGCAGAGGTGCTGCAATGGGGCTGTGGCGTGAGTGCAGGGACTGGGGGGGGGGCCTCAGGTGCTTCTTGCCTTGTGAAACAATCTGTTTAGTTTTGCTCTCTGCCAATAAAAAGTGGATGTGGATAACCCAATGGCAACTTCCTCTTTCCAAGAATCTGGCCGACGTCGCCCTGCCTGGCTGGTCACCGTCCCTCCTGTCCGCGAATCAAGGGTCAGTTTCTCCCAGGCGGAGGGATGCAGAGAGAGCAGCCCGTGGCTGGGGCTCTCCAGAAGAGCCGCCCTGCTTTCTCAGCCACCCAGTCTTTGACCCTCTCCTGGGGAATGTGGCTGGGCCTCCCAGAGCTCAGCTAAATCCTCCTGAGGGGACTGCAGCCTCCTCCGAGTCACCCCGTGTGGCCCAGGGAGAGGTGCCTCTTGAGCGCTGCAATCCTCCAGCCCTGGATGTCACCCCAGGCTGGCAGCAGCCGCTCCCCAACTTCCCTTCTGATAAGCCCCCCCACCTCTGATGCAAGCAGAGGCTTTCCTGCAGGGCCTCCGGCAGCAGTTGGGGGGGCCGTGCAATCCCCCCCCCCCCGCAGCAGTTGGAGCGGGCTGTGCAATCCACCCCTCTTAACCACCTTCCTGCCTATTTCTGCTGAAAATCACCAACCCTCAGGAGAAGGGAGGGGGTTGGGAGCCGGGGGGGGGGGAACCATCCCAGAAATGTAAGTTAGCTTAGGGTTCGTGAGGAGTTTCTTTATGGGGGGGAAGGTCAGCAGCAAGAACTGGGCGCAGCAAGAAACTGACTAGCAGCCCCAGAGGATGCTTAGGCCAGGCAGGAGGCCAGTCCCTCTCCCTAAAAGGAAGGACGGGGACGTCCAAGGGGGGGGTGCGATTCTTGAGGGCGGCCTCGCTGAAGCTTGGGGACCACTGCGGCTTCCTGGATGCTTCCCGGCCACAGCCCAGGAATTCCTGGGTGGTCCCCCACCCAGCTGCAATTAGAGCAGCAAAACAAGGAAACGAGGAAAGAGGTGGGGCTGGCCCACATCAAAGGCCCCAGAGCATGCAGGGCAGAGGTGATATTTCCAGAAAAGTGGCACACCCAGAGAGTGGCTCTTCCGCAGGTGCAGCACCCCTTAATGCTGCCCGACTTGCTCTTCGCCTGCCGACAGAGTGAGCTCACCCCCAGCAGGAGGGAGCTGGAGGGGGCGAGGGAGGGAGGGAGGGGGGAGGGGTTCCATGGAAGGGCAGAATAGGAAGGGAGCCTGCTTTGGGGGCCGATCAAGAGGGGGGAGGAGGGTTAAAGATCAGCCAGGCCCCCCAGGTAGCAGTCTGGTACGGGGCTGGAGAGGGGCCCGCTACCAGCCCCAGCCTGGATCCTGCCCACCATGCAGCAGCGCCAATGGGCCAGACCGTGGTCAAATGTCCACGGAGATTCTCCGTCCTCCAGGTCATGGTTGTCCCAAAGATGCTTTTTTCCTGGAGGCAGCTGGACTTTCTTGGGTTTCTTTTGAAGATGTTTCACTTCTCATCCAAGATGTTTCGCTTCTTGGATGAGAAGCCAAACATCTTCAGAAGAAACCCAACAAAGTCCAGCTGCCTCCAGAAAAAAAGCACCTTTGGGACAGAGCGTGGTCAAGGAGCCCAGGCCTCCCATCAGCCTCACTGATGCTTACCTCCCCCCTCGCCCCCCTTGTACGGGCTGCCTATCTCAGTGCAATTTCTTGAACGCTGCAGTGAAGGAGGCCCCGCCCTCCCTCCGCTCAGGAGGAGTCTAGGCGAATCTTTTCTAAGAGGAGAGCTAGTCTATGGAAGCTTCTGCCAATCTGAATAAAATGGGAGATTCAGAAAAGGAGCTACCAAACTCCTCCGGGGTTTTAGCCACCACAGATTAATCCGTTACCCACAAAGGTGTTGGACGGCAGGGCTGGGCCCAGTTGGGTTCAACTTTATCCTCAGCCACAGAAACTCGGCCTATCTTGCAGGGTGCTTGTTGTGTGAAAGAACAACCTTCTTCAGCTCCTGAATAGAAGAAGGGATGGGAAGGTCAAGAAAGAGGTCATCTTCAGAAGCCCTGGGCCCAGGTGGGCCGCCCGGGGCACCTGCCATACCGTCCCTTGACCACACAGCATCCAGACAGCCTCCTCATATTTCTTGCTCAATCCTCCAGCTTGGTCAGCCTGAAAGCAGCAGCCTGTCCTGGGATTTCTCTGGTCAGCTGACCCTCCCAGGCTGCTCCTCCCACACATTCAGCCAGAGAGAGAGAGAGAGAGAGCGAGAGAGAGAGAGAGAGAGAGAGAGAGAGAGAGAGAGAGAGAGAGAGAGAGAGAGAGAGATGGGCTTCCACTGTCTTAATTTCCACCCTGAGCCTCTGCCCCCCCCCCACTCCCCATGGCTCTTTGCAGCCCATGTCAGCTCTTCTCTTCTCTTCTGTTGAACCCACCGCCTCTTCTCCGGAGTGAGGTTCCTCCACCCCCCTCGGATCTGGAAGGCCCCCACCTGCTAGTGCTTTGAACCGCGTTGTTTTCATTTCTTTCCATCCAGATGGTAGTCCTGCCATCTCTGCCCGATTTTGTTCATGGTTGCTTTTATTGCCATGTTTAAATCATTTGTGAAGAATGCCTAAAGAGTCCGGCGGCAAGTCCAAATTAAAATAATGCCAATGCTAATAACGATAATGCGATCGGGGAAAAGACCGGCTGGTGGATTCGGGGTCAGCGCGCCCGGACCAGCTTCGCGGCCAGCAGCAGAAGCGACCCCCGAGCGCCCGTAGCGCGCTGCCTGCGGATTTTCTGGCCGGCCGGGCGGCTTCAAAGGCTCCCCGACGTTCGTCTGGCAGGCAGCTCGCCCCACGCGGGATTCGCAGAAAGGCGGGGGGGGGGAATAGCTGAGCCGCCCCCGCTCCACCCTCCCCCCCATCTCCCGGCTGCGAAAGAAATGGACGCTGCGCGGAGCCGGAACGGGGCGCGAGAAGGAGCGACGCCTTCTCCTCACTCGGGAGGGGCAACCCAGCGCGACCCGTCTGTCCCGCGACCCGCGCTGGATGCGGAGCTTCGCGGCGGGGGCAGTTTGCCTTCTGAGCCACGATGCTGACGCGGTGGCCCGCTCCCAAACACAGGCTACTGTCGGGTGGGGTAGGGTCCCGCTTCTGTCCCCCCCATTTGCCACCTTTCAGCCCAAGCAATCGGCGAATACCGGCATATAATGGTTGTGGAAGGAAGGGATGGGGAGGAAGGTCAACCTGCCCGACGCTTCCATCCCCTCTCCTTGCCTTTGCACCCCACTTCCTCCTCCCCTCCCCCCACCATTGAGTTGGGCTGCTCTTGCATTTATAGCTGCCAATGGATGTTGCCCCACCAGAAATACTCACTCCTACTAATAAAAGGGCAAGCAAAGTGCAGAGGAAGCATCTTGTGTGCGCAACAGGTGAGGGAGCCAAGAGGCCCTGGGACAGCTGCCACCCTCACAGCAGAGGGCAGGCCTAGTGAGAGGAAGGCTCCTGGTGGGGCAGAAGGTGCTCTCGGGCATCCCCCTCCCCCAGTCCGGAATGGATTCACCTGTCTGTAAACTTATTCTCCAAAGCACCTGAGGGCAGGATAAGAAGCAGGGAGAGCAAACTTCTCAAAGAGAGATCCAAACCGGAAGTCAGGAGAAGTCGGAGGAATTCTGGAGTAGCGAGGATCATTTTGTTTTCCAAAAAGGAAGGTGGGGCAGTAAAGGAATCGGATGACTTGGATTTGGTCCCCTCTAAAATGGGTGGAAGCAGCCACACAACTCCAAGGAGATCGCGATTTTAACAAAAGCACAGTGAAAAGAGTCAAGCAGAAACCAGCAGGGCCGATTTTAACAGCCCAAGAAACAGCAGGGGAACGAAACCTTCACGCACCCACCGCAAGGGTGACAGAGCCTCAGCACAGCCTCCCTGCAAAGGAGGGTAAGGAGAGCACAGCCTCCAGGCCAATTCCAGGAGGAAGCAGAGGAGGAGGAGGAGAAACAGAAGGAGGAGCTTATTGGAGAGGGAGGAGGAGCTCCGAACCATCTGGGAAGGGTCAGAAGAAGGTCAGGAGGGCAAAGGGGGAGGTGAGCTAAGCTGCAAGAGGGCCAAAATCCAGCCAAGAGGGCTCCCAGAGAGGCCAGCAGCAGGAGAGAGAGGGAAAGCAGGCGGAGGGTCGACCAGGCTAGAAAACAGGAGGTGGCGAGTTTTAGTCCCACCTTTGGCATGAAACCCCGCCGGGTGATTGTGGGCCACTCATATTCTCTCAACCCAACTCACCTCACAGGGTTGTTTTCTGGGGAAATTAGGAGGAAAGTGCCTTGAGTTATTTATGAAAATAATAAAGGTGGGGTTTAGCTAAATAAATAAATAAATAACCCAGACCTCTTTGGATCCAGAGGAAGCTGATTTGAATACCACAGGAAGGGGGAAGGGGCCCTCTGGCTAAGCTTTGAGTCCCCAGGCCTGGATGAAGGCCAAGGAGCTACAGGTAGTTCTCACGTAACAACCGCTTATTTAGTGAAGTGATAACAACACTGAAAAAATTGACTTTCCACTCATCCTGACATTTACACTTGTTGCAACATCCCCACAGTCAGGTGATCGCCATTTGCAAAATCAATGGGGGAAGCTGGGGGGGGGGGTGCCCCTGCAATTCCTCAGTTAAGGATTGCTGGTGATTTGCTAACAACCAAACTGGGACTGCCGGAGCTGCCATTGGTTAAGTCAGCTTGGTGGGGTGATGTTTCCCCTAACAACCGCTCCACTTGGCACTGGGGTCACCAGCCCAATTAGGGTCATTAAGCATTTGCAAATGGGGGGAGGGCAAAATCAGGAGGGAAGGGCAGGAGGAGAGTTTGTGGGGAGGGGCTGCCCCTGGGAAAGAGGCCAGGAGGCCAGGGTGGGATTGGGGCTTTCTCTTCAGATAAGCAATCTAGCAAGGGCTGGATTCAGATGTTTCCACCAGAGCTGGCAGAGTTACTTTAATTCTCTGCAGTTCACTCTGCTGTTCTTGCCACACAGGACCAGCCCCCTCCCCGTCCACGAAGGGTGCTTGCCAGGGTGCCCTGCGCTGCCTTCTGCGGGATGAGCGGTTGGGGGTGGCAAAACTGGCCAGTGTCCAATTGCCTTGGAAGGAGCGCTCCTGCAGAAGGAGCGCTTTAGGTCATCGGCTGGGCTCCTGCCTCAAGCAAACGCCCTGCATACACCAGAGGAAAGTGGGTGGGTTTCCTCAGGCCTGGAGAGGTGACCTTGAGACGGCTTCTCTCCTCTCTCACGAGGGACTGGCTGCCCAGCGCCCGTCTGCCCTCCTGCCAACCTTTTGGGGACAAGCCCAGGACCCCAACAGAGTCCCTTGTAGGCCAGCGGAAGAGGCCAGGTCTGAGCAGAGACCCCAGCCCACACTAAAGGGAAGGGTGAGGCTCCTCTCTAAGAGGGCTCCTCGCCTTCACCACAACCAGCCCCTAAACACCGGAGCCCCCCGCCGGGGCAGGGGAAGTCGGCCGTCAGGCGCCTCAAGGCCGGGGGTCGGCGGGCCCGAGCCTGGCCACCGAGGCAGGGCCGAATCGGCTCGGGAGGCGGCGGAGGCGGGCGGTCCTCCGCGCCGCCCCGTGGTGACGCCCGGCTGCGCTGCGCTGCGCAGCGGGGACCGCGAGGCAAAGAGGCGCGGTGGCTCGGCGCCCAGAGGCCTCCCGGGAGCAGCGGCGAGCGGGCCCTCGTCCTCCGCTGCCCGGCCCTGCTCGGCGCCGGGAAACATGTCGGGGAGCGCGGAGACGGACCCGGCGCGCGCGGCTGCGCAGGAGGAGAGCGAGGACGAAAGCGAGGTGCTGGAGGAGAGCCCCTGCGGCCGCTGGCAGAAGCGCAAGGAGCAGGTAGCCGCGGGCTGGGGCGCCGCGGAGGAGTCGGCAGCCGAGCGCCCGCGCCGCTCCGCCCTCCCGGTCCCGGCGGCGGGAATCGCTCTGGGGGCGGGCGGCCCGACTGAATGACCTCCGCCTCCGCCTGCGCCTCACCCGCAGGAACGCTGCCCGACAGGAGGCGTTTGTTTACTTAGAACCCGGTCGAGCTCCCTTCCCCCGTCCTCAGACGCTCCTACCGGGCCGGGGCTTTCCCCTTCCAGCCTTGGCCCACAACGCTCACCCCGCGAGGTAGGCTCGCTCGGACAGCCCAGCCTTTTCCCCGCACATCGGCTCCACCGCGAGCCCCCCCCCCGTCAGCGCCTGGCGGGAGACTGGGGTGCGGGGGCGCAGCCGGACCCCGGCAGTTCCAAGCTGAGTGGTGGGATCGGGGCTCCATCCCGGGACACGAGGGCCTCCCTTCCGCCCGCCGGCTCTTGTCACCAAGCACTCCCCCCCACCTTCGGCTGTCTGCCGGCGGATCTCCTATCCTTAGCAAGGCAAAGGGGGGCGCAGTGGCAAGCCTCCCCCCCCCGGACCTTTTGGAGCAGGGGAAGCGCAGCTCTCCAGCTGGGGCGAGGCTCTCTTCCCCACTGCTGGCCAGCTCCTGCTCTCCCCATCCCTCCCCCACCCCAGAAGGGTCTCCTAAGCCTCCATCTGGGACACCCTCCTTCCTGCTGGTGGAGGATCCTCACTTTGAAGGGGGAGGGACAGTGACAAGGAGCACAGCCTGACCGTCCCCGGGTCCTCCTCCTCCTCAGCCTGCCCACCCAGCAAAGGCATCCCAGAGTTTGGCCATTCAGCGCAGAGGCTTCCCTGGGCAGAGGGGTAGGAGAGGGGGCACACCGGGTTCCCTTCTGAGGATTCCTGCAAGATATCATCCCAGCCCTTGGCGGGAGGATCTTACCTTGTCTGTCCTCCTCCTTGGGCGTATTCCCCCCCCCCCCGAGCTGGTGGAGGTCTTGCCTCAAGCGGCTGCCCCGTTAGGTACCCCAGGGTGAGCGATCTGGCTCCTGCCCTTCGCGTGAGCTGCCCCCGCCCTTTGTCCTGACTCTCCCTGCTCCCTGGCAGAGGCGGGCTGGGGTCCTCCCCCCCAGCACCCCCCAGTAGACAGCCCCCTTTGTCCTCCAAGGGGCCTCTCCCAGAAAACAGGGCGGGGGGGGGGAGGTCAGAGTGGAGAAACCAGCTTTGCAAGTTCATGATGCTGCCTCCCAGCTAGGGATTTCGGGCGTCCTTGCGCTTTGTTTGGCAGCACCTGGGTGTGATTTGGAGAACTTCCGGGGTGAGTACCCTTTATCTTTGAGGCTGCTGCCCGCCCCTCCTCTTCATCCACAGGCCCCTCCCTCAGGGCAAGTGGGATTCCTGCCCGGCTCACCGCACAGGCGTTGTTCAGCCAGTTCCTGGGCCCAGCCTGGCTTTAGCCGGCAGGGCCACCCAAGTCTCTCTCCCCCTTCTCAGGCTGGCAGCTCTGCCCACCAGGCTGACCTGGGGACCCTTGTGGAGAGCTGAGAGCAGCAGCCTCCAGCTGGCTCTCCGAAGGGCCCCCCTGGGCCCCTCTGCCTCGTGTGGGGCTCTGGGCCGCCGGAATTTCCTCCACCACATTTCCTCCAATGGCCGGTTTGGGAGCCCCATCGGGTCTGCTTGGAGGGGGCTGAATGGGGAACCCCTCAGGCTTTCTGGTTGATTGCAACTGACCCCCCCCATTGCCGATTCCTCTCTAAGGGTCACTGTTCTAAGAAGGATCTTGCAGGGCTGGTCAGCAAAGGGAATCTGCTGGCTCTTTCTCTTCATCTGCTCCCCCCACCTCAGGAGAGGCTATGGGCCATCCCTGGACTGGGTGGAGCATGGGCTTGGCTGAACTGCTGCTTATCGCCTGGGGGGCCTTGATGGGAGGCTTATCGGAGGAGGGCAGGGCTGGGCCTTTTCTTCTCCTTTAGTCCCCAGTGCTGCCTCTCCTCCCCCCCCCCCCAGAGCTTTGGCTCTGCTTCCCCGAGTTTTGCTTGTTGTGGCCTCAAAGGAAACCTTTGTTCTTGGGGCGTGGCATGGGTGAGTGGCCATTTTGCCTTGCCAGAAAAGGAGAGACGCATTCCCGTCAGCCCTGCGAGGTAGACCAGGTCAGGAAATAGAGCCACCCCAGAGCCACCCCTTATTGATCTGGGCTCTGTGAAAGCCCGGGAGAGCTTCTGCTCGGGTGAAGAGCTTGGGCAGGGGGGTCTTGGTTTCCTGGTCACCCACTTCTGTCGTGCCAGGCTAGGCTGATGCTTTTGCAGGGGCTGCTGCACAGCCTCTTTCTTCGTGGGCATCTCCACGTTCCTCTGCTGCTTCCTTGCTTCCTTCGGGAAGAGGACACAGAATGTGTGAGTCTAATTTCTAGGCCAGATGAAGATTGACAAAAGAGTTTTATGTCCCATCCTGAATTCACAGCACTTCCCCGGAGGAGGGAAGCAGTGGGAAGCCTCTTGTAAGTGGCAGCAGAGTGGAAGCCCAGCTCCGTTGCAGGGTGCCTGTCCCTTGGGGGAGCCGCTCCACAGACCGTCCGCTTGGTCATCAGGGCCCTCCCTGGGCTCCCAAGAGAATCACTGTGCTGCCGGTTGGCCTCCTGAATCTTGCAGGCAGTTGTCATGACAACGCCTCCATCAGAAGGCTGTGCTGGTACCCAGGCCAGGCTCTCCTTGGTGGTGGCAGTCCCCTTGCCCTCTCTCTGCAAGAGGGAAGAGGGAAAGGCAGGGCGAAGGGTTCACTGGTGGGCCAAGGTGGGGCTGGGCATGGGGTGAAGGGCCCTTGAAGTGGCCGTGAATCCTCTCCTGGGCAGTGCTTTCCTTTCCCTGCCTGAGCAGATATATTTTTCCTGTGGTTCATTGTTTATTTATTTGAGTGTTTTATGGTGAACACTTAGGTATAGATGCTAATTCAGTAACAAGAGAATTAATCAAAATGCCTAGAAAAATTGTTAAGATCCACTCTATAAATTATCCCTGAGAAATAAAGAACACTAAAACCCAGAATCTAATGTTATCTGCCAGCTGCAAGGAGGCTGCAGGGGAATCAGCTGAATGAACTGCCCAAACACAGTCCGGGACAAGGAGGCTGCCTTCTCAGAAGCGAGTGGGGAAGGGGGCACAAGAAGCTGGGTCTGGGCAGAGAGGTGCTCTTCCCCCTCTCCTCCCTGGTCCTCCAGGGGTGCAGACCCCCCTTCCTCCTCCTCCTCCTCCTCCTCCTCCTCCTCCTGCCAGAACGCCACCCTGGCACTGGGCTGTGCCCCCTCCCCAAGTCTCCAGTCTCAGGAAAACAAGAGAGCAGGTCCCTTTGCTGGCGGTCCTCTGCTGAACCCTGCCTCCTGACGGGCCCCAAGGGGGTGAGGGGAAGCTGCTGCCTTTGTCCCTGGTTCCCCTGAGCCAGGGGGCTCCCAAAGCGCCTGCTGCCAACCTCAGCCCAGGAGAGCCCATCAAGGAGCAGAGAACCAGCAAACCAGCCTTGGCTTCTACATGAGGAAAGCAGTGCCCCCCCCCCTTTATTCTCTGGAAAGGCAGCCGCTGGCAGCCCTGCTGGCAAATGGCAAAGGGGGGGATTTGGGTAGCACCTTCAGGCAGCCACCCCACTCCTGAGGGGCCCCTTATTTGGACCTGGGACTAGTTTCCTTAAGCAGCTCCTGGAAAGCTTGGGGGGGGGCTGGCCTCAGTCCCCTCCCTGGATGCCCAGCCAGAGGCTCCTGTCCTTGGAGGACCCAGAGAACGGCTCTCTGCCCCATTTCTTTTGGGAAGGGGGCTGCGCTCACCCAGGGGGCCGTTGCCAGTGCAGTGGCGATCGCTGCAACAACACTTGGGGGGGAGGGGTGTTCAGGGCACATCCTGAGGTTCCACCTGTTCTGGGTGGGGAGCTTATATGTCACACGGGTCACGTGTGAGCTGAGGAAATGGGCTGATATGGCCATCCCATTAAGGGCATGGGGAGGGGAAGGCCCCCTTTCCCCTCGGAGGCTGGTCTCTTTCTCGCTCCCTTCCAGTGGTGACACAGCTGGAGGGCAGGGAACGGGCCCCTCTGGGTCTTCCCCCCCCAGAGCTGTCCTGTTTGCCCTAATCCTGCGCGTGGAGCCAGAGGACAGGGCTAGGGCGCCCCAGCCGCTTGGCTTCTCCTCCTCTGTCTCCGGCCTCAGGTGCCCGGTCAGGCTCTGGAGCTGATGAGGCCATTGCTGGTTGCAGACAAGGTCTGGAGACCTGGGGAGGGGGGTCGGAGGAGGAGGGCAATGGAGCCAGTGCTGTGCGACCAAGAAGAAAGGGGGGAACAGCCCCACCTTTCCCTTCTAAAGCAGGGGGGGCTGTGTGCCCTTGCCTTTGCCAGGCAGTGGGGCAGCCCTATGAGGGGCCGCCTGAGGGTCTCCATGCTGCATGCAAGGGGCAGCTGAGCCAAGACACGGAGCTGCTTCTGATGGGCAGACAGGGCCCTGTGCCTCGACCTCCCCTCTGGCAAGATAGGGACGTGCCAGCCTATTTCCTGGCCTTTCCCCAGGGGCAAGATCTGCCCCACAGCCAGGGTCAGACTTGTCCAGATCCACCTCTGGCCTGTCTAAGACCTCTGGAAGGCTGCAGATGCAATATTGCCCAGGCCGTTGGCTGGTTCTGGACCCTGTGACACAGGCAGGGTCCTGTGGGTGCCTGTGGGTTCTCTGGCCTGGCTCCTGAAGCTGGATGATGCCCACAGGTGAACCAAGGCAACATGCCTGGGCTCCAGAGCACGTTCCTGGCCATGGACACGGAGGAGGGAGTGGAGGTGGTGTGGAACGAGCTGCAGTTCACCGACAAGGCGGCTTTCATGGCGTACGAGGTGGGTGGAGCCCAGAGGAGGAGGGGTCCCTGTGCTCAGAGCGCCCGTCTCTGGCTGCCCCTGGCAGAGGCTCCCTTCCCCTGAAGTGCCCCTTGCCCAACAGGAGACGATCAAGGCCACCTTTGAACAGCTGGTGGTCGTTGACCACCCCAACATCGTGAAGGTGCACAAATACTGGCTGGACGTGAAGGAGAGCAAAGCCCAGGCGAGTGTGCGCAGGGTAGGCCGGGCTGCCTGAGGCTGGAGGGCTGGGCTCAGGGCAAGGGGCTCCAGGAACGTCCCTCTGAAGCCAAGAGGTCACGGGGGAAGGGCGCTGGGGCAGGGTGAGGGCTGGCAGCATCCGGCAGGCCACCGGATCAGAAAGTGGAGCTGGGAAGGGGCTTGAGGGGGACGCCTTGGTTAGTCTCTCTCAGGGGCCGGGCTTGAGGGCTCCCGAGAAGAGGCAGCCTTCCCTGTGGGAGGAGAGGGGCCAGAGCCCCTTAGTGCCTGGGAAGGGGGGCACCCACTGGGCCCACTCTGACCCCTCCCCTGCAGGTGATCTTCATCACCGAGTACGTCTCCTCAGGAAGCCTGAAGCAGTTCCTGAAAAAGACCAAGAAGAACCACAAAGCGATGAATGCCAGGGTGGGTCCCTCCCCCCCCCGCTCCAGCTGCTTGCGTCGGCCACCCTGGGAGCCCCTCCAGAAGGCTGGGCACAGGGCTTCTGGCACCGTGGATGGACCTCTGCGGTGACCCGGCTGGGCCCTCAGGCTGCCCACAGCCTGGGAATGGAGGGGGATCTGGGCGGAGGGGCTGCCGGCCTGCCTTTCTCCCTCTGCTCTCTCCCCAACAGGCATGGAAGCGCTGGTGTACCCAGATCCTCTCAGCTCTCAGGTGAGTCCCAAGTTTCCCCCCCAGCCCCTCCTCAGCCACACTGCCCCTCCTGATGGCTGGCAGTGCCTGTCAGGCGCAGGGCTCCCCCAGTACTCTTTCCCTGCAGCTACCTGCACTCCTGCGATCCCCCCATCATCCACGGCAACCTCACCAGTGACACCATCTTCATCCAGCACAATGGGCTCATCAAAATTGGATCAGGTATGAGGTGGGCTGGGGCAGACCCTGGAGCGCCTGAAAGGAAAGCTAGCCAGGGAGACCCCTACCGCTCCCACAGGGCCCTGAGAAAGACCTGTGGCCTCCCCCTCCCTCCTGGGTCCTGAAGCCCTGATCATCTCTTGGTTGGACCACTGCAACACGCTCTGCCTGGGGCTGTCCTTCAGAAGCTACAAGCGATAGAGAATGCAGCAGTGCAGACCCTTCTGGAGGGCATGCATGTAACACCGCCATTGTCCGCTTGCTTCCGGATCCAACTCAAGGGGTTGGTCATTACCTGTAAAGGATTGTCCACAGAATTTGGGCTGGTGGGTCCAGGACAAGAAGCCTTTTCTGCTTTGGCCCCCGCCTTCTGGAATATTGGAGGTGAGCTTGGCCCCCACCCTCCTGGCCTTCAGGGGAGCCTTGGCTCTGGTGGGTGGCCGAGGGCCCTAGTGGGGCGTTCTAGATGACCAACAGGGTAAAGAGGAGCTGTCCACACCTTTTTCACCTGTCCTCTTGGTTTTTAGCTTCTTGTTTAATTTTTTCTAATTTTAAGTGTTTTGTATTTTTATTTTTCTTATTCTGTAAGCCACCCAGAGTTGCCGTAACAGTGGGATGAATATAAATATAATGAATAAATTGGGGGCCTCAGTCCATTGCTTTCACGCCTGTGCATGCATGTATGTGTGTTGGCTTGATCAAGTTCTGCCATGCTTCCCGTGACCTGCCAATACCCCCACACACAGACACACCCCATGGAAGAACTCTGTGCATGGACCTGCCACGCATGGGCTGGTGTGGTTGGGAGCATCTTCTCCTGTGTGAGAGACGATGCCCACGGAGGGGGAGCTGGTGCGATGGGCTATGTGAAGCGCATCAGTTTCCCAGGCAGGAGGGGAGCACCTTCCAGAAACGGGGGGGGGGGAAGAAGAGGCAGCACAACCTGAAGCCAGGTAGGAGACAAAGAAAGAGAGTCGGGATGGTCCCTTCCTAAAATCTCCCATGGCATATGGGAGTAGCGAGGGTTCAGTCTGGCAAGATTCTGTCTATGGTGTGTAAGCAAATAAAGAACTGACCTCTGGCTGAATTGCTGGCCGTCGTTCTTGAGCTTAGCCTGACACATCGTCCGGGACTTGTTTGCTCAGGATGAGAAGCAAACGCTGGGGTGACACAGCAGCTTCTGGGTAGGAGCCCCCACAACTCTGTAAAATGGCCTTCTTCTCTCTCCCCCACAGTCTGGCATCGTGTTTTTGCAAAGGGTAAGTGAAGCTGCCTGGAGTTGCCTCTTCCCGCCCCTCTCTGCTGGCTCCCGTGTCAGAGTCAGGCCCTTCAGCCCTCACCTGGCTTCAGGACTGTGTCTGGGCTGCCACCCTCTGATGCAGGAAGGACACCCTCGGCCCCAGGCCGTGCTGAGGTTTGGTGGCGTCTGTTCCGGCCTGCCACCTGAGCAAGCGCCTTCCTTCCCTCCCGCAGCCCTTCCGCCCGAACTCCACAGTCCGGGCCGCACAGAGCGGGAAGACCCGCGGAACCTGCACTTCTTTCCTCCGGAGTACGGAGGTGAGAGCAAGTCTCTTCCGGTGGGGGGAGGGGCATGGTCGTTTGGGGCATGCCGGCTCCATGGGACGCTGTTGGCTTTTCAGAGACGGCCGATGGCACCGCAGTGGACATCTTTTCCTTTGGGATGTGTGCTCTGGAGGTAAGGGGCTGCGAGGGCAGAGGCCGAGGTTCCCCCGGCCAGCTTTGCTGCTGGCAAAAGGGGGTCTGGAACCCAGCTGCTGCCTGTGTGGCCAGCCCAGCTCCATCTTGCCCTCTCCCACAGATGGCCGTGCTGGAGATCCAGTCAAACGGGGACTCCTCCGTGACCAAGGAGGCCATTGAGCGAGCTAGGCACTCTCTGGATGACCCCAACATGCGGGTGAGAGGCAGCACAACCCCTCTGAGGTGGGGCAGGGGTGACAGGATGACCGCGATCACCTTGGTCTCCAGCCGCCTGGCGGTTCCCATTCCCCAGTCTTCTGGAATAGCACATAACATTTCCACGGGCCTGAGCTCAGAACTGCAAAATAATCCTGCTTGTCAAGTATGGGCACATGGATGTTACTCTTGTCCTCCTGGGGTTCTGCCCCCCCCTCGGGGTTCTAATGGACAGAGAGAGCTGGAGTTCATGTTATCCCTTCTTTACCATCTACCCATTCGGTCAGTCCAGACTAGAGAGAGGTCATATTATACAGTGTTGCAGGAACCATTTCATACAAAAAACGCGCCCCCCCCCCAAGTGCTATCCATCCATCCATCTCTCTCTTGCTCGCTAAGAAGCAGGTGGCTCCTCATAGTCCTCTGGGTATCAGGCTTCACCCTGCTAAGAACAAGCAGCCACGTTTACAAGAAACTCAAGAAATTCAGAAGAGTAATATTAGGTGGAAGGCCTCCCAAGAAATTCCAGTGATTGTCCTGATTTGAGAACAAGCTCAGTGAGCAACGAACAACCAGCAACTGTTGATCTACCATCAATTTTGCAACATTCAGATTTGCTATCCTCTTGGGGCGAGGAGGGGGGGATCTCCACGACCTTTAGAACCTAATTCTAAGCAAAAACCACTAGATAACTGATTATGTAACGTACAGAGTAAAGAGAAAGAAGGAAGAAAAAAAGAAAAACATATTGAGGTAAAGAGTGATGGGAAGGAAGAGGAAGAGGAAAAGCTGTACTGGGCCCAATTCTTACTAATAGAGAAGAAGTGATAGAGGGAGTTGAAGTTGCTGGAACTTTGGGCGAGAGTGATCACATCGTACTGGTATTCAATATAATGCAAACGCAACCAATAGAACATAATCCAATCAGTGTCTTAAACTTTAAAAGAGCAGATTTTAACAAACTCAGAGAGAGCCTAGGAAAGATTCCATGGATGAAAATCCTAAAGGGGAAAAGAACTCAAGAAGCGTGGAAAACTCTGAAAAATATCTTCATAAAAGCCTAGTCCAGTACAATACCACTGAAAAAGAAAAACAAGACATCTAAGAAGAAACCACCATGACTGCACAAAAATCTCTCTGGTAAACTCAAAGACAAAAAGGACAAGTACAAACAACACAAAGAGGGACACATAACTAAGGCAGAATATGCCCAAATCTGCTAAGGTAACGTCAGGAAAGCAAAGGCTCAGAATGAACAAAGACTTGCAACAAAAGTCAAAGATAATAAAATTATTTCAACATATAAATAACAACAAACAAGCAAGCAGTCGTTCCACTAAAGAGGGAAGATGGCAAGGAAGGAACAGGCAGTAGGGAGAAAGCAGAGCTGCTTAACTTATTCTTTGCATCAGTCTTCACACAAAAAGAAACTATAGCCCAACCTACCAAGAACATTACAATAAACTGTCTAGAAATAAAAATTAAAATAGTAAGGGAACACCTGTCTGATCTTGATCAATATAAATCTCTGGGACCTGATGGATTACATCCCAGAGTTCTGAAGGAGATGGCAGATGTTATCTCAGAACCATTGTATCATATCTTTAAAAAATCCTGGAATTACCTTGAGGAGTGTAAAAGAGCTGATCTGGTTCCCTCCTTCAAAAATGGGGGGAAAAACAGACCCAGAAAACTACAGACTGATCAGCCCAACCTCAATACCTGGAAAGATCCTGGAAAATATAATGAAAAAAACAGATCTGCAAACATTTAGAAATAAAGTTATGCCTAGAAGCCAGCAGGTTTTGTTAAAAGAAGATCACGGAAAGATCCTGGAAAATATAATGAAAAAAACAGATCTGCAAACATTTAGAAATAAAGTTATGCCTAGAAGCCAGCAGGTTTTGTTAAAAGAAGATCACGCCAAACCAATCTTATTTCATTCTTTGAGAAAATTGCCAAGATGCTGTGGACATAATATACTTAGACCTCAGTAAGGCATTCGACAAAGTAGACCAAAACCTACTTCTTGGTAAGCTTGAAAAATGTGGGATAGACAGCATCTCCACCATATGGATTTGTAAGTGGCTGACAAACAGTACTCAATGAGCAGTCCTGAATGGTGCTATATCTACATAAAGGGAAGTAAGCAGTACGGTACCACAAGGTTCTGTCTTAGATCCAGTATTCTTCAATATCTTCATAAATGACAGATGAGGGAATAGAAGGGGAAATCATCAAATTTGCAGGTGACACTAAATTGGCAGGAATAACCAACACCCCAGAAGACAAGCTCAGTATCCAAAAGGATCTTGACAGACTTGAACGATGGGCCTTATCCAACAAAATGAATGTGGAGAAAAGCAAAGTTTTATATTTAGCCAGGAAAAACGAAAGGTACAAGTACAGATTAAGTGAGACCTGGCTCAAAAACAGTAACTGTGAGAGGGACCTTGGAATCCTAGTGGACAACCACTTAAACATGAGCCAGCGATGTGCAGCAGCATCCAAAAAAGCTAATACAATCCTTGATTGTATAAACAGAGGCATAGAATCAAAATCATGTAAAGTATTAGTATTGCCTTAAAAACCTTAGAAAGGCCACACGTGGAATGCTGTATCCAGTTTTGATCACCACATTACAAAAAAGATGTTGAGACTTTGGAGAAAGTGCAGAGAAGATCAACTAAGATGACTAAAAGCCTGGAGACTAAAACATATGAAGAATGGTTGCAGGATTTGGGCATAGCCAGTCTACAGAAAAGAAGGACTGGGGGGGGGGCATGATAGTAGTATTCTGATATTTGAGGGGCTGCCCCAAAGAAAAGGGGGTCAAGCTATTCTCCAAAGCACCAGAAGGCAGGACAAGAAGCAACAGATGGAAACTAATCAAGGAGAGAAGCAACCTGGAACTAAGGAGAAATTTCCTGATTGGGAGAAGAATTAACCAGTAGACACTGCCTTCAGAAGCTGTGGGTGCTTCATCATTGATGGTTTTTAAGAAAAGACTGGACAGCCCCCTATCTGGAATGGTAGATGACACAAAAGCAGGCAAGATAGCCAATGCCCTAGAAAACAGAAATGAAATTCAATAAAATAGAAGAATAGAATAGAATAATAACTTTATTGTCACTTTGAATGTACACTAATAAGCATACATTAAAATGAAATTTCAGTACATACAGCTCTCAAAGGGTCACCACCTCCAATATACACTACATACAGTAAATATGACAAAAATAAATACCGAAATATGCATATACCCACATACATTATATGACAGAGGCAACGCAGTCTAGTTTGGATTATAGATACCTGTGCATGGCCAACATGATACCTGCCAATGTCCAATAACAGATATGGCACAAGAAGAAGAAGTGCATGGCGAGATAATCCTAATGGACAAGAGTTCTTCCTTCAGGAAAAGCCAGGGCCAGGCCTGCCTCAGTTTGAGCCTCTAAGAAAGAACGATCCTTAACTCCACTTGTTGAGAAAGATGTAACTTACTAGAAGTGAAGTGAAATACGGTAGTGCAAAGCCAAAGTGAAATTCAGGGACCCAAATCCCCAAGTCAAACTTCGTTGCCTGCCCATGCTGCCCCCCATGTCCAATCAGATTCAAAGGAGACATTTTCTGAAGGGGGGGGGGCTTCAAGGGTGGGTTGCAATGCAGCTATATTCTGTTCCTAGCTGGTTGACCTTGAGACCTAAAGAGTGAAGTTTTCATTTTTCCTTGAATCCTCCCCCGCCATCCAGTCCCCCTAGAGTTCATGGCAGTCTGGCGCTCAGTCTGCACTGAGTGGAGTGGCAGCTGACAGTCAGATGTGCAGGCATTTCTGTTTTGGGGGTGGGGTGGAGTTCTTGATAAATCACAGGGTGATGAAGTTGCAAGAAAGGCAAGCACAACTTTAGGTGGCCTCCACAGAACCAGCTGGTTCCACTTCCTGCTACTTCAACAAGACCCACCCTGAGAACTGAGATTAGCTGCAGAGAACTTAAGATCCTTAAATAAGAAACTTCTGCAATTGAGTGAAAAGTAATAAACTAGAGGTGGGGAGCTGAAGAAAAACAGGATGAAAACCGAGGGAGCAGGGGCAGCCAGAGCCTACGCGTTGTCCTCCTCATTTGCTGTGTTTACACAACAGACTTAACCGGGTCACAGGCTTAAAGTGCTCACCGCTGTACCTCCACTCACCTCTGAGGTTTGTTTGGGGGCTTAGGGTGGTGTGAACCTGCCCTGCTTGATGAGGCCCATTCTGATGACCCCTAAAATGGGCCCGCACCAGGCTCGGCCAGGGTGGGTCTGCCACCTTTGTCTTCAGAGGGGAGAAGGGCACCACCTTCTGCTCTGGGAATGCCGGCTCCACTCTGGAAGGGAACCTTTCCGGCTGCCACCGAGCGCCAGAGAGCTTTTGCTTGCAGGATTTTCTGTTCATTGAACCAATCTGTGCGCCAGTTCGACATTCAGTACCTCTCAAAAGCTTGCATGAATAGTTTTCATCAGACACACGAAAGACCCTGCTTGGCCAGTTGCCCCTGCCCTCCTTTCTGGACACTCTACAGGTCAGAAGGGCGTGATGTCGGGCGTGGCTGTTTTCTGCCAGGATGAGCTAAACATAGCTAATCAAGACGCCTCAGCCCATTTGGGTCAGCTTACTCCTCCCTGCTCAACCCTCAACTGTCCCTGTGCAGGGCTGGGCTGAGCTGCCTGCCTGAGGGGGGGGGGCAAGAGAGGCTTTTCTCTCTGTAACTATCTCCCCCCTCCCTCTCCTTCCCCCCCCCCCATGCAGGAATTCATCCTGGGCTGCCTCCTCCTGAATCCCAGCCGGCGGCCCACGGCCCACGACCTGCTGTTCCACCGGGTACTTTTTGAGGTCCACTCCCTGAAGCTCCTGGCTGCCCACTGCTTCATCGCCAACCAATGTGAGTTTGGGGGGGGGCTGGGAGCAGGGTGGGCAGGAAGGGCGGCCATGGGGTGGAAAGGCCAGCTGCCCCTGGCTTGGAGTTCCAGTCCTGTGTCTTGCAGACCTGTGGCCTGAAAATGTGGTGGAGGAGAAAACCAAGGAGCTGGATCTCAGTGAGGTGATGGCAGAGATTCGACAGGCAGGGCGGCTGCCTGTGCAGTGGAGGTGGGTCTGGCCCTGAGCAGCGCCCTCAAGGAGGCTCAGGGCCTGCCAGTTGCCACCTGGGATTCCTGGCTGAGATCCTCACCCCCCCAGCCCAAGGCTGACCCTTGTTGCCCTGCCCCCTCCCTCTCCACCAGGGGAGAGCCTAGAGGGCAGGCAAAGCAGAAGCCAGGTCCTGGGTGCACCCATCTCCAGCTGTGGCACGGAGGCTGCTGGCAGCCATGGCACCTTGGACCCTTCTGGCTCTGTTGGGCGGCTGCAGCTGCCACAGACACCTGGCCTAAATTTGCCCTCCCTCCCCTCCCCCCAACCTCCCTAGATATTCAGAGGTCTCTTTCCTGGAATTGGACAAATTCTTGGAGGATGTCAGGTGAGTTTCTCCATCTTCCGCTTCTCCCTCTGCAGCCACCCCACTATCCTTGCTGGGGCCCATTGCCTGACCCACCTCCCTCTTCCTGCCAGGAATGGTATCTACCCCCTGATGAACTTTGCCACCATCCGGCCCCACAGCCTGCCACAGTCCAGTTCCCAGGCCCTGGAAGACCCCCAGAAAGCCCAAACCCCCACACCGGAGCCTTTTGATGTAGAGACGCGGAAGGTGAGGTGGCTTCTACGGATCAGCAGCCCCCTCCCCTTGTTTGGAGCCCAAGGAGGCAAAAGAGGGGGGCTGCCTCTGGGACTCTCCTCTCTTCCATCCTTTGCACCACTTCAGTCTGTTCCCCCCCCCCCGCAGTGAGTGAGGAGGAGGAGGTGGTGGAGGACCTTTCCCCGGGTGGGCAGCAAGAGGTCGGCCCAGGAGCCTCAGGAGGACACTGCTGACGTGTCATGGCGATGGGGTGGGGACTAAAGTTTTGACCAGGAGCAGAGGAGAAAGTCCATTTCCCCTCATCCCCTGCAGGGACGGCTCAGGTGGCCCCAGAGACCCTCACAAAATGGCTGCAGGCCAACACCCGGTGCTGCACCCCCATTTCTCCGGGGGAAAAAGACTAAGCTGCCTGGCCGCCCCTCTTGGCCGGCTGGGGGGGCAGGTGGGAGATGGGTGTTTCTTGGGAGGGGGCTCTCAGCCATGGGAGATGCTCCCATGCAGGGCCAGGGAGCTGAGCTTGGGGAAGAGCCCCAGGAGGGGCAGCATCCTGCACCCCCTACCAGCAGGGCCATGGCTGGGGGGCAGGGGCTCAGGAGGGGGCTTCTGCTGAGGGCTGCCTCTGCCCCCACCAGGTGGTGCAAATGCAGTGCAATATGGACTGGCTGGAGGAGAGGCGGCAATGGCATGTACGTACGGCCTGGGGAAGCGCTTGCAGCTGCAGGCCGGGGGGGAGCACCAGGCCAGGCATCCTGGCAAGCGGAAGCCGGGCCTTTTCAACAGCCCCCCCCCTCACCCTGCATTTACCTAGGTGCCCCTTGGGGTGGGAGTGGGGGGCGTGAGGATTTAAGGATAGGGAGGGGGTTCCCCTCTGGTTCAGGCAAGGAGAGCGCAGGGAAGCTCACGGCGGGCCGTTCATAGTGATCACGAAAGCCCCGCTTGGGGAGGGGTCCTGCAGCAGGGCAAAGGCGGTGGAGGGGCTAAAGGGCCTCCAGGGCTGAGGCAGCACAGTCCAAAGGCGCTCTCAGGTGGGACAAAAGTCATTCTATAAAGCTTGCTTATCTTTGAAATTGCGCTCCAAACAGCGACACCTTCTCTGGTATACATTCGCTTTGCCAAGAATCCTTTCTTAGTAGTTTTATGGATAGATTTTGGAAGTGCCCTGCTCTCCTTCCTCTGCCCCAGAGGGCCCCAATACATGCTAACCTGTGCCTCCCTAACAGCTGACCCTCCTCCTCATCCTGGAAGACAAGCTCCACCGCCAGCTGAGCTACGACCTGCTCCCCAGTGAGTCTCTCCCACTTCCCTCCTGCTGGGGGGTACAGAGGTGGGGGATGGGCAGCCATGCCAGCTGTGCCTTCGGGTCCTGGACAGGGTCTCCCCCTGGGTTCCTAAGGCAGGTGCAGCTCCCTCCTTGCCTGAGGAGAATCTGGAAAAGGCCATCCCACCCCAGGCCCTCCAACACCCTCCCCCCCCATGGGGATTTGTTTATTCACGTGGCTAGGTGGCCATGAATTTTTCCAGCCTGAGGAAGGCCTGTAACAGGAGATCTGGAAGGTCTGCTGAAGCAGCCAGGTGCCATGCTTGGCAAAAATTGGTCTCCCCAGGGAAGCTGGCCCAGGGGCCACACTCCCTAGAAGCAGGGCCCTGCGGGGGCTTCTCTTGGGAGAAGCAGCCCTAGAGGGGGGAGGGGGGAGAAGCAGCCCTAGAGACACCCGCGTCCCAAGCCTTGAGGGGCTTCACGAGGGACCACCAGGCACCTTGAATTGTGCTCAGAAACAAGCTGGGAATCAGAGTTGCTCTCAAAGCAGAGGGGCTGCCTTGCAAAGGCCACTAGCTGGCAGAGCAGGTGGGTCCCTGCAAGGGCTCCCCAGCCACTCCGCCGGTCCAGGCCCAGCCCCTGAACTTTGCAGGAGGGCCAAAGGCCGACCTGGTGAGGCTGGCAATCCCTGCTCCTCCACAGGCGACAATGCCAGGGACCTGGCGGCTGAGCTGGTGCAGTACGGATTCATCCGCCAGGTGAGCCTCCTGCACCCCCCACCATCACGGAAGCGGCATCGGGGCGGTTCGCCCGGCAGACTTAAGCGGGGGTGTATGTGTGTGTGTCCAGCAGCACAGCCAGAGGACCACCGCCCCCCCCCCTTGTGTAGCCCTCGGGAGCTCCATGTGGCTGGAGCTTTTACACGTCCCTCCTGCCAGGGGGCTCTGGGTGGGGGGCGGGGCTCCGTGGAAGGGAGCCCTTGGGGGGGTAGGGGGGAGGAGGAGGGCCGGGACGCTCCCTGGGGCCTCAACCCTCCTTCCCTCCGCTCTCTTCCAGGACGACTGGGAGAAGCTGGCGGCGTTCCTGGAAGGCGCCCTGCACCGGCCCCAGCTCTTCCCCGCCCGAGGCGCCGGCTCCAGGCCCGAGGCCGGCGGCCAGGACGGCCCCTGAACCGGCAGAGGCCGAGCGAGGGAAGAGGAGAGGAGCCGGCTGCCCGCCCGGCCGCCTCCTGCTCCGACGCCGCCCACCCTGCCTTCCCCTCCCCCTCCCCTCTCTCCCCTCCCAGCGGAGGGGGCGTGGGCCGGGAGCGCCGCCGCCCAGGAGCCCCTTCCTGGGATCGCCCACGGGGGGAGGGGGGACAGGCGGAGAGCGACTGATCCTCCTGGCGGCCGCCGCCTTTGCCCTGCCCCGCCCCGCGTCTAAGCACCGCCCACTCGCGCTCTGCCAGCTCTTGACGTTTCCCCCCGCGCGGCACGCTCCCTCCGAGGGCGGGTGGGCGGGGCGAACGGGAAAGGTTCTGGCCGGGGCTCCGCCGCGTCCCGAGGACGCCCCCTACAGGCTCAGCGGGGCGTCTGGCGGCAATCAAAAGGCTCGCGCAGGCGCCCTGGCCGTCATCCCCTCCGGAGCCGCCTCGCGTTAGCCCGGCCTCCCGCCGCCTGGTTCTCGCGAGATTGCGGAGCGCGGGGCGCGAGGCGGCGGCGGCGGTGAAGATGGCGGCGGTTGCGGCGACCACTACCACCACCACCACCGCGGCGGCGCTCTCTCTGGTAAGCGGCCGGGCCGGTCGGAGCGGAGGAAAGCCGCGCCACGGAGATGCGGGGCGTCCCCGGCGGAGCCGCGGACGGGGCGGGAGGCGGAACTGCACTTCCCCCCGCGCTCCCCTTTCCCTCCCTCGCGGGCGGGCAGGCCGGCCTCCTGCCCCCCCCCTCGCCCGTTGCAGGAGGTGCGCCCGGACGGACCCCCGTCCCAGCCAGGCCGTTTCCGGAGCCAGGCCGCGCCCTCTAGGTAGGGTTGGGCCCCGAGCCTCTCGCGGAGCTCGGCGGGCCCCGAGGCCTGGGGTGCTGTCCGGGCCGCTGGCCGCCAGCGGCAAATCGAGGGGCCCAAGCTCGCTGCACGTGAGGGCTGCATGGGAATTGGGGTGGGGTGAAGGATGGGGCTGCCCCCTAGGCTAAGGCCTCAACCCGAAGAAAGAGGTGCCTCCCCCCTCCGCCCCCCCAGCCGGGCCCCCGATGCTGGAGGCAGGAGCAGCTGCCCTCCAACCCCCACCCAGCGCATGAGCCTTGGAGGATGGAAGGGAAGGGGGGGCCCTGGCCTGGGCTCCCTCCCCCGACTTCCGCGCCCCCCCCACGAGCCTTCCCAGCAAAGGGCAAGGCAGAGGCCGATGACCTAATGGCCGGGTCCCCCCAGTCGCCCTGCAGGAGGGTCTCCTGAGCGGCTCCCCAAGGGACACCTGCCGGCATGCCCCCTCCTGCCATGGGGCTATTCACAACCCTTTGGGTCCAGCCCCCTGTCCTTTTCATAGCAGCTCTCCCAAGGCCCGTAGGTCAGGAACCCCCGCCTCGCCTCCCCCCCAAGGGCTCCTGAGCCACGGGGTTCCGTCTGCTTTCTTAGAGTCCACAGACTGAAACCTTTGCCAGATAAGACTGTTGGACAACGTCATTTCAGACTTTTTCTAGCTGATTTCTAAGTCAACAAAGGCAAAAGATTCCCTCTCTGCAATATTCTCTACTAAGAACTCACAGTGGTCCTCCATGGATGGTCTGACCATCTTTCCCTAGATGGTCTGGATCATAAAAAGTGAATCTTGAGGACTTGGAAAAAGTTCCCTGTGTTTTCAACTTCACCACCTCTGGATTGGGCCTCTGCACAACCTGGCTGGTGGAAATGGCCAGGCAGGAACTGGGAACTTGATTCAAGCTATGGTCAATCCATTTGAGGGAAGGTGAGGCCCCAGAAGTCCTGAAAGAGATGTAGGTCCATCCACTCCTCCAAAAGCTAAATCTGAATCCAGCAGTTATGAATAACTTCCATTATATCCCAAACCTTCCCTTTTTGGAGAAGGTTATTAAGAAAGAGTGGGACTGCAGTTATAAAAGGCTCCAGAGAAAATGGATGACAGTCCGGTTTCATACCTGACCGTGGGATAAGAGACGGCTGATGGTCCCGCTGATGGTTGACCTGTGGAAGGACTCACATGAAGGGAGTGCAAGCATCCTTCTCTTCCTAGACTGTCCAGTGGATTGCGATGCTGCCAGGCACAGCATCCTCCTGAACCACATCTGAGGACTGAGAGTTGCTCTGGTAGGTCCGCTCCTACCTGATGGTTTCCGTTGGGCGTAGCAGAGGAAAGAGTCTAGTTGCCAGATTCTCTGTTACGGAGTGCCCCAAAGCTTCATCCTTAACTGTGGTGTTTAACGGTTAACTTTAAACTCTCAGGAGAGGTTATAGTTTGGGGTGAGTTATTATCTGATACATTATAAAAGTGTCCAGCACTATAGTACAGCACCACCCTGGGCCCAATCACTCCTATAATTCTCTTCTCCCCCCCCCATCTTTTCACCTCTCCCTCCCTTGGGGGTAACAGACACCCTTGCAATTTCTGAATGCAGAAATCAAACTTTCACTGCTAGAACCTGATAAATGCATCCTTGGAATCATGAACTGCAAAACATTCAGCCATAGTCATGGGCAATAGGACTTCATGGCAGTAGAAAATTAACGGGAAAAGGAACTCGGAGCTCAAAAAGCGGATACCAAATGCCCAACTACAGTCAAGTCCAGTGGGGACAAAATGTCAGATACTGCAGAAGCGAAGTGGTTACTCGCTTAAAAGTCCTGGTTACCTTGCAGGAGTCTGTATTGTCTGATAGGAGGTCAAGAAGGTAGAAGTACAGAATGAATGGTGGTTGCAAAGGTTTCTAAGAGCCACCAAAAGGACTTTAGGTTAGGGATGTGCAGCAGAAAAGGTGATTCAGAGGGGAAGGTGACATGTAGGTCTCTTCAGTTCCACATCAGTGGCTTAAGGGCATTAAAAATAATGGGGTAGGGGGAGGAATCCGTGTTTGAGCTACTCAAACAAAAAAGAAGAGAGATGACTTCCCTTTGAATTTTCCAATTAAAGAGGATGTATTTCCCCTGAAAATTGTGAAGGGCAGAATGAAGGATGGGACTAAAACCCGAGACTGATAATTGCACGATTAGGAATAGAAGTTGGGCGGTTGGGCTGATCTCCAAGCTTGGCGATTTGGCTGCCAAATTGAGGTAAAATGTTTGCAGCCAAACCGCCAAGCTCAGAGATCAGCCCAACCAGAAACCAGAGCTACTAATATTCAAACAGATCTCAAGGAATAGAGGTACTCCCCACTTACTGTCTCATCCAGCAACTGCTCAGAGCTACAGTGACCCTGAAGAGGTAGGGTCACAAAAGGCCCTCCAACTTGCAGCTATCGCCACATTCCCACAGTCAACATGATCGCAGTTTGAGCACTTTGCAACCACTTTACAATGATAATGGTATCGTGATTGCCACAGCAGGCTTCCAGCAAGCAGAATCAGTGGGGAAGCCGGCAGGAAGTTGCAGGTTGGGAGGGTGGATGTCATGTGAGGAGGTTGTGCTTAATGACCCCAAGTGGTTTGCCTAACGACTACAGTTGTGAGGCCAATGTGACCATGTGAAGTTTCACTAAAAGACTGTCACTCAGTGATGGTATTCTAGTCGCAATTGTGGTCGGTAAATGAGGACAACTGGTGCCTTTTTTCCTCCTTTCAATGGGTTAAATAAGTGGGAAATGACTGAACATCTGGACAACCCCTTAGGTACTAGCTGAGAAATGCTGTACAGCTGCATAAAGCATCAGCCGGCTAGCAGAGAGTGATTGGGTGAGAGGCAGGGACCCAGAGAATGGCTTTCTCAATTTAAGTATCAAGAATCATATTGTTCTGAATTTACTACGATGCTGGTCCTTTCCCTCCCCCTCCCATCTGAGTGAAACTGGGCCTCCCTGACCCCTCCGCGTGGGTCTCCTCTGTTCAGGTGGGCTTTCATGAGTGTCTCTCCAATTTCAGGGCACGGAAACGGTTAAGGTGGAAAATGGGCAGAGCACGTCAGCCAAGCTGGGGCTCCCTCCTCTCACCCCGGAGCAGCAGGAGGCTCTTCAGAAGGTGAGCAGCTTGACCGAGGTCATCCAGCCTAGGCATAGCCAGAGAGAGAGCGAGCGAGAGAGAGAAGCACGGGCAAGGATCTTTTCCTTTCCCGGCAGGGCCCTGCCAGGAATGTACAGCCGCCTTCCACACGACTGGACTATAGCCACATTTGGGGATTTCATCCAGCTAATCAGTGAGGTGCTAACAGATGCAGAACAAATTAATGGGCATTAACACGAGTTAGCCCAAAACTAGCTGCATGGATGCCAAGAAAGTTGGTGCTTTTAGGGCAAGTGCGCATCGCTTTGTGCTGATGGCTGTTGAGTTACATTCTGCGTACATATATTTGCATGTAATTACCCACTCGTCCACCCCCTCTCTCTTCGTAGGACTAAAATCCAAAACAGAACTCAGAATGGACACTCCAGGTCCCCCAAGTAGCCGGGACCAAACCCTTCCTGGAGTAAAGCAGCTTTAACTAATACTTAGGAAATTGACCGGGCGGAGGGCTGTCTGGAATGAGGACCGCCATAGGAAAACCTGCCCCGAATTCTTTGGCCTCTTGTTAAGTAGGGCTGGGCAGGCAGAGGATACTGGACTCCCAGCAGAGAACCGGTAAAAAAGTGTCCCACAGAGGCGAAGGTTTTAAATTCCCTGTCGGAATCGTCAGGAAGTGTATTGAAAATGAAACGGACCCCATAGGAAGGACCAGCTGATCAGATCGTGTTCGGACTTCTTCCTATTACTCAAGATCAGTCTTGCTTGAGAAGAACAGTGACACAGCTGGGGAAGGTGCATGAAGAATCACCAACCTTGCCAGGGGATTGGGGTCGATTTCCTCTAGGAAAAGTGAGGGAGGGTCCTTTTTAAGCTCAGAGGAGAGGCAGCCAAAGGTTTATGAAGTCACGCGCGCTGTTGGTGACGGGGAGGGTGGGGTTTCTCCCTCTCCCAATGGCAGAACTGGGGTTGATGCATGGCAGCCCAAGGCGAGGAGAGTGCTGTTACTTTACCAGCTGGTGGGCACTGGTAGGAGAGGAGGCCAATCCCCCCTCCTGCATTGGTGCTGCTGGGCTTCCTTGGGGCATTGAGTCAGTCCCAGGGGACCCTACAGGCTGGGCCAGAGCTCCAGCTTCGTGGCTCCCCAGCAGCCAGGCAAGTGTTCTGGTCTGGTCTGGCTGGCTTGTGGAGCAGCTGAAGGGAAGGCGAGTGCCGTCCCAGAATCTTGTTCCCAGGTTTGTTGCAGAGGTTCCATCAAGCTCCTGCTGGGCGAGAGTGTCCTTTCTGAGATGGTCTCCAGCGGAGAAAGTGATCCCTGGGCAGGGATTGTTCCTTCAGGGAGACCACCTGTGTGAGGCCCATCCTATGTTACTGTGGAAATAAATTAGGAAACTAGCTTTATTTATTTACTTAAAACGTTTATATAGCTGCTCATCTTATATTGAACTCTGGGTGGCTCCGTTGCCGACAGTCGGAACAGCACCAATGATAAAAACGACATAATACATACCTTATATGGTTCTAAAACTCACATTCCCATAAAACCTCTTAACTGAGAGAAATGGTGCAGAGTAGAATAGAACAGAACAGAACAGAACAGAACAGAACTGGAAGGGACCTTAGAGATCTTCTAGTCCATCCCCCCTGTTCAAGCAGGAGAACCTATACCATTTCAGACAAGTGACTGTCTAGCCTCTTAAAAGCCTCCAGTGATGGAGCTCCCACAACTTCTGGTGGCAAGCTGTTCCACTGGTTAATTGTCCTCACTGTTAGGAAGTTTCTCCTTCATTCCAGGTTGCTTCTCTCTTTGGTCAGTTTCTAACCATTGTTTCCTGTCCTTCTCTCTGGAGCTTCTGTGAATAATGTGGCCCCCTCCTCTTCTTTGTGGCAGCCCCTCAGATTCTGGGATGCTGCTATCCTGTCTCCCCTATTTCTTCTTTTCTTTAGACTGGCCAAACCCAAGTCCTCCAGCCGTTCTTCCTATGTTTTAGTCTCCAGGTCTTGGATCATCTTAGTTGCTCTTCTCTGAACTTTTTCCAAAGTCTCAACATGTTTTTTGTGATACGGTGACCAAAATTGGTTGCAGTATTCTAGGTGTGGCCTCCCTAGGGTTTTATAAAGCGGTACTAATACTTCATGTAATCTTGATAGGACAATCATTTTTGAACCAAGGCTAACTTAACAGAACGGGTCCAAAAAGTGGGACCCATAACTCCCATGGAATTGAAATTTGGCAAATTTTATAAAACATTCTATGACATAAAATTATTGTAAGGCATTTTACGACAATAGAAAATGGTCCCCCTGGCCTAATTGGGGGGGGGGGCTGATGGAGGGAGGAGGGTGCGTGTGAGCAGGAGGGCCACCTTCTCCCTGAGTCTCATGTGCTTCGAGCTGGAGCTTTGCCAGCTGCTGGTCTCTGTGACTTTGGTTTCTCCCCTCTCTCCTCCTAGGCCAAAAAATACGCGATGGAGCAGAGCATCAAAAGCGTCTTGGTGAAGCAGACGATTGCCCACCAGCAGCAGCAGCTCACCAACCTCCAGGTGAGGCCCTGCCAGGATGCCCTTGCTTGCCTTTGACATGCCCTCCCCTCCCCCTCCCCTCCCCCCTCCCCAGGGCAGCCCCTTATGCACTTAGAGCCACTGCCAATCCTGAGATCTGCCTGGAGTGCTGCCTTCGGCCTGCCATGACGTCCAGGCCTAGACACTGCCGCCTGCGGAGGGAAGCTTAGCTGCTTGGAGAGAGAGGGGGGGGAAAGTGTGTGTGTGTGTGTGAGTGTGAGAGAGAGAGAGAGAGAGAGAGAGAGAGAGAGAGAGAGAGGCTGGCGTGGGAGGCAGCAGTCGGCCTCACAGGCAGGGAGGGTCAGGGAGGGTCTGTGGTCTTGCAGGGCAGCGGGAGGGGGGCTGGTAGCTGCTGTCTGAGCCCCTCTTCCTGAGGAGTTACAGGGTGGGGCGGCTTGGGGCAGCTCTGGCTGCTGCGGGTGTATGTGTGTGGGGGGCTGTCCCTATAGCTAGTTGTCTGCTGAGGGCTAAAGACTGTCCTGGACCTCCCTGCTTCGGCTGCCCAGGGTCGGCCGGGGGTGTTCAGTGAGGAGGAGGAGGAGGAGGAGGAGGCAGTAGGCAGGCAGGCGAGGCCTCTTTCTCCCACTTGAGTTTTGACAAACCCCGTGGTGTGCTCAGCTCCCACAGACTGAACTCTGTCTTTACTGTCTTTCAGATGGCAGCAGTGACAATGGGCTTTGGAGATCCTCTCTCACCTTTGCAATCGGTCAATAGACACATTCACTTCTTCTGGGCACTTGGTCTTAGTCAGGGCCTAGCCTGGGGGAGGACGTAGCTGTGGCCTCCCTCTCCCGCCAATCCCCTGCTCTGGATATTACCCCCCCCCCATCAGCCAAGGCCAAGTATAAGCTCCCCAGTGGAAGACCTTGAGCTGGGGGCAGCTGGGATCCCTGGAGGTACTGGCCAGAGAGACAGAGAGAGAAAGAGAGAGAGAGAATGAGAGAAAGGAAGGAAGCATTAGTCTCAAGCAGCGGGAGAACTACCTTTCTAGGGATGCTGAGGTCCTGGCCTCAAAGTAACTGCCAAGGTAACTCACCAGAGGGCCAGCTTGAAATGCTAGAGGCTGGTGGCCAGTGGCTGGGGCTCGGCCAGCTCTCCCAGACAAGTGGAAGGGTGCTAGGAAGGGGATGCTGGCTGGTACTGGGGCAGAAAGATGGTGGCCGTGGGGCCTAGCTGCCAGGGCACAGGTTGCTTGCTTTTACAGCCTTGGCACGGGCCAGCATACGAAGGCAAGCCAGCAAGCGGCAGGCCAAGCCTTCTCCTGGAGAGACAGGTGCTCCTTCCTTCCGCCTGAATGCCAGCCACGTGGCGCACCTGGGCAGGAGCCAGAGGTCTGCCTTAATGTGGTGGTGGATCTTGCGGAGGGCCCCAGCTCCTGCTGTGTATCAGGCAGACAGGTTGGCCTAGACTGATCCTCTTGGAGCTGTTGAAGAGTCCGGCTCAACGGAGCTGCCTCTGGGGTTAGACCACCCAGGTACTCTGAGCTGGGACCAGAAGGACGGGCTTAGCTTAGTTTCTGTGGGGCAGGTGGAAGGGAAGCAGAACTGGGTGCCCACCTCAGAACAGCCGCTCAGTCTGGTTCTGGTTCTGGGATGCTCGATGGGCAGCCAGATTGCTGGGTCGGGGGGGGGGGGAAAGCAGGTAGCCCAAGTAGCCAGGCAGCCCCCATGGGCTTCATTCTAGATGCCCGTTTCCCCTCTCCCTAACTCTTTGCTCTGCTGGCTCCTGAACGCTGGGAGTGCGTGCCCTTCGTTGAGTTTGTCCAGTGGCGCTGGCTGTCCTGATGTGCAGCAGAGAGCCTCTGCCTGCAGAGAGCCCCTCATCTCTCTGGGGAGGAATGAGACACACACACACACACACACACACACACACACCGACTTGTTTGGAAGGGAAGCTGAGATCGGAGGCTTGGCCTGGCATCTGCCCAACGCAGTTCTCTCCAGGGTTGGGGAGGGATTGAGTGGCAGGCGTGCCCCAGAGAAGGAGTAGGGAGAACTGAGGTTTCCTAGCCTTATAGCTCCCCCCCCCTGCAGTCATGAGAAGTGTTGAGGGCCTGCTGCAAAGCCCCCAAGGTGCTCTTGGCTCTTATGGACAGCCAGCCAGTGTCCCCAGCTTCTGAGGAGGACAGGAGTAGCCTTGGTTTTTTCTTCCAGCTCCAGCTGCTTGTCCTGGGCCCGGCTGTGCTGCCAGGCAGGGGAGCCGCTGCCCGGCCACTGAACCATAGTGGTGAATCTGGGTTGTAGCTTGGCTAGACTTTTGGCAGAAGAAATACGTCAGCGTGGACCTCCTGCTACTGTACATCCTTGGGACAGTGTCAGACGGTTCCTTGCCCCAGCTGGCCTGGCAGTGGGAGAAAGGTGTTGGCATTGTGGCCGTTGTTGGTTCCCAGAGGCGCCTGCCGAGAGGGAGAGGCAGCGTCCTGGGGTGGGGGGTATTTCAGGGGAAGACAGAGAGGAGGTGCCCAATCTGGATCTCTTGCTGTGTGGGGGCAGAATCGTGGGGAAGGGCCCTTTTGGGTGGCAGAGGGAGGGCAAAGGTGGGCTGGGCTAGTTCCCCCTCGGGGAGCCTCCTGCTGCTCCTGGGGAGGGGGGCACGGGAGAGCTGCTGGGCCTGAGCTTCCCTCCTGCTCTGACCAGCCAGACCTTCTCTCCGATACAGATGGCAGCGCAGCGGCAACGGGCCCTGGCCATCATGTGCCGGGTCTACGTGGGCTCCATTTACTATGAGCTGGGAGAGGACACCATACGGCAGGCCTTTGCCCCCTTTGGGCCCATCAAGAGTATCGACATGTCCTGGGATTCCGTGACCATGAAGCATAAGGTGAGGGGGACTGGGACTTGGGGGGGGCTGTGGGGTGGGAGGAGTGCATGAGCGTGCTTTAAGCCCCCTTTTCTGCTCGGCCAGGGCTTTGCTTTTGTGGAATATGAGGTCCCTGAAGCTGCTCAGCTGGCCCTGGAGCAGATGAACTCAGTGATGCTCGGAGGGCGGAACATCAAGGTACGTGAGGCCGGCTGGGGGGAGGCTTGGGGGCAGCAGTGTCTCTGCGTCCGGTAAAAGGGGAGAGCCGTGCCACCTGCCTGCCCCAGGGCCTACCAGCAGGGCTGAGGTTTCTGCAGGGGTGCATCCGGAGCTTCTTTAGAAACAGGCCAAGGGCTTTGCCCAAGGCCATCCGGGACCCCTGAACGGCAAAGGCTTCTCCTCCCCATAGTGGTGGACGGCTGGTCTGCCTGCCTGCCTGGCGCTTGCAACTCATTTCGTGGCAAGGAACCTTGAGAAGGGGTTACAAAGCCAGGTTAACGAAACTTCCTTGCTGTATTCCCGTGACGCGGTGGGCCAAGTGGCAAAAACAAATCGGAACTCAGTGCAGTGACTGGCTTAACGCAAGAGTCTAAGCGCAGGCCAGGTTCCCCTGCTCCCTCCTCTGGCATGCCAGGGTTAGTGAGATGGAGGGGCTGGGCTGGGAACGAGGAGGTCCAGGTTCACCTTGCTGGCCACTGACACGTCCTCTTCCCAACCTACCCCACGGGGTTGCCTTGGGAATAAAATTGGCGGCAAGAAAAAAAGACAGGGTGTAGGCCTAATGAGTAACTCTGGATGTGGGAACATTTGTTAACCCATAGTTTGCTGAATCACGGTTTATAGAATGATAGGCTTGTAGAACAGGCTACTGTCCCCCTCCCCTTTTAGCTGAGCATGTTGGCTAGGCCAAGTGCCCCCGTGGCAGGAGGTTGAGAAGGTGGTGCTCTAGGGGCCTGGCGCTGCCCAGAGGCCCTCACGGATTGTCTTCCTGCAGGTGGGGAGGCCCAGCAACATTGGCCAAGCGCAGCCCATCATCGACCAGCTGGCGGAGGAGGCTCGAGCCTTCAACCGCATTTACGTGGCGTCGGTGCACCAGGATCTTTCTGACGACGACATCAAGAGTGTCTTTGAGGCCTTTGGGAAGATCAAGTCCTGCACGCTGGCCCGGGATCCTACCACGGGGAAGCACAAGGGCTACGGCTTCATCGGTAAGCCCTGGGGCCAGCTGCCCCACTGCTGGGGGCCCAGAGCCGGCGCTCAGTTCTCCATGTTGCTCTTTCTGCCCGTTCAGAATACGAGAAAGCCCAGTCCTCGCAGGACGCCGTCTCTTCCATGAACCTCTTTGACCTGGGGGGTCAGTATCTCCGTGTGGGCAAAGCGGTCACCCCGCCCATGCCTCTGCTGACCCCGGCCACCCCGGGAGGCCTGCCCCCTGCAGCAGCCGTAGCCGCAGCTGCTGCCACGGCAAAAATCACCGCTCAGGTAAGAAGCAAGACCCGGGGAGCGGAGTTGGGGGGGAGGGCTTGATCCAAGGGGAGGCGGTAGCCCTCGCGGACAGATTGCCCTTCCTGCCATGCCCCTCTCCTTGACCAGCAGTAGCACCAGTCCCACATCTGAGGGCAGAGAGCAGCCTACATCCCCTTCCCTCTGCAAGCTCCGGCAGGCTTCCACCCTCCGCATCAGGGAGCGGGAGGGGACCGGAGGCTCAGCTTGTGTAGCTGCTCTGCAGGCTCCTGTGTGGAGCGCCTGTCCCTCCTCCCTCTGCTGCCCCGGCTCGAGCCTGGCTAGTGTCTCAGGGACTGGGCAACGAAACCATCAGGCAGGCAAAGGCGAATACTGGCCTGAGAGGCCCCTCCCGCTCTGGTGGGCCCAGGGAAGCCGATGGCTGTTTACCGCCAGAGGACGAGCCCCCAGCACGGCCTCCGCCACACCAGCGGGGCTTCTCCCTGGGGGGGCTCCCATCTGTGGGCTTCCTCGGGTGCGACCTTGGGGTGCAGAAGGAGCCCCATGGCTGCAGGAGCCATAGCAGAGCTGGCTTTTCTCTTGTAGGAAGCCGTGGCAGGGGTGGCGGGTGCCGCCGTCCTTAGCACATTAGCCACCCCTGGACTGGTGACCCCAGCCCTGACCCTAGCGCAGCCCCTGGGGGCCTTACCGCAGGCTGTGATGGCAGCTCAGGCACCAGGAGTCATCACGGGTGAGTGGCCTGGCAGCTGGAATGTCTGAGTTCCCGTGGTTATCCCCTCCCCCTTGCGCAATTACCTGATTGCCTTTTGGGTGTTCAGCAACAGAGCTGCATTGATGGCCATTTGCAGAGTGCTGTGGTCACATGACTGTGCATTTTACGAGAGTTTTGCCCGCTTCCGGTTTTCAGCAAAATTGCATCACAGTGAGCGATAGATTTGTTTCATAACTGCTTCAAAAAGTCATAAAAATCAGGTCGATGATGTGACTGACCCGTTTTACGATTTATGACTGTTAACAGGCAGGCTCCATTACAGTTGTGGCTGGAGGATCACTTGTCTTTCCTTCCTTTCTGTGAAGCGGAAGGACAGAGAGAGTCACCTGAGCCTTGGGGGGGGGGTATTGAGCTTCTTCCTGAGAATTTTCACTTCTTGTTGATACAACTGTCTGCCATAGATGCGGTTGGCTGCTGTGGATGTTGTGAGTTGAGAGACTGCCCGTTTCTCTAAATTTGGGTTGATTGTGCGTATTGATCTGGTGGGATTACCATCCTTGCTTGAGATGCCGTGGATAAAATTCTGTTTAGCTTTGGGAGTGGAGCATGAGGGCACATGGGTGACTAGTCCTTTTCACGTGTGTGTTTTTCCTCCAGGTGTCACGCCAGCTCGCCCACCTATTCCTGTCACTATTCCCCAGGTGGGTGTGGTGAACCCCATCTTGGCCAGTCCCCCAACGCTAGGCCTATTAGAGGCCAAGAAGGAAAAGGAGGAGGAGGAGGTTTTCCAGGAATCTGAAAGGCCAGAGATGCTCAGTGAACAGGAGCACATGAGCATCTCTGGCAGCAGCGCCCGCCACATGGTGATGCAGAAGCTTCTCCGGAAACAAGAGGTGAGTCCTCCAGCAGTGCCAGTGGAAGGGCTGCCTGGGATTGGCCTCCAAACTAAGCCAGTCATGGAAGAGCGGTGGACCACCTCCCATCTCGGTGATGGAGGGAACAAAACAAGGCTGGGCGGAAGGCGACTCCCTTGAACGCCTCGAGTCCTGGGAGGTGACCTTTCCCTGCTTTTTTCTTCACCACAGTCAACAGTGATGGTTTTGCGGAACATGGTGGACCCCAAGGACATTGATGATGACTTGGAAGGAGAAGTAACAGAGGAATGTGGCAAATTTGGGGCTGTTAACCGAGTCATCATCTATCAAGAGAAGCAGGGTGAGGAAGAAGACGCCGAGATCATCGTCAAGATCTTTGTGGAATTCTCCATGGCCTCAGAGACTCATAAAGCCATCCAAGCACTGAACGGGCGCTGGTTTGCGGGCAGGAAGGTTGTGGCTGAAGTGTATGACCAGGAGAGATTTGATAATAGCGACCTCTCTGCATGAACTCTTTCACAAAGAGACTTCTCTTTCATTTTTCTCAATGACTCCCTTTCCCCGTGTTTTCCGGAATATTTTTGGACCAGCATTATCCTGTGTTGTACACGTAGTTGTTGGTAAAGATGCCAGGAAGAAAATCCTTCTGTTGTCCGTTGTACGTGTGAGAGCATTACCTCCACAGTGGCAAAATGGGAATGCAGGTTGGGACAGGTAGCCATTCCCAGGCAATTTATTTATTAGGCACCAGATCCCAAACAGTAAGTTTGGTGGTGTTGCTGCATTTTCACTTCAGACTAAAATTGACCTCCTTGTCAATTCCAACAAATTGAAAAACACCAGTTTTTAACAAGAAAACCAGTACATTAGTCTTTGCTTAACGTCTCTTCCACACTAAAGGTTTGCCCTGTCCCCCGTCCACCCCTAGGGGAGCAGTGCTCCTTTCCATTTCTTAGCCGAGGGAGCCAGCCTTATCCAAAGACATTTCCGTGGTCATGCAGCGAGCACGACTGTACGTCAAGACACGGAATGTGGTTATCTTCCCACCAAAGTAGTACCTATTTACCTACTCACATTTGCATACATTTGAGCTGCTAGGTAAGCAGGCACTGGGGCCAGGAACGGAAGCTTGCCCTGTCATGCAGCACTTGGATCTTGAACCCAGGCTGTCTGCTCTCCAGCTGACAAGCTCCAGGAGCTACCCTACTCTTCTTTCCCGCTACATAAAACAATGAGAGCCTCCAGCCATGTTTGGTCCAGAATCCCATTTCCTGCAAGGGCTGGCCTGGAAGGGGAGGAAGTGGAAGTGGGGAAGCCCAGAAGCAGGACAGACCATCTTCCTTGTGAGGGAATACGCCTGCCCTAGTAGGTAATGGTCCCTCTGGGGTCCCCCGTGGTTAGGTCTCGGAAGACCCTAGGTAAGGCGGGCCCCTGGAGGGAAAGAAGGCTGCTTGCGCTGGAGGAAGGGAAGCCCCCACCCCCTCAGGAGATTCAGCCCACCGGGCTAGTCTTCTGGGCTGGCTCGGGTGTGTGTGTGTGTGTGTGTGTATACGTCCCCATTGTGTTGGGAGGTAGATCTAGGGGCCTGCGGGGGGGGGGCTCTGGTCTCTTGGGCCCCCTCCCCCGCCGCTGCACCATTCAGGGAGGCCTGGCTGGGAGAGCCCAGGGCGGGCGTGGACGGAGGCGGACAGCATCCAGCTGCAGTTTCCAGCCGCCCAGGGCTCACCATCCCGGAGCCAGAGCAGGAGCAGCGCCCGCCTTTGCACGGGTCCCTCTTGGCCGCCCCCGGACCCGCAGCCCTGCTCCCTCTATCTCGCCCTCGGCCGCTTCCCAGCTGGACTACTGCCGTGCGCTCCGCGCGGGGCCGCCCTCCGAGATCCTGTCGGGATTGCGCCGGCCGCTTGCGGGGCCGCCCCTCTCGGGGGTATCTTCCGCCCCACGGCATTGGCGGCGGCGGGGCCCAGGGCCGGAGAGCTCCTTCCGCTGCTGCCTGGACCGGAGCGGCCTCCGGGGTCCCGCCGCCCGCTTCTTGCCGGCCCGGCGGAGGGGGGCGGGGCGGGGAGTCGCTTCGGGCCGCAGGGAGAGACGGGGAAGGAGCGGCCCCTCCCCGGAGCCTGCGCAGACGGCGGGACGCGCTAGGACGCGCGGTCTCTGGTTCCGGCCGGGCGCTCTGGGCGCTGTAGTCCTCCGCGGCGGGGCGGCGCCGTCCCAGAGTGCCTCGCGGTGGATGGCGAGGAGGAGGAGGAGGAGGAGTCCCCCTGCCGCCGGGATGCCGCGCCGCCGGCTCGGCCGCTGAGCCCGAGCGGCCCGTGCCCCCGCCTCCCCCGCCCGGCCCGGCGCCGAGGATGCTGCGCTGCATGCCGCCGCTGTGGCGCTGCAACCGGCAGGTGGAGACGCTGGACCGGCGGCACTGCTCGCTGCAGGCCGTGCCCGACGACGTCTACCGCTACAGCCGCTCGCTGGAGGAGCTGCTTCTCGACGCCAACCAGCTCCGCGAGCTGCCCAAGGTGGGCCCGCCGGGCTCTCGGGCGGGGGGTCGCCGTCCTCGCTGACGTCGCGCGGGGAGAGACCCCCGCCGCGCCCCTCCCCCTCCCACCCACCCCCTGGCTGGGCCCGCCGTGCACCTGTCGCTGGGAGGGAAGCGACGGCCCCCCGCGCGCCTCGCCCCCGTCCCTCCCCCAGCTGGGCCCCTCTTGGGCCGCCCCTCCCCCTCCCCCCGCTGAGCTCCCCCCACCCTCCCCCTGGCCGGGCCCACTCCCCCCCCCTGAGCTCCCCCTGGCCGAGCCCCCTCCTCCCCCTCCCTCCCCGCTGAGCTCCCCCCTGGCCGAGCCCCCTCCTCCCCCTCCCTCCCCGCTGAGCTTCTCTTGGCCGAGCCCCCTCCCCATCCCCCCCGAGCTCCCCCCTGGCCGAGCCCCCCTCCTCCCCGCCCCCCGCTGAGCTACGCCCCTGGCCGAACCCAGGAGCGGCCGTGGCCTCCCTGTTTGGCTGACCGGCCTCACTCAGATTTCCTTATCCACGGGCTGCTCCTGACCAGACTGTGCCCGAAGTGGACTTCCTGCCGGTAGGGAGCCCGCCAAAGGCCTGTCGGGTCCAGCCTGGGAGGCCCCCGCCTGGGCACTTTCCCTGTCTGACTCTGTGGGGGGGGGGGAGGCTGAACTGGGTACCCACAGAGTGACGCCTGGTGTGGGAAAATCACAAGCTGGGTGTGCAGAAGGAGTAAATGGCAGCAATTAGAATAAAATGAGTTCTTTATTGCCCAAGTGTGATTGGACACACAAGGAATTTGCCTTCTGTGTACATAAAAGTTACAAGTGATAAATCAACATATGAAAGACATAAAATATAGAAACGCTGCACCTGGGTGAAGCCCCAAGGAGAGAAAGAGGAAAGTGAATGAGGATGTCTGGTCTTGTGGACGGAGCTGATGAATACAGGCAGCGTAACTCAGGTCTTTTTTTATGAAAGAGGCAAAGTATATCTTCTAATTTTTTGATGGGCAGGTCTCCAAGTAAGAATCAGTAAGCGGGTGACAGTTGTGCATTGTTTCCTTCCAGGGAGTGGTGATAATGGGAGAAGCAGAGAAAGGGCCACATCCAGGGCATTGGGTTCTGAGTGCCTGAGAGTCAGGGGAGAAATGGGTGGATGAGACGGGACAGGGCGGGCAGCGACTGGGCTGTTCAGAGACACCGAAATGAATGGGAATGGGTGATCGGTGAGGACTTGCTTAGAAAAAGTATGTTTCAAATGTAAGGCTTAAGCATAAGACTTCATCCAATTTCTAAGGTGGCCCAACTCCATTGCAACTTGGCTGCCACTCTGGGTGGGGTGCAGGATTGAAAACTTATGTGTAAACTTGTGAAAGCTGTGAAAGTAAAGGCAGATTTGATTTGATGCGGAACGTTTCAGAGTGTCAGGGCCAGAATGAGACATTCTAAATGTGGAGCAGACCGTTTCTTAGTAGTGGCAAGAGTGGATCTTGAGGGAAAAATTTAAACACAAAAAAAGTGAAACAACTTTCCCGTGGCTGATGCCATTTTCACATATTTGGCCATGCATGGCCAGGCCGTCTCAATGCCCTTTTGTCCTGCTCACCCACTTTTGCATGCAGCCCGCTTTCTTCCCATTGTCTGCAATTTCTTTTTGTGGTCTCCATGGCCGAAGGAGCCTTCCCTCATGGGTGGAAGATATGCTAATGTGAAATACAAAAAAGAAAGCATGGTGAAATAAAGATGCGGGGCTCTAAACAAGGGGGGAACATATGAATAACAGAAATCATCTGCACGTTGAGAGAAAAAGTTGCAAAGGATACAGTGAAAGAGAGCAAGGAACAAAAGAGGCAAAGCAGTGCAGTGGTGGCTTTGGTGGAAAGAACGAGGGAAGGAACCTCCAGACTGGAGTAGAAGTGAAATGATTTGGGATGAGTGGAAGGGGAGAGGAGCTCAAGAGGATTTCAGAGATTTAGAACAGAATAGAACAGCTGAAAGGGACTCTGGAGGTCTTCTAGTCCAGCCCTCCCCCCCCCCGCTCAAGCAGGAGAGAAGCAGAACATCCAGATTCAGCCAGTTTCATTCCATACAGTATTAACCTTGCGAACTCTCAAGCTTCCTCCTTCCATTGTATATTCAAGATGGACAATATTTAATATTTATTTGCTATGTATATGTAGGGATGTTGTTCATAGTATGTTTAGGTGTGTGTCATGTATGTATTTCATTTTGAGAGCGGGCAACTAAATTTCACTTTTGATGTGTGCCATTGTGCCCACAGTATAAAAATGACAATAAAGGTTATCTTATTTTATCTTATCTTATCTACGTCTCTGACACGTGATTGCCTAGTTTTTTCTTTAAAATCTCCAGTGATGGAGCGCCCACAATTTCTGGGGGCAAGCTTTTTCCAGTGGTTGGTTGTCCTCTCTCCCTATCAGGAAGTTTCTCCTTAATTCCAGGTTGCTTCTCTCCTTGGTCAGTTTCCATCTGTTGTTTCTCGTCCTTCCCTAGAGGGATCGAGACCAGCGCCAGGCGTGCCAGGGTCCAAGAAAAGATGGGGCAGTCCTAATGGCTGGGAAGCTCTTGTGAAACAATATTGGCTGCAGTTGTAGCGGGCAGAGCTGAGAAGTAGATGAGATGGACTCAAGGAGTGGATGTGTGGGGGAAGATGGCGCCTGTGCCTGGTGACTGGAAGGATGGGGTTATGGTGCCACCGTAGCAAGAGTGAACACAAGAACCGTGGGAGTGTGTCCTTGGGAGTTGGTGCTTGGCAGGGTTTTCATCGGAAAAGGGCGAGACCTGTCAGTGGGCAAAGTCAGGAGAGGCAGTTTTTCTGTGTCCTTCCTTCAAGTTAGTCATCAGGCAGGAGGAGTCTGAGGCAGCAGCTAAAGCGGCTACGTTGGGGGGCCTTAGCAGGAGCATCGAATCCAGATTGGGAGGCGTAATTATTTCCTGAACTCTGTCCTCCCAGACCCCTGTGGAGTCCCGCATCCAATTCTGGGGGCCCCAAGTCCAAGAGCCCAGGGGCCGAATGGAGCCAGGCCAGAGAGGGCCGGCAAGGGGCTGAAAGGGGAGCGCTGTCAGGAAAGAGTTAAGGTGCTGGTTCTTTGAAGCCTCCAGAGGAGAAGGGAGGACAGCTGCTCCCCCAGAGCTGGCCAGAAGTGTGGGTGTGGGGGGAGGAGAAGCTGCAAGGAAGGAGGATCCGGTTAAACATCAGGAGGAGCCTCAGCATGGCATGGGATGTCAGTCAGGGGAACAGACTGCCACAGGAAAGGAGCTCTTTTACTAGAGGTCTTTAAAGAGATATTATTATCAGAGAAGCTCTCCTGGGCCGAGTAGGATGCAGGATGTTGGAGTAGATACGGCTGTGGTTTTAGGATTCCTACAATGTACTGTCCAGACTTAAGTCTGCTTTGACCGATGCAGAATAGAAACGACAATATCTTTTGATCTTGATATTCTGGTTCTGTTGCTGCAGTCTAGGGTGGCAATTGCTTTTTTTGCAATTGCATTGCATTGTTAGCCCATGTATCCTGGCATCCTGCTGCGCTTCCCATCATGGCAAGTTGGGGGGGGGGCAAATTGTTCCTGGGAGGGACAAGTGACAGATGCGGGCCAAGAATGTATAATCCCAGCAGGTCACCCAAGGCAAGAAGAAGGGCCCTCTGGCTGCCCAGCTAAAGCAAGCCCAGGCCCTTATATTGAGCAGCAGCGACACAGGAAGACGACCACAACAGCAGCGAAGGCACCCTGCATATTGAGTGGCAGAGGAGGGAGGCAGGGGCCAACTACTCCTGAAGAAAAAAAGAAACACCGAAGAAGAAATAAACAATTGGCAACTTGCAGGTCAGATAGAACTTGGAGAGCTGCTGAGGATCTTTCAGGATGCAGGCAGCCCTCAAGTTATAACCCTGAGGGAGAAGCTTGCCTATTAGGGTCGTAAGTCAGTACTTTGTAAAATGAATGGGACTCATTTTTATGACTTTTTTTTTACACTGCGCTCATTTAACTAATCAATCGGTCATTAAATGAAGGAAGATTGGGCTTGCTGTTTGCTTTCATTTGCTAAATGACCTTCACCGCCATTAAATGAACTGAGAGGCTGGAGAATTTGCCAGGCTCCCCAATGGAGCCTCTGGAGGGAAGGTGCGCTAGGCGTGGGACGCTGTGAAAGGGGAAGTGTCAGGGCAGGTGCGCTCCTTGGGATTGGAGACTGGAGTGCCAAAGTTAGAGATGCTAAAGAGGAAGCTGTAAAACCAACATGAAGCCAGAGAACAGCAACTTACCACTTTCTCTCTATCCGTTGCTTTCTGGGTAACTCAGTCTCCCAGAAAAGAAAATGGGGCTTATACGATTTAGATATCGCCAAATGAAATACACGCAGACACCAAGCGGACTGTGCTATAATGAAGCGAAAGAGCTCAGTTATTTCTCAGTTAAAGAGCTCAGATCGCAGTTAAAGGAGCAGCCAGAGGTTTACCGTGAAAGACATCAAAAATTGCTTGTGCACAAGTTCCAAGTCAAGCTAAAGCGGAAGTTTCTGTCAAATGCTCTTGGACATATACTTACCGTTGTTTTCAAGGAGAAAGTCCTGAACCTCATTGATAGGGAACCAGAGAAATTGTGGAATGAATTTAAGTTCAGAATGAATGTGAAGAGACTGTCAAAGACTAACAAAGAAACAAAGAAGAAAGCAAAGTGGAAGTCAGGAAAAACAATGGAAATTGGCCAGAAGAGAGAGACCAACCCTCCAAAAGTTGAGAGATGAAAGCCAGAAAGACAAAGATCTCAAGAAGAAATTTAACAAAGAATTTCACAGAGTTGTTAAAACAAATATGGACTGCTACAGTGACATCTGTAAAAAAGACTGTAAAAAAGACACAGAAAGACAAGGAAGTTTTCCAAAAGAACTTCGATCTTCGAAGGAGGTTCCAGCTCCAAGTACATTTGTTAATAGATGCTAATAGGCAGTATCAGATTTAAAGAACATCGAACAGGGCTAGAAGGAGTGTATTCAAATTTTGTGTAGCACACATCTCAACATCTGAAATATTTTGCAAAGTATTCCCTTCTTACAAGAGCCCCTGAACGATGAAGTTAGATTAGCAGTCTGGTAATTACGAAGTTAGATGACTACAAAAATTATGGAATATCCTTAGAAATAACACAAGTAACAGAAGGAGAATATGGGCATATTCTAGCCTGTGTCACCCTGTGGCATGTGCTCAGAAGCAGCTCATTGCCTCAAGAAACTCCCATAGAAGGCGAGAAACCACGATCCAGTATAGAAGGCTCCAGGTCAGCAAAAGAATAACACAGAAGATGGAGTAACAGGGTGGGAAGAGACGTTGGATGTCTTCCAGCCCCCTGCTTGAGCAGGAGACCCTATGCTACTGTGGACAAATGATTGTCCAGCCTCTTCTGGAGAGTCTTCTGGGATGGAGCGTGTGGTGGAGGCGAGCCATTCCACTGACGGATTGTTTTCACTGTCAGGAAATGTCTCCTTAGTTCTTGGCTCTCTGATGATCTCCTAGCCGTTACTTCTTGTCCTGTTGACAGGAGCCTCTCTTCTCTGGGACAGCCCACAAGTGCTGGAAGACATCTGTCCCGTCACCCCTAATCCTTCTGTTTGAGAGGTTAGACCAGGGGTAGGCAACCTTGGCTCTTTTATGACTCATGGACTTCAACTTCCAGAATTCCTGAGCCAGCCGGTTCAAAAGAGCCAAGGTTGCCTACCCCTGGGTTAGACATACATAGTTCCCTTAACTGTTCATCGTACAGTTTAGCCCCCAGATTCCTCTTTCTCTTTCTTCCTCTTCCCTCCCTCTTTCTACGGCCTCTTTTTTCCATCGTGGTGATCAGAAACGAATGCCATATTCCAAGTGTGGCTTCACTCGTGCAGCACAGAGAAGGGTGCTATCTATCATCAGTTCCTGCAATCTTGATGCTCAGGACGGCGTTGGCTTTTTTGGGCAGCTACAGCCACCCTGCTGTTAAGCCAGGTGGCCCACCAGGAGACCCAGATCCTTCTCAGTGCTAATGCTGATAGACTGGGGGCCGCCTCTGCTATGCCTGTGCCTTTGGCTTTTGCTGCCTAGGCGCAGGACCTTACTTTCCTCATCACTGAGCTGCATCACGTTAGATAGGGCTCACTGCTCAAGTCGGTCTAGATCCTGAGTCTGTCTTCTAAAGCAGGTGTGACCAAGCACGTGGCCTTGGACAGCTAGTCATGCAGCCCTACAAGACTGTAAACTTGGAGCATTATTATGTGATTTTATGTTATAAAACGATATTATATATATTATGTATATGGCTTAAGATAATTCCCCTTCGTTTAAATCAGTGATTCTCAACCTTTCTAATGCCATGACCCCATAATACAGTTCCCCATGTTGTGGTGACCCCCAAGTGGGTGTGGCCACCAATAAGAGGGAGTAGGACAGCTAGGGAAAACGGAAAAAAATGGCGGACAGCATGGTTTGGCGACCCCCGTGAAATGGTCATTCGACCCCAAATGGGGTCCCGACCCACAGGTTGAGAACCACTGGCTTAAATGCAGCCCAGGCACCCATAATCTAAAGTGTTGGCAATTCCCCCCCCCCAGCTTGGTGTCATCTGCATGTTTGATGAGTTCCCTTCCTGTGCCCTCACCTAGATCATTTAGGACAATGTTCAAGATAACTGGGCCCAGGGCAGAACCTTGAGGGACCCCACTGCATGCTTCCCTCCGTGTAGATGTCATTCCAGGTAGGACCTCGTGTTGAGTGCAGTTGGCCAGCCAGTTGTGGATCCATCTGGTGGTGATGCTGGATGAAAGAAAGCTGAACGCTCTCCTTTATGTATTCAGCACATATCCTGAATATGCATTAAGGGAAACTGGCTTGGCGGTGGACATTCGTTAACTCTAGTTGTCCAGCTGGCCTCAGGCCTTTCTAATGGAGCCAAGTCCAGCCATCATTTTGTTGTCTTCTCTGCTAAGATCTTGGGAGGAAGTTTGTTGAATGCTTAGTTCAGGAGTGTCAAACTGCCGGCCTGCAGACCGGTTGCATCATACAGATGCCACGCCCACCCCAGCTCCGGCAATGCAAAAAAAGTTGTGACACGTCGCAACACATCACGTGACGCAGCGAGTTTGACACCTGTGGCTTAGTTGAAGCCAAGGTGTGTGTTAAGGAAAAGTTTTGCTGATTTAGAAACAGCATATGATAAGGTACATGGGCTTAAATTACGAATGTTGTACATGAATACAGGTGACTCTTGACTTATGACCAGCTGCTTAGCAACTGCTTGAAGTTACAATAGACCCCCCAAAAAGACAGATTTGAAGTTCTCACCCCGGTCATGTGATCACAATTTTGGTACTTGGCAACGGGCCCACATTTATGGCTGTTTGCCGCATTCCATAATCATGGGACTGTGGTTTACATCATTTTTGCTTAGAAACCAGGATTTACTTCTGGTTCTCACAAAAAGTGCTCCATAGCTTAACAACCTCAGCATTTGCTTCATGATTGCCAAAAAATGTTGTAAAATTGCCCGTGATCACGTGACCCATTTTTTGACTTGCCTGCTCAGTCAGGGTCATGTGTCAAGGGTTACCTGCATGGAGTCTGAAGCTGGTGGCTAAATAAGAGCAGTATGTGATGGACATAAATGAAACACCCGGTAAATAGAGGAAGCAATTGCTGTGATTGGGGCTGGCAGTTTGGTGGTTCTGTGAAGCAGTCCCCGGGTGAAAAGCCCACACGGTTGCATTTTACTTCAGCTTTCCTTTGCTTTACAACAGCCTCTCTAAACAGCCAGGTGAGCCCAAGTGAGTGGGAAGTTTTGGGGACTCTTGTAGCCCTTTCCTCCCAGTCTCCCATTCTTGGGAATGCTCAGCGCAGCTGCTGAAATGATTAGCAAAAAGAGAATTGAGGCTCGTATTTACATTGGCTGGAGAGAAAGGGATTCCCAGAGAGTAAGCAGGTGGACCATGAGGAGTGTGCCTCAGATGGGATGCAGGGTTGGCTGGGGTTGGCTGCCTAGGAGGCAGGCTAAAGCCTTTGCTATGGAACTGATTAGGGTCTCACCAGGGAGGATAATGAAGGTCCACAGAGAGCTCAGCTTTTTAACCTGCGGTTGTCGCTTTTTAGGGACAAGTGAAGAAGCTCAAGAAAAGGAATCCCTTGTTGAAGCAATCTCTCCGCTCTGTGTGGAAAGAGAGAGAGAGAGAGAGAGGTAGAGACACAGAGAGAGAGAATGTCACAGATGCTGTGGAATTGGTTGTGAAGTAACTTTTTAATGACCATTGTAACTGAACAGTTGTTGTCGCTAAACCAGGAGCACTTGTAATTCAGCATTGAGCATGGAATAAGATATGGGTGTTGGTTCCCTTGGTTGTTCAGCATGTATACTGATAAACGTGTGAGAAGCTTTTGTGCTGTGGGAGCAGGTGGGGTGGGGACATGAATGTGGGTGTCTATTTGGATAATGTGGAGGGTGAGGTCAGAAATGATTTACAGTGAATGCCAGCTAGAAGATTGTGTGACAAGCAGCATGGAACTATAAAAAAACAACCGGGGCCAAGTCAGCTGTGCTTAGCAGGGAAGGTTGCAAATTGACGAGCCAATGGTGGATTGGGAAGGTCTGCAGGACGTCTTCTGCTCTGGGGGGCCTCCAGGGTGGAGAGGCCCTTGCTGAAGCTTTCTCCGGCCTTCAGGACTGGGTGCAAGTGGCTCCCCAAAGACACCCCCCCCACTGCTGTTCCCCCCAGTCTGCGCAGAGCTGCCTTTGCAGTGGCCAAGGCCACCGTGCCAGCAGGGAGAGCAGGCGGCCCCCCAGGGGAGGGAGGGCACTTGGAGGGGGAGGCTGGCCAGGCTTCCCTCCGGCCCCGTGAGCAGCCCCTCCCTCTCTGCACGCAGCCTTTCTTCCGACTCCTGAACCTGCGCAGGCTGGGCCTGAGTGACAATGAGATCCAGCGCCTCCCTCCTGAGGTGGCCAATTTCATGCAGCTGGTGGAGCTGGACATCTCCCGCAACGGTGGGTAAGGGGCCCTCGTGCCTGGCGGGGGGGGGGGGAGACTGCTGCCTTCCAGGCTATCCAGGGTGGTCTCTCTTCCTGTCTTTTATGCTGGGGGGAGGGGAGGGGGAGCAGGGCTTGTTTGGCTCTGAGATTCCTCGCTGACTCCTGCCCGTCTTTGGGCCCTCTGCTCCAGACATTCCGGAGATTCCCGAGAGCATCAAGTTCTGCAAGTCCCTGGAGATTGCAGACTTCAGTGGAAACCCCTTGTCCAGGTAGGAGAGAAGTGGCCGCCTGGGGGCGCCTGCCTGTCCTTCCGGAAGGGCCTCTCGCTGGGGGGGGGGGGGGCTGGCTGCACGGAAGGGCTTTGGGGCAGCTGTAGGGAGGCTCTGTTGGGAGGGGCAGAGCGGGGGGGGGGCGGAGGTTGCCCTGGGAGAGGCTGAAGCGTCTGGTGCCTTCCCCTCTGGGGTCTTGAGAGCCCCAAAGGCCAGTTGCCCTGCAGAGACCTCCAGGCTCCCCCTGCCTCTCCTGCAGGCTCCCCGAGGGCTTCACCCAGCTGCGCAACCTGGGCCACCTGGCCTTGAACGACGTCTCCTTGCAGAGCCTGCCCAACGACATTGGCAAGTGAGTTGGTGCCTGGCGTGGGGGGGGGCAAGGCGTGGGGCAGGGCCCACTCTTCTGCTCAACCCGAGCCCTCCTTTCTCCCCCAGCTTGGCCAACCTGGTGACCTTGGAGCTCCGTGAGAATCTGCTGAAGTGCCTCCCGGCGTGAGTGCCCCTTTGTCCCTGCCCTGGCGGAGGGGCCCCAGAGGAGCCCCGTGGAGGGGGGGCGCAGCTCCTGTGCTCCCAGCGGCCCTGACTTTTCCCCTCTGCCTTGCAGTTCGCTCTCCTTCCTTGTCAAATTAGAGCAGCTGGACCTTGGGGGCAACGATCTGGAAGTGTTGGTAAGGGAGCCTCGAGGGGGGAGACCCACCCTTCTTTCTTTTCCTAGCCGGCCTCGCCCACTGGCTGTGCGGCTCCTTCTCACCTGAGCCCAGGACAGAGCTCTTCGCCCCGGATCCTGAGTGGGGATGGCCTGCCCCTGCTCCAGTCTCCTCTCTCAGCAGGCCTCTCGAGGACTGGGCTTGAGGGCGCCCCCCGGGGGAGGAGGTCCCGGGAAGGGTGTGTGCCATGGAGAGTGATGTTGTGCTCCTCTCCTTCACAGCCAGACACCCTGGGCGCCCTGCCAAACCTGCGTGAGCTCTGGCTGGACAGGAACCAGCTCTCCTGCCTGCCCCCGGTAAGTGTTTCCACCCCCTCCCGCGCCTTGGTCTTCCCGTGCCGTGGCCAGGGCCTCGGGTGCCTCTGCCTGGCTGACATTTCCGGTCCCAGCAATAAAAACGGGGTTATCTGCAAGCGGACAGTCTCTCCGGGAGCCGTGTCCCTCTCTGGGAACCTTCTGGTCCCGTGGGACACAGGCCGAAAAGCAGGACTGCTACGACGGGCTCTGAGCTGATACCTCGGGCAGCCTTCATGGGCCAAGGAGCTATGCTCAGAAAGCGAGGCTTTCTTTGGGGAGGGCGACAAATGGTCTCTTTCGACTGTGGACAGGGACTGGGGGTCTGCCAACAGGCAGCATCGTCAGGGAGAGGGAGGGATCCGGCCTGGTAGGGCAGGCGGCCCACGCTGCAAGAGTCGGAAGTGTTGCTTATACCCGAAGCTTCCGTGTGGAATTGTTTGGGGCGTCCACGTGTTCAGTGTGGCAGGAATGAAGGGGGCCAGCTGAGCCCCGGGGAGGAGCGCCTTGGTGTCCTGAGGGTCCAGCGCAAAGAAGCCGGAGTGTAGCAGAGCAGCCATCCGAGTCAGCCTGCCTCGCTTCCCTCTCTGCAGGAGCTGGGCAATCTGCGCCGGCTGGTCTGCCTGGACGTCTCCGAGAACAAGCTGGAGCAGCTGCCCGATGAGATCAGCGGGTTGGTGGTGCTGACGGACCTTCTTCTGTCGCAGAACCTGCTGGAGATGATTCCCGACGGCATTGGTGAGTGTGGCCATACTTGGGGGGACCCTTGAGCGAGATTGGGGGGGGGTGTCTTCAGAAACAAGGAAGCCGTCCCACAATGGTATCGGCTTTGGCGTTGAAATCTGCTTTTCATTTGTTCTTATTTCTGGAGTTGGGAGGAGCTTTTTGGAGAACTCGTTCCTTGGTACAGAATTTTGGGGAACACAGCTTTGCTGGGGGGGGGGAGGCGAAAAACATCCTTGATTGGAAAAAGAGTGTCATAAAACCGAAGCCCTTTAAGCTTTCGTTATAAAGCTAAAAGTCGGTGCTCTTGTTGTTGTTGTTAGTACCATTTATCTATACTGCACTTTCCCGCTAAGGGGCATAAGAAGCTTAAGTACCAGAATGAGAGCGTAAAAGCGGGATGCGGACCAGTTGGTTATGGCTTTTGTTAAAGGTCTTCTGTCCTCTGATGCCCAGGTGGGCACCTGCCTTCCCTTGAGAGGAGCGCTGGGGATGGGCTGCTCCAGCAAACGCCCAGGCAGCTTCCGGTTCCTCTGCTCCCAGATTACGCCTCTCTCATTAAGCCCCTTGAATCTGCTGCTCAGAACAGAACAGAACAACAAAGTTGGAAGGGACCTTGGAGGTCTTCTAGTCCAACCCCTACTCAGGCAGGAAACCCTATATGATGGTGCCACGTTTCTGAGAGAGCTAAAATCCCCAAAGGGATTGTAATCACCTCCCACAGAATCCAGCCTGGAGCAGCCCTGGCTGCGCAGGGGTCATCTATACTCTCTTGACCTTTGCCCAGGCCAGCTGAAGCAGCTCTCCATCCTGAAGGTGGACCAGAACCGTCTCACAGAGGTGACTGAAGCCATCGGGGACTGTGCAAACCTGTCGGAGCTCATCCTCACCGAGAACTTGCTACAGGTGGGCATGCAACTTGGCTCTGCCTGCTACGGTTTAGGCAGACGCTCTCCAGGTGAGCTCGCTGATCTGCCAAGGGTGGCGGTCTTACGCCTCCACCTCCGGGTGCTCTTTTCTCAGACCCTCCCCAGGTCTCTGGGGAAACTCACCAAGCTGACCAACCTCAATGTGGACCGGAATCGCCTGACGTTGCTTCCTGCAGAGATTGGGGGCTGCAGCAGCCTGAATGTGCTCTCCCTTCGAGACAACCGCCTGGAATTGCTGCCCCCGGAGCTTGCGAGCACCACTGAGCTGCACGTCCTGGATGTAGCAGGCAACCGGTACGGCTGGGGTGGGAGAGGGAAGCAGTCCAGGCTTGCTTCAGAACTGGCGCCCTGGGCCAGCCGAGCACCCCTCACCACCCCTCATTGTGCGTGTCCGCCTGGAGGTGGCTAAAGGTTGCCCGGTTTACATGGGCTCTGCATTTTTGCCTGTTCCTGAGCGGCTACTCGCAACCACGACTCGGATGACGTATCACTTAGCGGTATGAAAACAAAAAATGTGCTGATTTAGAGCAAAACAGCCCATCTCAGTGAGCCAACATCTCAGTAGCAGTGAGCACATCTCTCAGCCTGGATATAAGTAAGAGACTGTGTGTGAGCTGTACAGGCAGTCCTCGACTTAGCGACTGTTTGTTCCAGAACTATTCAGAATTCTGACGGCGCTGAGCAAAGGGACATTCGAACCCCTTCCGAAGTTCCAGCCGTTGCAGCGTCCCTTTGGTCACGTGATAAAAATTCAGGCGCTTTGCAGCGCACCTGCCCTGAAAACAGCAGGAGCGCTGCAACTCTCCCCACATCGCGGGCCTCAGCTGGCTAGGCCCACTGGGCAGGAGCCTTCCCCCCATCCTGACCCTCTCCTGGGGCCCGGCTGCGCGAGTCCCCTTGCCTTCTCTCTCTGTGCAGCTGCTGACAAGTGTGCTCAGCCAGCGTGAGGCGCAGCTCCTGTAGGAAACCAGCCCATGTGATCTTTCCAGAAGTAGAAAAACCCACAGGACGTGGCGATGGTCAGGATGGGGGGGGGAGCCAAACGTGGCAGGGCTGGCATTCCTGTTTCTGGAGCTCCCCGTCTCCCTTTCCACTCGCAGGGCTGACTGAATTAGCAAGCAGAGGAGCCTCCACCTGGCGCACCTTTGTCCTGGAAGGGCCCAGGGCCAGCGGCCAGCCTCTGCTCATCAGAAATCCCTTCACGGTCCACTCTGCGTGTTGGCCAGTCCTTGTCCACAGTTTAAAGAGACCATTTGTCGCCCTCCTCCCAAAGACAGCCTCTCCGGCTCGGAGCCCGTCGTAGCAGTCCTGCTTTTCGGCCTGTGACCCACGGGGCCAGAAGGTTCCCAGAGAGATTCGCGAGGCTCACAGATACCCCTGTTTTTATTGCTAGAACCGGAAATGAAATTCTCCATAGCCTGAAATAAACATGTTTGAGAACCTCAGAGGAAGGTATTTCTTTCAAGCTGCTTAGAAAAGCAGGATGCAAATGAACCACTAGATGGAAAGGAAATGATCTGGCTCCGAGGGGGTTCTGAAGCATAAATTTCTCCTCCCTGTCCAAGACTGGGAAAAAGAGTTCATTGGGTTATTTAATGAATTGGGCTGAACAGGACACGTTCTCTCTGAAGCTCAGGGTAAAAAAAGACATCAGTGCTTGACTTACAATCACGTAAGCTAAATGATCTGGTCATTAAGCAAGTCACCGTGGGCCATGCCTGATGTTACGGCCATTTGTGCCGCAGGGGGCGAGCGAATCGCATGGCTCCACCCACTGACCCGGATCATGGGGAGCCGGCTGAGCGGCTACAACTGGCAGCCACATCACCACAGGGACGCTGTGATGGTCATCAGTGCCTTCAAACTGTCGCTAAACGAACAGTCGTACATTGAGGACTACCTGTACAGCACAACATGAAATGGGAAAAGCAAGTCGTTATTGTGGACTAATAACCAATCGGGGTGTCTGTTGCCTAGAAGGAAAGGCTGAGAAGCAGGGACGGGAGTCCCTGAGGGAGGCGCTCTTCCTGGAAGGGCCCTCATCTCCCACCCCTTGGTCATCGGGATCCCCTGTGAGGTGGCCCTCCCTGGGCCTGGAAGCGGAGGGCCCTTCCAGCGCCTCAGGATGGGCCCGGCCTTCCTGGGAGAGGCTGCCGGGAGCAGAATCGGGCCCAGCAGATGCCGCTCCACTTCCACAATCCTTTCCCAGCAGCCGTGTTTGTCGTCTACTGCTGGTGTGTGTGTATGTGAGAAATTGGAAAAGAGTGGGGAGCCATGGACGGGCCTGATCCTGCAATACTACCTCCCATTCTCTTTTCCCATTCTCTCAACTATGACCTGGGAGGTCTTCTAGACCAGCCCCCTGCCTGGGGCAGTAGGGATCCTCAGACTGTTCCAGACAAGTCCTGCCCAGCCTTCGTTTCAAAGCTTCAGCAGCTGGAGCCCCTGCAGTACCAGGAAGCCAGCGGTCCCGCCGTGCCCTGCCTGAGAATTCCCTTCACTTTGAGCTGATCTCTTCCTGGGCCTTCATCTTGCCCTTGGGGGCGGCCCAGGCTTCTTTTCTGGGACAGCCCCTCAAAGGCTGGACGGCGGCTGCCGTGTCTCCCCTCAGCGCTGTTTCTCTGTTTCAGGCCAAGGGTAAGCAAGACCTTGAGCTGCTCTTGGTGGGATTCACCTCGGCCCCTCGCCCTCCTCCTCCTCCTCTGCGCACTTCCCAGTTCCTCCGCTGCCTCTTTATTTTGTAGCCACGAGAGCCAGGTCAGTATTCCAGGCGCACTCTGACCACTGGGTCACTTCCTGCAATCTTAGCGTTACACCCCTGTTGAGGCAACCCCAGATTGCGTTGGCTCGCGTGGCCTGCAGGACAGCCGGGTCCTTCCCACAGGTATTACTACTTCCCAGCCAGGTGTGGCCTGCCTGGTACCTGCGCTTTAGATTTTTCTTATTGAAGTATTGGGCCTTATATAACCGTATCGTTAAGACGGCTGAGTGTTAACGTCTGCGGTGCTGCTTTTGAACCTTGAATTTGTCTTCTGGTGTGTTCACAGCCTTCCCTGGCTGCATGTCATCTGTGCCTTTGGTGAGTCCCCTCCTGTTCACCTAATGGAAACAGGCGCCGGTGATTCGGCCAGCTCCAGCTCCATCTGGCAGTGGGACCGTCCTTCCCCTTTATTCCATCTTAGAAGAAAGAATGCGGTAGTCAACTTTTATCAAATGCCTTCCTGAGGTCAAAGTGCGCTACATTGGCAGCACAGCCTTGGTCTGCTATTCTAGCCACTTTGTCAAGAAAAGCAATCCTAGTTGTCCGGCGTAGTCTGTCTTCAACAAACCCGCATGAGCTTCTGCTCATCGCTGTTTCTTTCTTAATGTTGCAAATCCATCGTTTGGTGATCTCTCCTAGGAATTTCGCAGGTGCTCATTCCTAGGTATTCCCAAGGCTATTGTTCAGAAGTTTCCTGGGTCCATTTTATTTCCTTCTTTAAAAGATCGGGCCAGTGTTAGCTCTTCTCCAGTCTTCTGGCACATCTTCTGTTCTCCGCCAGCGGCTCTGAAATTCATCCAGCTCCAGCTAGGATACAATCCACCCAGTCCAGGAGTTCCGAAGCCACCCAGGTCAGCCGGGCGCCCCCTCTTGCCTCTCTGCAGTCCAGCAGCCCAGCCTTTCTCTCCCTCTTCTCCAGAGGACAGAGCGGCTTTGCTTTGACCTTCCTCCTGCCCATGCACAAAGAGGCCTTCTTTGTCCGTTATTTTTGGCATTCTTTGCAGGCCTCAACTGAGCCTTAACTTTCCTGACCCCCAGCCTTACCGATTCTGGCTATTTCCTGAGGCAGTGTTTTTATTCTGTTTTGCTTTTTTTTTAAAAAAAAAAAACCTGTTTGAAAAGGTTTTTCTAATTTGTTTAAACAAAATCTTTTTTTAAAAAATGGTTCTTTTCGTGTAAGCTCCTCAGAGCTTCTAAAGCAGCCGGGCCGTCTCCTCAGGAGTCTCCCCTTTCCTCCTGTTTGCCACGGAGTCTCCCATTTTTCAGAGTTTCCCAACCCTCCTGAAATGTTTTGCCCTTCAGGATTTCTGTCCTTGGAATCTTTACTACTTTTTCTCTTGGCTCTCCTGAAATTCGGAATGCTAACCTGATCACCTTCAGTTCTCCCCGAGGGCAGTGCCGGCATTCCTGGGAACCCGGAGTCCCTTCGCAGTCGGGTGGCTGGTAAATTCAGGCCAAGTAGCCAGTCTCCCTCCCTCCCTCCAGGGTTCCTGCCGCTGCCCCCTGCTAGTAAGCCTTAAGTCCTGGGGAGCCGATCCTTTCGGTGCTGCAGAAATGCCCTTTTCCCACAGGGAGGGGCTGCCCGGATCCTCACCTCGGCCCTTGGGCTTCCCTGGGAGCCATCACGCCGGGGGAGCACACGTCCCGCTCTCACTGTGGAGAAGAGAAGGTTGTGCTTTTCAGAGAGAGCAGAGGGCCCGCTCCCTCCAGGAAGCTCCTGGCTAGTCTTGCTGGACCTGCTCTTCTTGGCTTGCTCTTCCTAATCCATGGGACAGAGGCCGAAGGGAGGAAGGGGCAGGGCAGGCTGGAGGACACAGGGGTCAAACTCGGTTGTGTCATGTGACGTACCGGGGTGGATGTGGCCTGCAAGTGAAGCGGGGGGGGGGGCACCAGTTTGACACCCTGCTGTCGGAGATCAAGGGTGGGCCAGCTGTGCATATCGATGTCTCCCTCCCCCCAAAACAAATGGCAGGAGAGTCGATTCCAAGGTCAGGGAAGCCTATGGGAAAGTTGCTCCCAGTGGCTGAAGGCCCCCCTCAAGAGGACCCCTAAGGTCAGGGGAAAGGGGGCTCGTTGAAGGAGCCCCACTTAGGGAGGAGTAGGGGGTGCAGCAAGAGAGGGGGCATGGGTGCTGGGGGGCCATGGGGTGGAGAGAGAGGGAGGACTCCTCATGCTCCGGGTCCCAGGATAAGAGGCTCTGGGCTCAGTCCTGCTCCCCCCAGCTCTGGGATTGCGCCCTGCTGTTGATCAGCCCCAAATCTCCCTGCCCCTTTTCTTTGGAGTCCAAGCAACACCGGGCAGCCCCCCCACCAAAAAGGAAGGGGGTGGGGAGAGGTCTGGGGTACCTTATTCCTGGGAACTTGCTTTGCCCAGAGTCCTCTCAGCCCCCCCTCCCCGCCAAGTGCAGGGGGAAAAGTCCGAGTCCAGCTCTGGCTGCTGCTAACATCGGATGTTCTTGCTTGACATGTCCCCTCCCCATTTGAGCTGGCAGCTTCTGGGGGAGGGGAAGGCAAAGGGACCACCCCCCTGATGGCTTTCCATGGCCGCAGGTTGCAGCACTTGCCCTTCACCCTGACCAACCTGCACCTGAAGGCCCTCTGGCTGGCGGAGAACCAGTCGCAGCCCATGCTCAAGTTCCAGGCCGAGGAGGACGAGAAGACGGGAGAGAAAGTGCTCACCTGCTACCTGCTGCCCCAGCAGCCGTCCCCCAGCTCAGGTAGTGACGGGGCCCTGGGGCCCAGCCTCTCTGGGCGGGGGGGGGGGCGGGAGGAGCCCAGCTCGCCCTCACTGCCCGCCCCCTCTGGGTCTCCCCTGCAGAGAACCTCCTGCAGAACAGCCTGGATGAGAGCTGGGCGGAGGCCAATCCCAACCGGGTCAGTGTGATCCAGTTCCTGGAGGACCCTCAAAGGGAGGAGGAAGAGGAGGAGGAGGAAGCTGGTGCCGAGAAGAGGGTAATGGCCGGAGAGGAGCAGGGCTGGACAGCCAGAGCGGGTGTCCGCTCAGTCCTCAGGCTTCACTGGCCTGGCCCGGGAGGGTGGGGGGAGCAAGTGATCCTCCCGCTGCTTCCTAGAGGGAGCAACTGGAGCTGATGGGCCTCAGAGGAGCCTGGCTGTGCCCTCACCTGCCTGCTTCTCTCCCCCCCCCCATGCTTTTGGCAGGGGCTGCAGCGCAGGGCCACTCCACACCCCAGCGAGTTGAAGTCCATGAAGAAGGGGATGGAAGTGCGACGCAGTGAGGCCTCCACGGCAGCTAGGCGGGACTCCGGTAACACTGAGGTGGGCACTGAGGGCTTCTGCCAGCAGTCAGGTGGCCTCAGCAAAGAGATGCCCGCTCGGCCCTGCTTCACGTGCACCTCGACCTCCTCACCAGCCTGGTCTCTTGGAGAAGAGGCCAAAGAAGGCAGCCTCTGGGCCTTGCCTTGCGCTTCAGGGCTGCCGTTTTAAATTGGCCATTTAGGGAGCAAAGTGGGGACCTCAAGGATTGGCCCTGTGGGAGGGGAAGAGGCTGTCGTGCAGCTGAGGGCCACGTTCACATTGGGGATGAGGGGGAAGTCTTGGTGTCGCAGCTGCAAGTTTCCCTGCCAGCCCCTCCCAACTTATTCTCCCCAGATCCTGAAAGCAGTCAGGTTGTTTGGGAAGAGTGGGTCGCAGGCCCCAGCCTTTGCTACCGACCCTCCCTTTCCTGGCAGTGCAGCCTAGTGGAGGCAGCCGAGGGAAAGCGTCCCAAGGTGACTCTGGTGTCCCTGGGGCCGTCAGGGCTGCCAACATCAACCGTCCCCCCCACACACAGGGCAAGAGGCTGAGTGCCGCCTCCAACCGCAGCGAAGACTCCCATGTCTCTGGCAGCACCCTCTCTGCCGGCGACGGACCAGAGGAGGGGAGAGAGGCAACACAGCCAGAGGCGGGCATGGCAGAGGCTCAGCCGGAGGGAGAAGGGAAGCTGGCAGCTGAGGAGAGAGGCCAGGCGCCACCAGAGGAAAGGCCCACGCCGGAGGAGACGGGAGAGGACCAGGAAGAGGAGCTGGAGTACTCCGAGGTAGGAGCCGGGAGGCTTCCCGCGGCATCTCTGCCTGCTGTGAGTGGGGCTGCTGGCCGAGCCGAGGGGAGGCCGGAGCTTCAGACTGTGGCAGCCTGCAGCCTGAGTGGCAGCCTTTCCAAGCCCTTTTGGACAAGGTGGGCACCTCGCCTCTTCTCTCCAAAAGCCTCTCGGCCACCCAAGTGTAGGGCGGAGCGGGCAAAGGAAAGGCACGAGTCAAGCAGAGGGTCAAGCCAGCAGGCTCTGAAGGCCACGATGTTGGGAGCACTCTGCTTCTGTCCTGCTCTTCTGTGACCGGAAGCGGGCATAGCCCTCCCCCCCTGCCCTGGTGACAGCGCACCTCTTTTGGAGGCCTTGGGGTGACGACACCCCAGCTTTAGTTTTATCTTTAGTTTTTCTACAATCATAATTTCTACGTTTGATTTGCATCTTCCTTTTTAAGACTGAATTTCTGCAAGCTGCCTAGAGCCCAGCTGGCATCAGGCAGTCAGATAAGCTTTGCCAAGAGGGAAAGAGCTAAGAAGCTTAGCTGGGTGTCCAGTCCAGCCACACATCCTGTGGGGGTCAGCCTCTTCCACCTTCTGTCCCCCCACGGCTGGCAGCAGAGCGGGGAAGGAGAGCGGTGTGTGTGTGTATAGGGCAGGGCTTTTCAACCAGTGGTACGGCAGGTGATACACGACCATCCTAGAAAAGTAGCGGGGGAAGGGAATGGTAGCACCGCACAAGCCTGAGCGAGAGATGGCTGGAGCTGCAGGGCTGTCAGGGCTCAGTGGAAGCACCAGGATCAGCGCCAGGCTCCAGCTGGAGCTCGGCGCTGATCCTGGTGCTTCTGCTGAGCCCTGAAGAAGCACCGATCAGCTGGAATGTTGCAGCATCTCCAGGGTCTTGTGATTTACATTCAGATGCTTGTCCACTGATTCCTATTTATGACGGTCACAGTGTCCCAGGGTCATGTGAAGAAACTTGCTGCAACCACCCAGCAGACGGGGGGAATAAAAACCAAATACCCACCCCGCCCCACCCCCACTACCAATCCTCAACAGAAATGCTCACAACAATGAAAACCTCAGGTTTTTGACACCCTGCTAGGGGACTGGTGGTATTTGGATATTGCCATATCCTAAAAGTGGTACAATGGGTGAAAAGGTTGAAAAGCCCTGACCTAGCAAGGTGTCAAAAACTTGATGACCAAAAAAAAAAGGAAAAAAGGAAAAAAGTGATAAAGTACAGGTAGTCCTCGACTTACAACAGTTTGCTTAGTGACTGTTCGAAGTTACAATGGCACTGAACAAAGTGCCCCCCAAGCCACAGCCGAGCAGGATACCTGCCTGCCCACCCAATGGCGCTCTTCCTCCTGTCTGAGTTTTCATAGTTGCGAGCATTTCTGTTGAGGATTGGCAGCGGGCTGGGGTGGGGGGGGTGTTTGGTTTTTATTCCCCCCGTCTGCTGGGTGGTTGCAACACGTTTCTTCACATGACCCTGGGACACTGTGACCGTCATAAATATGAATCAGTTGCCAAGCATCTGAATGTAAATCATAAGATCCTGGAGATGCTGCAACATTCCAGCTGATCGGCACTTCTTCTGGGCTCAGCAGAAGTGCCAGGATCAGTGCTGCTTTCCAGCTGATTGGTGCTTCTTCAGGGCTCAGCAGAAGCACCAGGATCAGCGCCAAGCTCCAGCTGGCACTTCCACTGAGCCCTGACAGCCCTGAAGAAGCGCCGATCAGCTGGAAAGCGGCACTGATCCTGGCGCTTCCGCTGAGCCCTGACAGCCCTGCAGCTCCAGCCGTGTCTCGCTCAGGCTTGTGTGGTGCTGCCACCGGTTCATCTCATTCCCCTCCCCCGCTACTTTTCTAGGATGGCCGCGTACCACCTGCCAGGTGCCCATGTACCACAGGTGGTACCCGTACCACTGGTTGAAAAGCCCTGTGCTAGGCAACTGGTGGTATGTGGATATTGCCATATCCTAAAAGTGGTACAGTGGGTGAAAAGGTTGAAAAGCCCTGGCGTAGGGACCCCTGGCTGCCCCTGCCCAGCTCCTCCAAGGCCTTTCCCTGCCTCTTCCGCACCAGCAGAGGGGCCTGCTTTATGACCGCTGCCCAAATGGTGACCCACAAAAGCCAGCCAGCCACAACCAGAGCGCGGCCAGGAGAACCAGCCCACTGCCTGGGGGAAGACCGATGGAGAGGGAGGGCCGCCCGTGCCTCTTTTCCTGAGGCACCCTGAGGCCTTTCCTCCTGGAGCGGAGGGGCCTGAGGTCCCTGCCAAGAACCCCCATCCTACAGCCGAGATTGGTCCTTAAAGGCCTGGGGACTGGGGCAAGGGAAGGCACAGCCGCCTCTGATGTTTTCGGCCAGGCTCTTCTCGCCCGCCAGCTCCCTCGGCTCTGGGAAGGGCCCGGCCCCCAGGTTGTCCCGCCAGCTGACTTGAGGGGCTTCTCCGCTTGTTGGGCACGAGGGGTTGGAGAAAGAGCAGCGGCATTTCAAATGAGAGGGAGTGGGCGATGGCAGCTCTCCCTCTTCCCCTGCTCTATCTGGCTGCTCACCCCTGTGCCCAGGGAGGGGGGGCACGCCAGCGGAAAAGCAACCGCCAAGAGGAGCCTGGCAGAAGAGGGGGGCGGCAGCATCACTGGAACGCTGAGATGAGCAGCTCGAAGCCACCCGCGTCTCCCAGGCAGAAGAGACCCCTGCCTCCCTCCTCGCACGCATGGCTTTCAGCCCCAAAGGGGAGACTGGCCGGCAGGGCACCCCACACGCTTCCGCCCACGGCCTGGTTCCAGGCTGGGAGGGGCTGGCTTGACCCTTCTTGCCCCGGCTGGGGGGTGTCTCTTTGCAGCCCACGGTGCATTTTGCGGAAGACACCTTGGTTCACAGTGAGGACGAGGAGGCCCCCCAGTTCCCTGCAGGGAAGCAGCGGCTCATCCGCAAGGACACGCCCCATTACAAGAAGCACTTCCGGATTGCTCAGCTGCCCCGCCCGGAAGCAGTGGTGGCCCTCCTGCAGGGCTTCGGGGCCGGTGGGGGCCCCCAAGAGGTGGAAGAGGAGGAGGAGACTCCGGAGCAGGCAGGGTGGGGCCAGGAAGAGGTGGCCAGCGAGGGGGCAGCGGCCCCACCCTCAGTCAAGGTGAGGGCCTTCCTGGGGGGGAGGGTTTTGACAGGGCAGGCGGGGCGGGGCAGGGGTGTGGAGGGGAGACCCAGTCCTCCTGGCCGCGCCGGCAGGATTGAGCTCACCCGCTCGACTGCTGGGAGGTGGGGAGGGGCCCTCCTGGTCACTCTGTGCTCCCCCATGTGGGTGGGGGTCTCTGTTGCTTGTTGCTCTCCCTGCTGGGGAGTCCCTGGGGCACGTGCCCTCCCGGGGAAGGCGTGACATCTTTGCCGCAGACCCAGAGAAGGCTGGCCGCCTCGCATCCCACAAGCCGCAGGGCTTCCAGCTGCTGATGCTGGCTCCGGTGGGTGCAGTTCTTTGCCTGGCCCTCTCTTGCTCTGCCAGCCTGGAGGCCTTGCCAAGAGGTGGGGTGAAGGGCCTTTTCCGGAGGGGGGAGGAGCCCCCACCCTGCCTGCTCTTGCTTTCTCCCCGCCTTCTCTCTCTCTGGTGTGATGGTCTCTCGGTGCTGGGTGGGGTCTGCCTGTCTGCCTGCCTGCCTCTCCCTGGTGGTGGCCTGGGGCTTCCCCACTAATCTGCCCTCCGCCTCTGCCGGTTGCTGTCCTAACAGGGGGTGTCGTTTGATCAAGCCAATAATCTGCTGATTGAGCCCGCTCGCATTGAGGAGGAAGAGGTCTGTACCGCCCACCCGGGTGGGTTTGTCTCTCTCCCTGGACTGGCGGGAGCTGCCAGCAGGGCTCCCAGGCCACCTCCTTCCCTCTCCCCTCCTCTCCTCTGCCTGAGCTGGGGAGGGGGCTCGCTGAGCCCCTCAGGGAGGAAAGGGCCTGGAGGGGGCAGGAAACTTTCCTGGCTGATGGGAACAGCCCCTCCCTGGAGGAGGAGGAGGAGGAGGAGGAGGAGGAAGCTCTGGGGGTCATCGCTGGGCCCAGCATTTTGCAGCTGCTCTTGGGGCCCGCAGAGGCCAGGCTGCTCTCGTGATCCCTGAGAGGTCCGTGGCAGCCCCGTGGGCAGCCCCGTGGGCTTGCGCTACTGCTCCCTCTGGCCTGGGATCCCGCTCCAGCCAGACAGCCCCTCTTCCCCTGACCCTTGCTGCTCTCCGTGCCTTTCACCCCCGGCTGCAGCGTTGGTAGCTGGGCTTCTGCCCCTGGGCTGTCTCCTGCTTTCGGAAAGGGGTTCTGGGTCAGAATGGCTCTCTACCTCCACCTGAGCACCTGGGGCTCTGATCCCCCCCCCGCTTTCCTGTCTCTGTTCCTCTGCTTCCCTTCCAGCCCTGGAGGGTCCTCTGGGGAGCTGCTGGCTAAGCGGGCAGGGGGCTCTGGGCATCATCCGCGAAGGGGGGTGGCCGGAGGGAGTTTTGAGAGGGGTTTCGCTCATCGGGGAGTGTGCCGGGGGGGCTACCCCAGAGCAGTCTGCGGAAGGTGTGCCAATGTCTGTCCGATTGGCTTGGCCTCTGTTCCTCCAGGGCTGCCCCCGGTTCTTCCCTTCCCCCTCCTGGCCTCCCCCTTGAGTGCCTCTGATCTCTAGTGGGTCTCCACGTTGTTCCACGTGGCTCCTGCCACAAGGAGGCCAAGGGGCCGTTGCCCAGCCGGTCTCGCCACCGGCCTCCCTGCCTTTGTCCCAATCAAAGCCGTGGGTCAGGAGGGGACAGGGACAGGGATAGGGTCCTGTGCGGAGCAGCTTCCCAAGGGGAGAGTCCCCAGGAAACAGACAGGCACCTGGGGAGAGGGTGTCTTCCAGCTGATCCAGGAGGAGGGCAGGCATGCCCTCCCTTGCACCCATCGGTCCCGTTCCCCCCGCCCCCCTTCTGCTTGGCTTCCAGTTGGCTCTGACGATCATGCGGCAGACGGGCGGCCTTGGCATCAGCATTGCAGGGGGCAAAGGCTCCACTCCCTACAAGGGCGACGATGAGGTGAGGGTCGGGGGCAGCCTTTCAGGGGGTGGCCCCGGGGCAGCTGCTGGCGGGAGGAGCCAGTCCCCACAGGCTTTTCCTCCTCCTCCTTCCCCCCAGGGCATCTTCATCTCCCGTGTGTCGGAGGAGGGCCCGGCGGCACAGGCTGGGGTGCGCGTGGGGGACAAGCTCCTGGAGGTAGGTCACCAGGGCAGCGGGGGGGGGGGCGTATCTGTTGCACCAGCCCTGCCTTGAGGAGAGGGCCCACGCCTGCTCGCTGTCTTGGAGGGATCAGCCGTGCTCGCCGGCTGCTGCCTCAGCTAACAGGACAGGGGTGTCTGCCGTGGCCAAAGGGCTTTGGGGCTGGTGGCCACCCCATCCCAGGGGCCCTGCTGGCTCCGCTCTGGCCGTCGGCTGTTCGTCCCTGGCCTCGCTGCCTTCAGGGCCTGAGGTTCGGGGGCAGCGGGGTCTGCGTGTGCTTGTTCAGTGAGCTCTCCCCCTCTCAGGTGAATGGGGTGTCCCTGCACAGCGCTGAGCACCACGTGGCCGTGGAGGCCCTCCGGGGCTCGGGCAGCAGTGTCTCCATGACCGTGCTACGGGAGCGGATGGTGGAACCCGAGAACGCCGTCACGGTGACGCCGCTGCGGCCTGAAGATGATTACAGCCCACGGGAATGGCGTGGAGGGCTGCACTTGGCCACAGACGCCACCCCAGCCGAGCGGCTCTCAGCCTGCTTGGTGCGGAACGAGCGGGGCCTGGGCTTCAGCATCGCCGGGGGCAAGGGCTCCACCCCATACCGGCCAGGGGACACGGTGAGAGGAGAGCATGGGGAGCCTTTCCTGCTGGTGATATTTGACCCCCCCCTCCCTCCCCTGGAGGATTGCTCCCGGCTCCTGCTGATGTGGGGAATCTGTTCGGGATGGACGGACGGAGCCCCCTCCCCTCCCCCTTCATTGGGGAAAAGGTCCTCCTGGGACAGTCAGTGATCTGGCCCTTCCTTCGCAGGGCATCTTCATCTCCCGGATCGCAGACGGGGGGGCTGCCCACCGGGAAGGGACGCTGCAAGTGGGCGACAGGGTCATCTTGGTGAGAGAAAGGGCTGGGGTGGGGGGGGGCTCCCCACTGGATGCTCTGGAAAGGCTCCTCTGGCTGAGCCAGAGAGCAGCTTCTCCTCACCCCACCCTGCGTGGGCCCCATTCCCTCCCCTGCCCCATAGCCGTGATGGCTGCCTCCCCCCATCCTCCCTGCTAGGTGGTGTGAATGGCCTTTCCTCCTCTCCCCCACCCCAAATAGCAGTGGAGGGGAGAGCTCATGTCATAGAAGGTCCCTCCCCCGTGGGTCGCTTGGGGGCAGCCTAGAGCGGGCTCCCTTCTTGAACCCCGAGCCTACCTTTTGCCCTCCCCCTCCACTGACACTGAATTGGGGCCGTTGTAGATCAATGGGGTGGACATGACAGAAGCCCGGCACGATCAGGCTGTAGCGCTGCTGACCGCCTCCCCACCCACCATTGCTCTGCTGGTGGAAAGAGAGGTGGCCCCCCAAGAGAAGGACCTCCCTGTGGGGCCATGTGGGGCCCGGCCCCCCTCGCCACCCCCTCTGCCCCCGCAAGGAGAGATCACGCTGGAGGAAGCAGCAGCATGCCCCCCCAGGAGCCAGCTGCCCAAAGACACGGAGAGCCAGTACCCCACTGAGGTGGGTGATGGGGGTTCTGGGGCCACTCTGGGCTGGCGGGGGCCACTGGGCTCCCTCTCACCTGGCTGGGGGATGCCGGCGGCTGCAGCTGGCCCCCCAGTCACCGTAGGGAACCTTCGGTCTGTGCTTTCAGGAGATCTGCCTGGTCAAGGCTGGGGGGCCCCTTGGCCTTAGCATCGTGGGAGGCAGTGACCACTCCAGCCACCCCTTTGGCATCCACGAGCCAGGAGTCTTCATTTCCAAGGTAGAAACGCTGGCGCCATGCCCCGCACGCACCCCGTCCAGCCCTGGCTCAGGTGCCCAGTGGAAGGGCCTGGAGGGTGCCCTGCAGCCAGGGCGGTCACTGCCCCCTGGAGAGGGGAAAGGGCCGCAGAGGGGCCTTCAGGTCCGCCTCCTTCCTTCTCCCCTTGGGCAGGTCATCCCGCGTGGCCTGGCCTCCCGCAGCGGCCTGCGTGTGGGGGACCGGATCCTGGCGGTGAACGGCCTCGATCTGCGCCAGGCGACCCATCAGGAAGCGGTCAGCGCTCTGCTCTCCAGCACCCCAGAGCTGCAGATGGTGGTCAGGCGAGACCCTCCCCCGCCCGGAATGGAGGTAGGGAAGCTCACCACCCCACCCCTGCCTTCGATCCAGGCTGGAGAGCCTCCTCTGCCCCACGGAGCGCCCCCCCCCAGACGCCGGTGTCTCTGTGCTGGCAGGAGATCTCCATTGAAAAGCGGCCTGGAGAGAAACTGGGCATCAGCATCCGAGGCGGCGCCAAGGGCCACGCGGGGAACCCCTTCGACCCCACCGACGAGGGGATCTTCATCTCCAAGGTACCTCGAGGCTCTCTGTGACTGGGCAATTGGGGCGGTGGAGGGGGTGCCCTTGCCTCCCTCTCTTCACAGAGCCCTGCATCCGTTGGGCTTGTCCTTGCCGGAGCAGACCCAGTGCGTCCAGAGTGGCAGAGCCGCCCCCAGACCCAAAGCAGCAGCCTCCCCTCCCACCCCCCAGTTGGAGCAAGGGTGCTCTTCTGAGGGTCTCCCCGGGGGGAGGGGGCGGGGAGAAGGCGTGCCGCCACCTTCCCGCTGCTTCGCTGCCTTTCAGGTCAGCTCCACTGGGGCAGCGGCCCGCGATGGCCGGCTGAGGATGGGGCTGCGCATCCTGGAGGTCAACCAGCAGAGCCTTCTGGGCATGACCCACGCGGAGGCGGTCCAGGTCCTGCGTGCCGTGGGGGACCGGCTGCTGGTGCTCGTTTGCGAGGGCTTTGACCCCAAGGCCGTGGCTGTCCTTGAGGTTGGTGCCCTGCCCTCCCGTCAGCCCTTCGCCCTCTGGCCAAGCCCCGGCTGAAAGCGTCTCCCCTCCTCCCCACCCCCCAGATGTCTCCCGGAGTCATCGCCAACCCTTTTGCGGCCGGCATCGGGCGCAAGAACAGCTTGGAGAGCATCTCGTCCGTTGACCGGGACCTCAGCCCAGAGGAGGCGGACCTTCTTCAGAAGGTGGGAGGAGGAGGAGTGGGGCAGCTCCTGAGGCTCCAGGGCAGGGCGGGGGACCCCAAGGGCGCCATCCCTGGGAGGAGGAAGCAGCACCCTCCTGCCTCCCCGCCCGGCTCCTTGCTGGTCCGGTTCTGCTGGACCCCCCCCCCAGGCCCTGCTGTGCACAGAAGCTGCCCCCAGCCTTGTGCTGGCGCAGCCAAAGGGGGCCATGGGGAGGGGGGTCTCTAATGGCAGCTGGTCTCCGGGAGCCCTGGGCAGGTCAGTAGTGGGCTCTTCCACTCGCCTGAGACACGAGTGGGTGGGTCCCCAGCTGTCCACTTGGCTTGAGAAGCAGAGGCCAAGGGGAGGGGCTGGGGGGTTGGCCGTTCTTCCACTGACCTTCAGCTGTGAGGGGGGGGGAGTGGGAGGAAGGCAGCTCTGCCTCCCTGGGCTTCCCTCTTGGCTGCCTCTTGTCCTCTGGGGGGGCACAACTTCCAGTGAGGCGCCATCTCCCCTTCCAGGCCTGGCATCGAGGCCGAACTGCTTTGGGCAGCCCTAAATGGCCACCACCACCATCATTGCCACCAAGATAGAAAAAGGAGGAAAACCTCTCCAGCTTCCTTTCTTTTTTTGCCAAGACCCCCCCCCTCCCCCAAATCTAGTAATTTTTCCTTAAAGGCCAACACTGATTGATTTCTTTGCTAGTGTTGTACCTGCCCCCTCCTCTTTTATTTATTTGTTAAATTTCTGTGCCGCTTCTCTTGCCCGGGGGGGGGGGAGCTACTCTCTTGCCAGCAATTTGGCCACACTTGTTTTCAGCCAGTTGTCCCAGTTGCAGCCCTGGCTGCCTTCAGCTTATGGGAGGGGGGGACTGGGGGAGTTGCTGCTCGTCCCCCTGAGGCTGGCGGGGGGGGGCTGAGGAGGACTCAGTGGGCCAGGGCCTGGGCGGGGGCAGAGCGGCCTGGGGGGGGCAGCCATGTTTGGGTACCTGAAGGGGAGCCACAGAGAGGGACTTCCAAGCGCCCCCCCCCCAGTAACAGCTGGAATTGGCAGCTGGCTGTTGCGAGTCATGAAGGTCACAAAGCGGCTCGTGGATTTTGTGACTCCTTTTATGCAGGTGCCATGGCCATTAAGCAAACCCCTTGTTTGCTGTGGGGAATTTTTTTCCTAGGAAGCCGGAAGTAAACAGTTTCCAGGGGGGGGGGGGAAATAGCAGGTCACATGATCAGCATCAGTGCGATCTGATTGCCAAGTGCCCTAAATATGGGCACTTGACTGCGGGGTGGGGGGAGAATGTCATAAATTTGGAACGGGCATAAGTAGAGGAGGTCTGTCATAGCCTGGAATGGCTGCCGAGCAACTGTTTAACCTGCAAACATCTGGGAAGAGTTGGAATTTAGAGGCATCTTTGATGAGCGGAAAGCAATCCCTCCTCCATAACTTGCTTTTTCCCAATTTTGCAGGAATTTTAAGTAAGACAGATGCCTGTTTTAGTTCCTAAGTGCCCCCAAAGCTCCTTCGCCCCCCTCCCCGGTCACTTTTCTCTCGGTTGTTCCTCTGAGGGGTCTGAGGTCACAGGACCCCCAGTTTTGCTGCCAATGTGGCGCATTTAGGGGGTGGGGAATCTTGCAATTGCTGTAAGGTAAGACCCAGAAGGGAGCTGAGGGGAGGGGCTGGGGGGCTTGTGGAGGGCAGCACCCCAGTTCCAGCATGGAGAGGCCGGGGGGCTTTAAAGGACTTCCTCAAGGCCGGGGGGAGACCCTCAGCTTCAGCCGGTCGGGGCAGCCAGCAGGGACGTTGCCCGCTTTCCCCAGGCATCCCCACTGGCATAGAGAGGATTCTCCAAGGATCTGGGGACACCCGGTGGCTGGTGGCCCCCAATTTCTGCCCTTGGCCATGGGCCCATTCTGCTGGCACTGAGCACTGCTGGGGCTGCCGAGGGGCTGCGTTATCCTCTGTGGCATCTGTGGGGCCACCCGAGGCCAGAATCCTCCGGGGGGGGGGGACTGCTCGCTGGGACTGCTTGTGCCCTGCGAGGCCAGAGCTAGCCCTGACCCTCCCCGCTTCCTTCCCCAGGACAGGGGCAGCGCAGAGATCCTGCAGCTGGATTACCGCACCCTGGCAGCCCTGCCCAGCAGCAGCGGCCGTCTCCAGAAAGGCCCCGTTGGCGTGAGTGACAGGCGCGCTCCTTTGGGGCGGGGGTGGGGGAAGCCTGCCCTGGCTGTGGGTGTGGATGGGGCCAGGTTTCCCCACTCCCATGGTCAGTTCCTTCCACGAGGGGTCCCGGGGCTCGTTGTCTCCGGCTGATGGAAGGGGGCAGCCCTAGAGCCCACTTCCGAGCAGAGGGGGGTCTTTCCTCGGTCCCTCTTTCTGCCACCGGGGTGGGCAGGTCAACGGGGATCTTTCTTTTGCCCCGATCAGCAGCCTCCTAAAGGGCAGGGTGAGCCAATGTTACGTCCATCGACTAGGTTCAGCACCCATCTGGACGTCAGGAAATAATCCAGTCTTGAGCAAATGCCCTGTGGAGTGGACAGGACAGGATGGGCAGGCCAGTGGTTGCCACGTGTCCATCCAATTAAATTTACTTACTTATGCTTGTTTGTTCAATTTGTATGACTGTCTATCTCTCCAAATAACTTTGGGCAGTGAATAACATTTTAAAAATAAATCAATTTCAGCAATACAGAAATTAAAATATATATAGCAGCTGAGAAAAAGCACCCATTGTAATCACTGGATTAAGCAAGAAATGGCTCCCTGCACACACTCGGACCTTTAAGGATGCACGAAAAACCAGCCAAGGGTGGGGGGGAGGACCGTTGTCTGGGGCAGAAAAGACCCCCACCTTCCAGGCCCGCCAACTGGCGTCCCTCAGCTGAGGCGCTTCAGAGAGCATGCTCTTCTCCCTGCCTGATGGGATCTGCAAGCGGCCTTGCGTAGTGAGAAGGGCAGTGTATAATTTTAATAAGCAAATAAAAAAAAGTTCTTGGATGTTTGCATGGAGAACGTGCAGCCGGGAATTGCCTTGGCAAATGGTTCAGGGAGCTGTGCCCACCCTGAGGTCTCTCCAAGGGGAAGCAGCCCTCCCGCACAGTTGGGGGGGGGGTTTCTGATGGCCGCCTCCTTCCTCTCTTACAGGGTCTGGCAGTGGGGGAAGCCGAGTCCGGCCGGCGAGAGCCTCCCAGCAGCCAACAGGTAGGGAGGCTCTGGGGAGAGGCCCAGTCTGTGCCAGCTGCTCCTGCAGCCGGTCAGCCTCTCTCTTTCTCTCTCTCTCTGCTTCTTTCTCTGGCCTGGTCATTCTCTAGTGCTCGGCCCTGTCCCGGCCTTTCTGCCTGGTGGGCAAAGAGACACGTTTTGTAAGTGCTCCTCAGTTGGTGCCCTCCTCAGTTGGTGCCTCTCCCCCAGCTTCTCTGTCCTGCTTGGGGGGGAAGCAACTCCCCTACTTTACGACAACATGTGGTCAGTGTGCAACATGGGGGGGGGGGAAGAGGCCTCCCAGACAGAGCCTGAGCAGCCAGTCTGGGGATGAGCCCTGAAATCTGGAGGCCGGAAGGGCTGTTAGACGGAGGCCCGTCTGTTTCCCGGATCGGCTCTCGGTGCTCCCGCTTGGTCTGAGCTGCTCCTGGCCTTGGCCTGCTCCAGGCTGCCCTCTGACCCGCTCCTCTCTCTGATGTGCATGCAGACCAAGCCCGGGAGAATTCAGCCAGTCTCTCGCCTGCGCCTGACCTCAGCCCTGAGCCCCGCGGAGGGCCAAGACAATCCCAGCCCTATCCAGCAGCCTGAGCTGACCTCTGGCCCCAACGGTCTGGTGAGTCCTCAGGAGACGCCGCCCTCCTTGCCCTGCCTGCCTTCCCCTCTGCTCTCTCAGAGGCCCCCCGTCCATCGGGAGAGGCAGGGCGCAGGGACCGCAGGAGTCCCAGCAGAAGCCGGGCAGTCTCTGGTGGGGGCTCCCTGAGCCTTGGTGCCCCCCACGGCCAGTCAGTTGCCTCCCTCTGATTCTCCCCACAGCCTCGGCAGTCCAGACCCCTCTCGCCGAGGGAGGACCTCCCTGTCAGTGCCAAGCAGGCCTACAGGGCCTTGGCCGCCCTCCCGGGATTGCAGCTGCCCTTGGAGCTGGAGGTGAGGTGGGCTGGGCCTGGGGGGGGTCTGCGGCCCTGGCCTGTGCCGTGCTCACCCCGTGTCCTGCCCCTTCCCCCCCACAGGAGCTGCCGGGACAGAGGAGCCTTGAGCAGGCACTGCCCGTCTCTTCCGAGGTACGACGCACAGGCAGTGGGAGCGGCGTCAGGGCAGGGCACCTGAACCCAGCTGACCCCACACGTCTTCGTGCCTCTGCCCCACAGACCCCATGGCCAGGTGGCCCGCACAGCCCGGAGCAGCGGACCTTCCGCGAGAGGCAGAAGTACTTCGAGCTGGAGCTGAAGCAGCAGCCACCGCCTGCCGAGAAACCCCTGAAGCGAGTCTCCCTGGTCGGGGAGGAAGACCTGAAGAAAATGAAGGAGGAGGAAGGTGGGGCTGGGGTGGGGGGGGCAGGGGCGGAGTCCTTCTGGCCGAGGTGAGCCCCTCCCTTGCCCACTCCTTGGGGCTGAGGGGCTGCGCTCCAACTGCTTCCATGCCCATCTAGCTGGTTTTTCCCACCCAACCCCCTGAGTCCCTGGGGGAAAGCAGGTCTCACTGGACCAGCAGCGGGGGGGGGGGGGTTGCTGATCTGGGGTGGGGCTTGGATCTGGTCTCTGCAGCCGGCCTTTTGGGAGCTGCTCTGGAGGGGCAGGCAGAGGACAAGCCCAGCGGTTCCGTTTCATCTGGGGTGCTTCTCCCTTGCGATTGTGTAGTGTGTTCATTCGACTGCTCTCTCAAGTCCCTCCCTGCACATGTGGCAGCCTCCGTCCCTGCCCCGTCCAGCTGCTGGTTGGGTGAAATTCAGGGGACCTCCTATTCCAAGGAGGAGGCTGTGAGGAGGGGGGTCCCTATTTTGACAGCCCCCCATCTCTTTCTCAGCAGCTCGGAAACTGCAACAGAAGCGAGCCCAGCTGCTGGAGGAGGAGGAGGAAGATGAAGAGGGGGAGGAGGTGGCACACGGCCAGCCCCCCCCAGGCATGGGCGGCCCCTCCAGCATCTTCATCGAAGGCGTTGAGTACAGAGTTGAGAAGCAGAACGGGAACAATCTCTCCCCCACCGCTTGGTGAGCTCCCTTCCCAGCCGTTGCCTCTGAAGCGTGCCAGCCCTGCAGAGTGGGTCTGGCCTGGAGGGGGCCCCACGGCAGGGCCGGGCCTCTCTCTTGCCAAGACAGCCCTCCCCCTTTCGCTCTGGGGCTGGGTGGCAGGGGCGCCACTCTTCTTCCAGACTGCCCTGGCAAGGTGGCTGCCACATCCATGGCAGGGAGAGCCGCCATACCGGCCCCGAGAGGTGTGCCCGGCCCAGTGCTGGCTCCTGGGGTCCGTCCCCCTTCCCTGCCTCTTTCTGGGGTAGGGGGCATCCTGGAAACCTTTTCTGGACTTGTGGTGCCATTGGGGTGTTGTCCGGAAGACCCTGGCTGTGGCCAGCCCTCCTTTGCGCCTTCCAGGCTCCTGGACCCCAACACACCCAACGGCCCCCAAGGAGGAGGAGGGCTCGGCCCCGCCTCCTCTGGTTGAGCAAGCAGGAGGGAAGGAGGGAGCGGAGGGGGTTCGCGGGCTGAGCCTCAGCCTCCCTCTGACAGGATGAGTCCCGTCTGCGCCAGAGGGGGGGAGCCGGGGGTGCCGGTCCGGACAGCCAAAGCCGAACGGCGGCACCAGGAGCGCCTGCGGATGCAGAGCCCGGAGCTGCTGGCCGCCCCAGAGAAGGAGCTCTCCCCGGCGGAGCGCCGAGCCCTGGAAGCGGAGAAGCGGGCCATGTGGCGAGCAGCACGGTAGGTGTCGGGGGGAGCGGCTGGAGGGCCTGGCGGGGGTTCCCAGGCAGGACCCACAGCACCCCCAATGGCTCTTTTTCCCTGCGGCAGAATGAAGTCCCTGGAGCAGGATGCCCTCAAGGCCCAGATGGTGATTGCCAGGTCCAGGGAGAACAAGAAGCGGGGCACGCTGGAGCAGCTGGCAGAGTCGCCCTCCCCGGCCCCCACGCCCTCCCCCACGCCCTTGGAGGGTGCGTCTTCTCTTTTGATGGACGTTGGCACTGCGGGGGGGAGGGGGAGGGGAGGTGGCGGCAATTGTCTCTGAAGCTCCTCTGCCCAACCCTCTTTTGCAGACGGCGCTTCCTGGGTCGCAGTTTCGCCAGGCCGGCTGGTAGGAGACGCCTACGCAGCAGAGAGGCTGCTCCTGGGAGGGGTGCCAGGCACTGCGTGGCACGGTCACTTTGGGGGCCCCATCTGGAAAGGACTCCTGTCCCTTAGCTCTCCTGCGCTGCTGGCCCCCTGCCCCCCAGCCCCCCCAGCGCAGGAAATCCGTTCTGCAGCCGGGCAGCGGTGTCTTCCTTCACCCCCTGCCAGGAGGGCACCTGGGGCAGGAGAAAGGCGCTCTGGGGTCTGGGGGGGCACCTAGGGGCCCAGGCCCAAGGCAGCTAGAGGAGCCCCACTCTCCTCTCCCTGGAGCAAGTGAGGCTTCCTTGGGCAGAGGTGTCTCCTGCTTTCCCGGGCACTGGTCACTCTTGTTTTCTCTCTCTCTGTCTCTGTCTCTGTCTGTCTCTCTCTCTCTCTCTCTCTCTCTCTCTCTCTCTCTCTCTCTCTGCTTCCCTCTCCCCCGGCCCTCCCCGCCGGCCCTTCCAGTCTCTGCCTGAAAAGAAGTTCCTCTACAGGGAATTTGCGGCCATTCCTTCTTCCAAACCTGTATATGACATCCAGGTACAATTTGCACGGAGCGGGACATGGTCAGGAAGCTCCCCTCTGCCAAGAGGGGGTGCCGAAGCCCACCTGGGGCCTCTGGGGTGCTTGGCAGCAAGAGGTGCTCCCTCTCTGCAGCTGGAGGTTTGAGCCCCCCCCCCCAATGTAGCCCGGAGCCCAGAGAGGCCCTTTGCCCTCTGCCCATTTATTAAGCAGCCACCACCTCACCCTGTGTCAAGGGACCCCAGGGGTTAAGGAGGCGCTTTGGTCTGCCCATCGCCCTGGGGCTGCTGCTGCCCGCTCTCCCCAGGCCAGGTGGCCCTTGACCCCTCTCACCGACCGGCCTTTTCTCCCAGGAAGGAGCTTGGCTGCCCCCCCTCCCCTGCGTTTCTCCCACCTCCCTGGCTCTTCCTAAGGGGGTGAATGGGGCTGGACAGGGCACCCTGGGCGCAGGGCCCCCGGGGGGGATAGTCCGTCAAGGCCCCCTTCTTCCCTCGGGGTCCCTGCACAGACCGTGAGCTCCATTGAGCTCCGTGGCCTGTTGCCCCCTTTGCCAAGCCTTTCCTTCGCCTGGTGAACTACGTGTGCTGCTGTGGGTGTGTTTGTATGTGGCTTCCCTGGCTTGACAGCCAGCAGAGGGGCAGCAGGGTGGCCACTTGGCGGGAAGCATGGAAGGACGGGACCCCTGAGAAGGGGCTGCTTTTCTGCCAGTAGGAGAGGGGGAAGGGCCACCGATCCCTGCCTTGAAACTGTGTGTGTGTGTGAGAGAGAGAGAGAGAGAGACTTGGAGTCAGCATTGACGCCTGGCTGCTACCTGGGCCAGTCCTGCCACTTTCTCTCGGCAGCCCCTGAGGAAGTGGCTTGGAGCCCTGGGCAGGACTCGAACTAAGCTCCTTACCCACTGCACTAGACAGGCCTCACTCTGACCCCCCCCCCAACAGATGCTGAATGGAGTGCCAGTGATGCCAGCCCCTTTCCTCCCTGCTGATTTGAGGGGGGGCTGGATGGCACGCCGCCCCTGGATGGGAGGAAGTGCCCCAAGTTGTGAGTGGCTGAGTAAGGCTCCTCAGGAGGAGGAGGAGGAGGGGGGGGCTGGGGGGCACGGCTGCTTCCTGAGAGCATGGAAGGATCTCCATTTCCTCCTGCCGGCCCTTTCCGTTCTTTTTCCTTTCTCTCTCTCTCTCTCTCTCTCCCCTTCTCTCCTCCGTGCCACTCAGCCGAGCCCCATGATGGCAGGTGGCGGTTGGGGGGGGACACGCGAATCGTGGTCTGGCCAGGGCTTCTCGGCCCTCTGGTGCAGGACCCTAACCTGAGTCTCTAGCAGCCTCTTTAAAAGAGCCCCCCCGGACCCTCGTCCCACCCCTCCATCCCTGCGGCCAGCACGCGCCTTCCCCTGATTCCTGCTCTTTCCTCCTTGGGGGCCCCCTTCTCTGGCCACCCCCAGCAAGGGGGAGGCAGGCAGGTGCCTCACCCTCCTCTGTTCTTGCAGACTCCGGATGGGCGAGAGTCCTGCAAGCGCTTTGGCAGCCTCGACAGCAGCTCAGGTGGGTAGATGGCCAGCCTCTCTGCAGCCCAGGACTGCTTTGTCTCAGCAAGAAGGGGGAACGCGTGGCTGGGCCGTTGCACAAGAGGATAGGACCCCCCAAGGCCATGCTCAGCCAGCTTCCTGCCCTCAGGTCTGGCGGCTCAGCCCCCCCCCCGCTGTTCCCCCTCCTCCTCAGCCTGCAGGTCCTGGTCCCAGGGAAGGGGGGGCTCCTGCAGAGTCCTCCTGCCTTTCGCACTCCGCCTGTGGAGCGAGGACCACGTTCCCAGAAGGCGCCTGGCTGAAGAGCAGGTTGACTTCTCTTTCCTCCCCTCAGGGCGCCAGGAGCACGGTGGGACCCCGGAGCCCTTGATGACCCACGGCCCCTCTGCGAGCCAGGAGCTGGGGCTGTTTGGTGACGAGCGCAACCTCCAGCAGGCCCAACACAGCTTAGAAGCCGCGGTCCCGACATAACACTCCAGTCCTTGGAGACTGTATGGACACAGCCAGGCCAAGGGGATGATGGAGTGGGGTGTGAGGCCGCTGGCCGCCTTGATGGACCGTGGGGCTGTGGACCTGCTTGCAATGCACTGGGGCAGGTCGTGACAAATCGGAGATGGAGCATTGGGGGTGAGGGGAACCGATGGGATGTGAGGTCTGTAAATAGCGGGTGGGTGGAGGACGGCCACGAAACTGTTTCCATTCGGCATCAGCCGTGGTCGCCGGAGACCTGCCGGGCGTAACCAACCAGCAGTGGGGCCCCCGTGCCTATCCCCCACCTTGGGACCCCAGCAGCACCTGCTGGTGAAGTGGGGCAACGTTTGGGCGCCGCCCTGCCAGGCAGAGTAGAGAAGGTGAAGCCGAGTGGGGCGGGCTAGTGGCATTAGGCGTGGCAAAGCAGAGCTTGGGGGTTGGAATAATGGGGGGGGGGCTTCCAGGGGAGTCCCAGGATTGCGATTGTGGCAATCGGTGGTTCACGGCCTGGCTGGTGGAGCTGGGGATGGGGTGAGGGGCAATGCTGGCCCTCACCGGGCAGGCTGCCAGGTGCCCACAGGACGGGGCATCGCTCCGGCCAGCTCTCTAGGGAGGCTCATTTTAACAGGAGTGCCCATGCTTGGTTTTGGGAAGGTAGCGGGGGGGGGGCTGTGTCTTTTTCTCCAGCTATGAAGGCGGCTTCTCCTCCGAGGTCCCCCCCTCCTTAGAGCTTCTTGTTTTTAAACTAATTTTAGCATTTGCTTTTAATGAGCAGCTGGGGAGTGATCAGGCAGGGTTTCCGTGGCTAACTAACTTATAGGTGCTGGGCTGTGATCCATCTCTCCTCCCCCCTCCCCCAGGGGAGTCCGGGGGAGATCAAGACTGTAACTAGTGACATTTGTACAACCAAAGAAGTCTATTTTGTGGTTCAATGATAATAAAGTTTAGTTTACCTTTTAGAGCCCTGGATCCTTCCTTGACCTAGCCGGCCCCAGGGCTGCTCTCCCTCCCTCCCTCTGCAAAATTAGCAGCATCCCCCTCCCCAAAGGAGGCCAACTGGAGGGGGGCTGCCTTCCAGGAGGGATGGTAAAGAACATCTGGGCTGCTTTAAGGTAACCCTCAAAAGGAATGAGACCCAAAGCTGTGGAGGGGTAGCCGGGGGCAGAAATGCCGGGGGGGGGGGCTTAAGGGCCCGGTGTGGGCAGATGTAGAACAGGTGAGGAGGGCTTGGCATTGATCCCTCCGTGGGCAGAGACCCCAACGGAGGGGGGACCCCTCCCCCGCTTCCGCTTCCTCCCCTGTGGGCCTCCGGAAGGAGCACCTGGAGTGACTCCGTCCTCTTCCTCTTCGCTCTTGGCCTGCCCTTCTTCCTCAGAGCATCACATGGGGCAGGAATGCTGGCCAGTACTGACCGCTTCCTCCTGTCCAAGCCGAAAGGCCATGTCGGGTTGTGGTTAAGGCACCAGGCTAGAAAGCAGGAGATGACGGTGAGTTCTAATCCCAGCTTAGCCATAAAGACTGACTGGCTGACCTTGGGCCAGTCCCTCTCTCTTGGCCCACCCCACAGGGTTGTTGTTGTGGGGAAAAGAGGAGGGGGCTGTTAGATGTGCTCCTTGGGTTATTTGTAAAACATATTAAAGGCAGGATACAAATAAGTTTAAAAAAATTAATAAAATAAGGCCTCGGGAGACTTGTAGCAGGATCCAAAGGAAACGGCTCCAGAGACCTGCCCGTCCCATGGCGTATCTCACCGCCCGGTCCTCTGGCACTTCCTTCCAGGTACTAAGGACCTTAGTATTTTTCCCGTCGGTCCTCCAAGCTAAGCCTAGCAAGTGGCCCTTTCTCTGTTTGGAAGATACAATTTCCAGTCTTGCCATCCCCCTTAAGATGCCTCTTTTCCGGGCCTCCTGCAGGGGAGGGTGGCCTGGCCGCTTCCTGGGGTTCGGAAGTGACGTTTCTCTGGACGCAGCCCCAAAGGACGAGCCTCGTTACTGGTGCCCGGTTGGCCATCAGTGCTGCTTATTTTGAAGTTCCCAAGACAGATAGCGGCTGTCCCGCAGCTGCGCATAAGCACGTGTGCGTCCGTGTGTGCACGCACGGTGTCTGTCTCTCTGACCTTGAGAAGTGGTTGTGACCGTTTTGCCTCTGGGGGACTAGCCGGCTTGAGGGGTTTTGTGTCGTCTGCACATGGATGGGCTAGGTGGTCATTCTGGCTGCCCCTTCAGGTGGAGGAGGGGCCGGGCGCTTACTGACACAGGTTCCTGTCCTTTCGGCCGGTGGAAACTGAAGTCTGCAGCTACTTGGTAAAATGTGTGACGGACCTTTTTTCTTTCCCTTGGCTTCAGCCAGACACTGGGGGGGGCTTCCTCTCCCCCACCCCATCCCGTCATATGCAGTCTAGCCTTGCCCAGAGCCACGTTCCACATTTACCCCCCCCCCTTTAGTCTGTCCCAAGGACGAGGGCTAAATTAGGCCACCTGTTGCCTTACCAAGTTTTATCAAATTGGGTCACCGGCTTAAGCCGTGATAGGCTTCTCTTTGGCCATTCCATTGGACCTAAAGACAGGAGTTGTCCTTTGTTAAGGGGTCAGCATTGAACGACTCGGATAAGGGGAGGGGCAGGCGGGCAGAGGCCTGGAGAAGCTGCCATCCAGGCATGGGGTGGCAGAGGGACTTTCCTGGAGGGGAACTGAGGAGAAAGGCTCGGAAGAGACCATCTTGAGACTTTCCAAAAGAACAATTCTTTATTGGTGCTCATGGCTTCTTCATGGTCTGCCAAGGTAACAGGAAGGCCTTCTGGGCTCCTCCCTCCCAGTCAGCGCATGGGGCTGGCAGGAGCCACTTGGGGAGGGGGGGTGGTCTTCTGAAGCCCGGCTTTCTGAAAAAGAGCCTAGGGTAGTCAGGAAGCCTCATCTGCTGCTGCTGCACCAGGGGGTGGGCACTGCCCATCCTGCCTGCCTCCCTGCCGCGGGTCACTGCAAGATAAGCACGCACCCCTCAGGGTGCTGTTGAACTGGGCACTGCCAGGCTGTGCCTACCGCCTGGCCCCGGACAGGAGGACCTGGACGGGGAGGAGGGTCTGCAGCAGGTCTTCAGGGGGGTGGTGGCGCTTAGTGACCACAAAGAGCCTGAACTTCTCGATCCGAGCAACTTGAAACTCAGTCTCTGCATATTCTGGTCCATCTGTTGGCCTCAGTAAGGAGCGATACCTGCCCAAGACAGAGGAAAAGGGATCCAAAGGCCCGGCCATTCTGGGCAGAGTGGGGCCACCGGCTGAGAACAAGATGGTGCCCGGGGGAGGGCCTGGCTGGCAACTCGCGGTGCTCTCTCAGGTGGGCAATGCCCCGTGCTACAGGTGGAGGTGAGGCAGAGCAATCAAACAGCCCCTCCCTTGGGACCACCTGTCTCCCCGAGTGTGGCTGTGGGTGAGGATGGCAGAATGCAAGTGGGGTGCTCCCCTTCATCCATTGGGGTGGCGATGGGTCAGCCTGTCGGCCAAAGCCTCAAGGAACGCTGTGGGACGCTGGGGGCAGAGAAACTCCAAGGCTGGCGGGATGCTAACCTTTCCACCTCTCTGCCAGGGAGTTGGGGTTAGGGGTCCAGAAGTGCCTTATGCGAACCCAGCTGGGGGTGGGGGAGGAGTCACAGCAGTACAGAGCTGGGAAGATTCCAAAGAAAGGAAAGCTATGGGGGGGGGGGGAAATTGAAAAGATCCCCCAGGAGAAAAGCACTTGCAGCTGACCTGCATGGGAAAGCTCACAACAACGCTTTAAACAGGGAAGACCTGGAGCTGCCTTCTTACAACACACTAAGCTTGATTAGAGCTGACCTTGGTTTGAATTTTCTGTTCCGTAACATGTAATGCCAACTCAGCCCAGCTGGTTCCCCTGTGACTTAAGTCCAGTAAGTGGTCTGATTCTTTGGTTAATCCTTAAGACACTGAACTGTGTCTTAAGGATTAACTGCTGCTGACTGTGTTGTATGAATGCAGCCACCATGGAGCCCCTCCCTGGGCTTACTGGGCCAAATGGTTTTACTTGAAGTGTGATCAGTGGGGATGGTTGGATTTGTCTCTGACGCTCTTCCGAGGGCCACGGGCTCCCTTTTTGGAAATGGCCAGATCCACACAGCTCACAGGAATTGCATCTCGGCCTCTCTCAGGAAAACCTTGGCTCCTATTGGAGCCAGGAAGCCTCCGACCAGCGTCCACCAAAGGGGATCCAGGACACGACGGCCACTGCAGCGGTTGGGAGTACCCTGCACCTCATCCCAGAACCTCAAGGTCTGTTTCTGTATCCCACGGCTGGTGCGTGGCCCTGCTGCCTTTCCTTCAGATGACCTCCAGCCGCCCCATTCGTGGGTTCTCCGTGGGCACCCGAGAGGGCTCTGGCCCCTCAGAAGTTACCCTTGGCTGCTGGCGCATCGTTAAAGGGCTCACCTTTCATTCCCAAGGATTTTCTTGCTCAGCAGGGCCTGAGTGAGGCCCGTCTCTAGCCGTTCCAACTGCTTTTTCACCGTGTCAAACATGTCCAGTTCCATCATATCAAAGACCAGGGGCTTTCCATAGCTGGCCATGGGTGGAACAGAGCCCGAGGGGTGGGGAAAGAAAGGGAGGGGGAGAGAGTTGTGCCCCTGTGGACGTCACCAGCCAGAAGGCCCCTCTGGTGCTTCCCCTACCCACCTGCGTCATTGTTTCTGGCACACCTGCTGCCCCTCCCACCCTGCACCTGAATCAGTGCTCCTTTAGAGGGAAAGGGCTGCCTCCTCTCTGGCCGAACCCTACCGGAGAGACCCCAGCAAGGCCAGGCGAATGGCTTCCACGGCCATGTCGGCAGGAGTGGCAGTGTTCAGGTAGTTGGTGTCACGGTAGCGCAGGAAAATAGCTGCCTGCCCAGAGGGATCGATGACCAGGGGCCAGCTGTGGGAGAGAAGGAGAGAGCTCGGGGCTGGGCCAACCATCTCCCGCTGGAGCCCAGGGGCCTTCCTGGGGAGGGCTGCTGGGGAAGGGCCCTCCCGCCACTCACCGCCCGTCGGCCTGCATTTTCCCACCCACGTCTTTCATCAGCACATCGTCCAGCTCCTGCACAAAGCACGTGAGGCCCGGAATCTCGGAAGGCGAACCTGCCAAGGAAGGACAGACAGGTGAGGGGCCGACTGGTGGTTGCCTTCCACACCACGAGGGAAGCCCGGCAGCGCAGCATTGCCCTCTACCTCAGGGCCCGCTCCCCAGTGCCTGCTCTGGTTGCAAAAGCTGAGCGGCTGTCTTTGTGGTGTCCAGCCACACCTGGCCCAACTGGGCCAGGGCAAAGACGAGCCCCTCTGTTGTTTGGGGCAAAGTCACTTGTGCTCAAAAAGGGTCCTGGCTTGGGGGCAGCAGGGAGCTCCTGAGGGGAAGGCAGGAGCTGAGCTCCCGGCCCAGGAGCCTCTCTGGAGGAGCCGGGCAGGATGGCCTCACCCCTTGCAACCACCGTCCGCCTCCTCACTGACCCTCCTGCATTTGCTCTCGCAGCTTCAGGCGGGCCAGGGACAGCTTCTCTTCAGCCTCCTCAGCAGCCAGGCGCAACGTCTCCACCAGCTCTTCCGCATCGGCTATGGCCTGTCCCAGGAAACACCCCTGGCTAGAAAGGCCGGGCCTGGCCCAAGGGAGCCTTCCCTTGCCTGGCGAAGGAGTGAAATGGGGTGAGCCCTCTGCCTTACTCAGCTCCCCTGGCGCTGCCCAGGTAATATATTATTTGATGTCCAGGTGCCCTGCCCATAGTTGGCACTGAATTGTTAGCTACTTACAGCTGTCCCCAATTGCAGGCATCCCCCCCCCCCCAAGACAGAAATAGCCACAGCAATCCAGTACTTCCTCTGAATTCTTCAGGGGGCCTCCTTTCACAGCCCCTGCAGACGGGCTGGGTGGCACCTGGCCACCTGCACTCCGTCACCCAGCTCCTAGCTGGCCTACACTGCAGGGAGAATCTCACTGTGCCCTGGCAAAGAGCTCAGAGCACCACAGCCTGGAAATTGGCAGCACACAAGCATCCCTGAACGGCCCATGGGAGGGCACCCGGGAAGGGGAGCGGTGCTTACGTGCAGCGTCAGCTCTCTGTTCCCCATCTGCTTCCGCTGGCACTTGTCGTGCTCCGTTATCCGTCGGTTGAGCTCTGCGTAGGCCTGCTGCAGCTGCAAAGAAGGGAGGCTGTGTGCCTGGGAAGGTTCAAGTGGACGGAGCCATCCCACTGGGGGTCACTGACAAAGCCACAGGGAGGCCAAAGCCCCCAGGCCAAGAACGACGTGCGGAGCAGAGAGTCTCCCAGGGACACAGGCGGCACTGGACCTCACCTCCCTGCTGCATCTCTCGTGCTCCTTGGCTAGCTGCTCCACGGCTTCGGTGGTCCTGTGGGGACCAAGAGGCATCAGGGTCCCCTTCGAGACGCTTGTGGGGAGCATGTTTCACACACACACACACACACACACACACACACTTGTCCTGCTTCTCCGAAGGGCCAAGTCCTTGGAGTGGGACTTTGTGACCCCTCCTGTCCTGAAGATCCAGGCTGCCTCATGGCTTCTTTGAGTGATGCTGTCCCCCCCCTTATAAGAAAGAGGGTCCACACCATCTCTGCGGGCATGTCCAAACACAGCAAAAGTTGTTCACAATAAAAGCAGCACAATAGATAAAACACTGCATTAAAACAATATAGAAATAGTTGATTAAAAAGAGAGGGAAGGAGAAAGAGAAATGGAGAGAGAGCGGTGATTCTTCTGCCATTTATCCTGAGCTGAAGGAGTTTCCACAGACCCCTCTGAATGGCGCTTGGGGGCAGGTGGGAGAGGGCACGGGAGGAGACTCCAGACTGCTGGGGATTGGCCTGTTCTCAGTGAGCAGCCAGGTCTCCAAGGGGGAAGCCATCCTGGGGCCAAGCAGCTTCAGGCTTGCCCAGCACAACTCAACTAACCAAGGAGAGATTGAACCTAGGAGAAACATCCTAACAGTGAGGACAATTAACCAATGGAACAGCTGGCCTCTAGAAGTGGGTGCTCCAACACTGGTAGTTTTTAAGAAGAGATTGGACAAACATTTGTCTGAAATGGTGTAGGGTTTCCTGCCTGGGCAGGGGGTTGGGCTAGGAGACCTCCAAGGTCCCTTCAACTCTGTCTAATGCGTGGTTGCCGTGCTTTGCGGGTGGGTGTAACGTTCCAAGGCCATCCCTCCCCAAGAAACCACCTCACAGGCCTGGCCCAGGAGAACGCTGTAGCTCAGGGTCCTTATACACACACTTCTTCTGAAGCTAGGAGCAGGGGGCACTGTCACTCCTTGGCGAGAGACAGCCCTACGCAAGTCGCAGCAATTCGCATCTGTAGAGTGCAGTTCAACAGGTCCATTGAAGGGGCAAGAAGAGACGAGAGACCCTGCTTCATCAGGCCTCGGTGTGTGTGTGTGTGTGTGTGTGTGTGTGTGTGTGTGTGTGTGTGTGTTAAAGTGGAAAAAGACCGACACACTAGGGAGGGGCCAGGGCTAAAAACCCTGGTCTGCAGGTAAACAAGCCACACTCACCTAAAGAACAGCTTCTTCAGGTCCTGAGGGATTTGGCCTGGGAGGCTTCCAGGAGCTGATGCCCTTCTGTCATCCTTGCACTGCTTGGGCCCAAGAGTGGTCAGCCAGCTTGCAGCCCCCCCCCCACTGCTCCACCAGGCCAACTGCAGAACAATTCTGGAGGGATACCTGGGCTTTGCGGGCAGCAGCAGTGGCGATGGCCATAGGAGACACAGACCTGCTCCATGAGGGCATCAAGGTCGTCCCGAAGAGCCCCCAGATGCTGGTCCCTCGCAAGCGCTGCAGTGGGGGGAGGGGGACGGAGAGGGGAGGAAGGGACTCACTGGCGCACTTCAGCTTCCTTGTGCCTCTGCTTCTGCTGGACTCTCCGCTGCTGCTCAGCCTCCATCTTTTGAAGCATGGTGTCCGTCAGAGTGATGTCCCAGGCATTCAGGATGGCCACCACACTGTCCAGAGAAGCAATCTTGAGAGGAACAGCAGAAGGCCATGGCCTGAGATGCTCACCAGCAAGAATAGTATTCTTGACCACTAAGGATGACCAGGGCCATTCCTTCTGAGGAGCAGAGGGCCTTTGCTATGCCCAAGGCTTGGTACTGTCAAGCACAGCCTTCGGGGGGTCTTCCATCCACACACCCAGCCCCTCGCGCATATGGGATGCATACAATCCAGGTCCTTGGCCCATTGAAAGCCTCCAAGGAAGCAGTCTTGGCCTTGGGGACTTCCATCTGCCTTCTCTGAGCCTGGAGTCCAGGGTTAGGGTCAGGAGTTCATAGCCACTATGGGAAACAGGGACCTGGTCCAATTGACCAGACCTGGACTCACTGCAGGAGTGAAGCTGACTGAATACAGGTGAGAGTCTTGGTTGGGGCCTGCCTTGTGGCAGCAACAGTGACCAAGAAGATTTATTGGTCTGCTCTTATTGCATCTACGGACGGGACGGTGGCTCTGTTTCAGGTGACCATCTTCCTTTTGGATAAGCACGGATCAGGGGAAAGGCTACAGGGATTATTCTTTACAGGATTACTTGAGAAAGTAATTCGGCTTCACTGCAGCTGGGCAGGTCCTAGGGCAGGGGTGTCAAACTCACAACGTCACTTGACGTATCGTGACTTTTTTTCCATTGCTGGCAATGGGCACAGTTTCATCAGGCTGGCAGTTTGACACCTCTGTCCTAAGGAGTTGGCGCGTAGACCCCTCTTCTTCTCTGCAGGAGTCTGAGCTGACCACTCCGGAGGAAGGGGGCAGAATCCTTGTCTCCTCCACGAGTTTGGCCACCTGTGTACTGCACGCAGGGTCCTTCCTGGCTGGCCAGGTTTCCCTGGGTGATGGCATGTGATTAGGGCTCAGTTATAGAACCAGGATGGCATTTGTTGCCCTGATGGATGACTTTTGAAGGCCGTGTGTGTGTGTGTGTGTGTGTGCGCGCGCGCGCGTGTATATGCGTGTGTGTGCTTGCTCTCCTGGATGTCTGGGCAACTTTTGATACCATCAACCGTGTGATCCTCCTGGATCTTCTCAAGGGCTCAGGAGTGGGGGGGGCACACTGCTTTGGGGTGGCTCTTCTCCTTCCTCCTGACCAGATCCAGTCAGTGTTGCCCCTGGCCCCAGCCTGTCCCTGTCCCGTGGGGTGGGGGGTCTCAGGGTCCTGGTCTTTCCCTTCTCCTGCTGCTCATGAGGAAGCAGCCCTGCCCCTTCTCATCCTTCACACCTGGGGAAAAGTGGTCTATTGGAAACAAATGGAGGTGTCCATTTGTTTTGATGCACACCTCCCCGGCTTTTGTAAACACGGCCTTGTGAATCTTGGATCTTGTTTCTTAGCTCTGGGCTTTGGGCTTCATTTGTGGATATTGCACTTGGCTCTCTGACTTCGGACTCTTGGATCCTGCTTTGGTTTTTGGAACCCTGGACTTGTGTTGCGGACCAGGGTGTGGTGACTTCCCTCACTGCCTCGTGGGTTGGCTAGGAACCGGGAACTGGGCGAGTCGGACTGAAGGAAAACCGAGGGCTGGGGCAGAGCTTCACCAGCATCCTTGTTGGGTTGTTTGGCGCTGTGTTAAGTGTGCCATAACCTCTTCCTTGCCAACGTGTCTTGGGTCGGAACACAGTGAGCTCAGCCAATGTAAGCACAGGGCAGGGTGAGATGGTGCGACAGTTGGCTCCAGATACGCGAGGCAGGGGGCACGGGTGCAGTTAAGCTGGCAGACCCAACTACAGCACTCGATGAAAGTTTTAAGTTGGCCAAGGGGTAGGCTGGGGGGCTGTTGACAGCTGTGACATGCCTATCAAAATTGCACCTTGTAGCGTAAAAGGAGTGAAGGGCAAAGAGCATGAATTAACAAAGGGAATGGGATGAATGAAAAACAGCCGCCTGGAATGAAGAGATCAGGGAAAGACCAATAGATCTGGACGAAGGTGACCAGATCACTGGAACCAGTGAAGGGCTGGAAGAATGGCGCTGGGCCCTCTCTCCAAAGGTGTAAACTGGCAACCAACGGGGTGCAAATGCAAGGGGGAGCCCCCTTCTCTGAGGGGAAGAGAGCTCCGCTCAGCAGTCCTGGAGGAACCAGGCAGGGGAGCTGTGGGGTGGAGGGGTGGAAACCCCTCAATAAAATTATTCTGTTAGGTAAATCAGTCTGCTACCTAACCCAAAGGGCTGAGTGGGGAGCAAGCAAAGAGGGAGCAGAGACCTGAGAATGAGGCAGAATTGAGCAAGTGAGTGGGGCCCTTTTTCCACAGTGCCCCCCCTCCCAATGTACAGGTAAGTCCTCCGGTTACAGTGGCAATGGGGACCCTGAACTCTGTTGCTAAGTGTTGTGCTCCTGAAGTGTGACAGCATATGACCGAGGGCAATTGAGGCAGCCGAGCCAGTTGTTAAGTAATGTTAAGTGATCGCAACTCCCAGCTTCCCATCAGCTTAGCCTCTCGGGAGCCTGAGGGAAGCTTTGGCAATTGCGGTTCTGAGGCTGCGATGGCCATAAATCTCCTCGTGGTCCCTTTAAAGAAGCACTGAATGAACAGTGCAACCCGAGGACCCACCTGTATAAAATTCCCTCCTCAGAGAGCTTGGTGGCCAGCATCATTTTGGCCCCAGGTAAAAAAATCTCCTCCCCCCCCCCCCAGGTTTTTAAACTAGCTTTTAATTCATGTTGTTTTAGTTTTTGAATGAGCACCTTGCTGTTGCCTGGTTTGCAATAAATGTTAGATAATATGGAGCAATGAAGCATATTATTATTATGTTAAATTTAATTTGATAAATTTATTTGTCTCCCATCTCATGATCTGAGATGATTCTGAGTGGCTACAGATTTGAAAATTAATATTTCAAAAATCATAATTGTATTTGACAGGGAATATAAAATTTGGTTTTTTAAATTTAATTTAAATATATATATAAGCTGTCGATGTAAGCAGTATCCAACAATAAAAAGAAAGAAAAAATCCAAGAAAGAAAGAAATTGAAACAAAAGAAGAAAATAAAAGAAGAATCATAAAAACCAACCCAAGAATGCAAAAAGCAACCTATGAGGCACCCTGAAGCCTGGGGAGAGCAGCAATTGCTCCCCTATCGCGAAACAGACCGGGGTCTTCACAGGGGGGCCGGCCGGCCGAAGAAAAGAGCCCAGCAGACACAGCGCTTCAGAGAGGACCCAACATAAAGGACACATCAGCAGAACAAGTTACGTAGCAAACACTACATCTGATTACTTGGGAGAAGGTTTATTGAAGACGGGGAAATTGAGGATGGGTACATGCCGGCGGTGGGTGGCGTGCTGAGCGCTTCTGCCCACCTTGCTCTAGGTGTGATAGGAGGGACACAAAGAAGTTGAGAGGTGGGCACCGATATTCCTCCAGCAACCACCTTCAGTGCGGTGCTTCCTCCCTGGGGCCCTGGGGCCACTGCCAGAGCCTCAGGCCTCTAGGGAGGCCAGGAGGGTGGGGGAAGGGCAGATCTCAACTCGGGTGGAGGGGGGAGCTAGATGTTCCAAAGGGCCAGGGCCACTGCAGAGAAGGGTCTTCTCCGGGAGCCCACCAGCCCGAGCGCCTTGGCTGATGGGACCCGCAGCAGCATGCTTCCTCTGCCGGCACAGGGGTGGAGCGGGCCTGTCCCATCGGGGTGAGATGGTCCCTCAAGTAACCCATGCCATGCTGGGCTTTAAAGGCGGTCACCCACACTTTCCCCTTACTTTGGCTTCCTACTTTTTATGCTTGGCATAAGGCTGCTTACCTTGCAAGGAACAGCTAACGGGGCCTTTTCCTGCAAGATAGCTTCACTCAGCCACAGCTGAGGAGGAGGAGGAGGAGGAGGAGGAGGAGGCAGAGGCAGGCATACCTGCTCCGGTGTGTTGCCATCATCAGCATAGAGTCGAGGGTCAGCTCCGTGCTGGAGAAGCAGCTCCACTGCTGCCAAGTGTCCCCCAAAGGCTGCTCGGTACAAAGGAGTCCGGTTAAAGGCACCCTAAGAAAAAAAAAAAGAAAGAAAGAAGAAAGGATAAAGAAGGAAGAGAAGGAAGGAAGGAAGGAAGGAAGGAAGGAAGGAAGGAAGGAAGGAAGGAAGGAAGGAAGGACGGACGGAAGGAAGGAAGGAAGGAAGGAAGGAAGGAAGGAAGGAAGGAAGGAAGGAAGGAAGGAAGGAAGGAAGGAAGGAAGGAAGAGGTTGTGCCAATCACATCACTTGTTAGGTGAACTGCACTGGGTGAGCGGATGTAGTACCAAAGGGGGCATCCTGAGACTATCTGGGAGTCAAGTCAGGTAGGATTTAAAGCCATCCTCCTGAGCTTCCTCTGAGAGAGAGGGCCAGAGTTCCTCCTGGGCCCAAAGGCTCGCTTCCTTCCCACTCGACGGGATAAATCAGAGGCTGGAAGTTGAGGACCGTAAGGAAGGCATGCAGGAACGCCTATCGAGGCCTGCTGTGGCTAGTTTGGTCATCTCTTCCCAGCATCATCCGATTAGATTAGGCAGGATTTTACTTGAAGTAGTTTGTGTGTGTGTGTGTATGCCTGTATGCGCACGCAATTAGAATCCAAAATGCAAGGACTGCCCAGGACCAGCCACACAGCACAGATCTGCTTTGTTTGTGATGCTGCTTGTCCTTGTGGGACACCCTGGAGGCGCCAGGGAGGCTCTATTTATTTCGAGTAACCGCTGCCAGGGGCTCTGGGTCCTAATGGCTCCTGGCAGGCACCCCCCCTCCAACTTCACACCATTGTTCCTTTGTTCCTCACATCTGACGTCCTCTCCTAAACCAGGCTCTTCCCAAAAGCAGCCTCCCCTCCCACCACTCCACAGCCGAGGGCTCTCTCTGGCCCTGAGGCCACAGGGCACCAGTGGCTCGACCCCCAAGTGAGCTGCACCCACACCGGCCCCAGCATACCTCCCTCACCATCTTCTCACCCTGCTGTTGGGATTGCCTCCGTTTTCTATCAGCATCCGGATGGCTTCGGGATGGCCCCCTCCAGAGGCCTCAGAGAGGGGGGTGTTGCCGTTGGCGTCCGTGCAGTCCACCATGTTGAGGAGATGCTGGAGCCGGACAACCTTCCCCTTCTCATCTGTTCCCACACCGTTCTTGGTGTCCAGATCCGCCACCTTGAAAGAGCGAGTGGGTGGTTTGTCCAAGAAGAGGACTGACCACTCTGCATGAGGTAAGACAAGGCGAGGCGAGTCTCGGGCCTGGCTGATGCGTGCTGCTCCCCGCCTCCCACCCACCCCCGTCTAATCTTCTTGCTGGTTTTGTGGAAATGCACCGCCATGAAACAGGTCCAAAGCTGTTGCGTTGGGAAGGCTCCCTCCCCACCTCCCTCCCCAAGGATGCCCAGAGCTCCCTGATGCTCCAAGCCAGCAGGGCAAGCCAGCCCCCTCCCACAGTGGCCGGAGGATCCTGGCGGCAGTGAGTGGAGTACCAACGTGACAGCTGTCTTACGCAGGAAGCTCCATCTAGGAGGGATGAGGCTCAGAAGACGAGGCAAGTTTTCTTAATATTCAAAACTGTTCAGATTCCAAATACCCAGGTTAATAACCTCATTTGGCTGACGGACTGACCTGGGACCTAACCATCCTGCGATTCCATAAAACTATAACTAGGCTCCAAGATCACCGCAGATGGGGACTGCAGCCAAGAAATTAAAAGACGCTTGCTCCTGGGGAGGAAAGCTATGGCAAATCTAGACATCATACTAAAAAGCAGAGACATAACCCTGCCAACAAAAGTGCGTATAGTCAAGGCCATGGTTTTCCCAGTTGCAATGTATGGATGTGAAAGTTGGAACATAAGAAAGGCTGAGCGCCAAAGAATTGAGCCCTCTGAACTAGGATGCTGGAGAAGACTCCTACGGGTCCCCTGGACTGCAAGGCGATCCAATCGGTCAGTCGTAGAGGAGATCAACCCTGACTGCTCTTTAGAAGGCCAGATCCTGAAGTTGGGAGACTCAAGTCCTTTGGCCACCTAATGAGAAGGAAGGACTCACTGGAGAAGAGCCTGATGCTGGGAAAGATTGAGGGCAAGAGAAGAAGGGGACGACAGAGAACAAGGTGGCTGGATGGAGTCCCTGAAGCAGGCGTGAGCTTAAATGGACTCCAGAAGATGGTAGAGGACAGGAAGGCCTGGAGGAACGTTGTCCATGGGGTTGCGATGGGTTGGACACAACTTTGCAATTAATGACAACAACAGGCTTTGTCAGGAGTTTGACGTAAACCAGACTAGGTCTTCTACGCTAGAATATAGGATTAAGTCTGAAATTTTATAATGTGCAATTAGTAAGATATTGAAGGCACTTCAATCTATGGTTGAGCGATTTGGGGAGAAGGCAGAACATAGATTCCCTCCTCCCTCCAGCCCTCTCTCTGGCCAAGCCAGGCATCGTTCCAGTTTGTGCCCTGTGGCTCTGGCTGAGGAAAGCCCCCCCCCCCACGCATGAATCCAGGGTTCTGCCTTGTAGTAACAGAATAACATTTAAATGCCCCTTTCTGTTGTGAAAAAGCCCCGTTGGGTACTTCAGAACGTCTCTCAGAGGCCCCTGGGACATATTCCAAGGCCACACAGCTTGAAAATGCAACAAAAACAGGCAAGGGGCATCGCCCCTTCCAACCTGGTGCCGGTTGGGCTGCAGAGCCGGAAAGAGGAACCACAAGCTCATTTTTACCTCTTTCAGAACGGCCTTCATCTCCTCCACATCTCCTTCAAAAGCTGCCTCCAGCATCCGTTTTCTCCGCTGCTGCTCCTCTCTTTGCTGCTTCTTTTCTTCCTCTTCTTTCTTTCGTGCCCGCTCAGCTTCTGCCTGCTCTCTTTTCACTAGAGCGACAAAAGCCTGCACCATAGACAGCCCGGCAAAGAGAGCCTCCTGGTGGTCCCTTCAGAGCCAGGATGCGGGGCTGTCAGCCAGCCAGCCAGCCAGGCCCAAATGGGAAGAGGGAGCGCTCTTCTCTTGGTTGACTGGACACACCCAGCTCCTGCAACCCTTCATCCTACGGTTTCGCCTCCAGCCCCTTCGTCCTCTTTGTTGCTCTTCCCTGCCCTCTTTCCAGAGTCTCAGCATCTTTTTTGTATCATAGCAACCAGAACTGGATGCAGGATTCCAAGTCTGGTCTCACCAATGCGGTATAAAGCAGTACTATCCCTTTTCGTGATTTCGATGCTATCCTTCTGTTGATGCAACCTAGGACCACATTGAGGTTTTTTTGGGCAGCTGCAGTACACCACTGGCTCACACTTAAATGGTGATCTACTGGGACACCTAGATCCCTCTTAACCGTTGCACCTGCTGAGCCAGATGCCCCCCATTCTATATCTGTTCATTTGGTTTTTCTTGGCTAAGTGTAAAACTTTTCTCGCCACTGAATTGCATCTTTTTGGACAGAACCAGGATTCAATACAATTAGACATCCTAGCCCACAAAGGTGACTGGGGTTCAGCCATCTGCCAGCCAGCATTTACACAGAATGGGCTTCCCTGCTTTGCCAGGGCCCTCCTGCCCCTCACCTCCTTTTGGAGGTGATCCATTAATTCTTCATACTCCCGTCGCTGCTTCAGTCTTCGCTTTCTCTCTCGGCAGGCCAGGATCCGACGGAAGGCACACTGCAACGTGAGCGCGGCTGCTGCCTCGTGACTTGGGCCTGGGGACAGAAAGGAGAGGCCCAGGGCATCAAGTGAGATTCCCAGGGCCCCGCTGTACCTCCTTTCTGCTACTGGGGAGGGGGGAATGACTTCAGGGAAAACCAGCGTCAGCCAGCTTAAGTTCCAAAGAGCCCAGCAGATGGTGAACTGGGCACTAGAAAGTCAGCTTTCAGATCTTTCAGAGGGTCTTCACTGGGTGATTTAAGGGCTCCTGAAAAAGCTCTCTTTAAGTTGCCCAAAGTCAAGCCCCCCATTTATGGCATTCTAAGATCCATCTTAGCTGATGCTGGCCTTGCGGGTCCTCCCTCATCTCAATTACAGCCTGGCAAGGGGATGGCTTGGGCCTTGGCCAACTGGATCCAGGGTCATCCTGGATGGATTCTGCCAGCTGGGACATAACATGTGGCCTGTATTGTCCTCTGTATTGCTCTGTGCCAGGTAAAGGGCATCAATGCTGGCCTTTTAGATGTCTTTTCTTTTTTAAAAAAACCTCTCTTTTCCAGCCAATGATTTTCAGAAACATTGCCATGTTCAGGGCCTCTCCTCTGCACTCTTTCAGTTCCCCAGTAGCCTTCTTATACTGTGGTGTCCAGAACTGGACACAGCATTCCCGAGCATGCCTGTCTATGGAGGGATCGAGGTGTTCTGGAGGACCAGCACTTAGTATGAGCCAGCCGTGTGCTGCAGCTACCAGAAAGGCCAAGGCAGTCCTGGGCTACATCAACAAAGGGACAGCATCAAAATTATGAGAAATAATAATGCCGCTTTATACTGCAGTAGTGAGGCCACAACTGGAATGCTGCTCCAGTCCTGGTTGCTGCAATAAAGAAAAGATGCTGAGGTCCTGGGGCTATGTTCAGCACCCCCCCCCCCCGGCTTGGGAAGAAACCCACGTTTTTAGGGCCTTATAAAAGGCTAAGTGGGTCAGTGCCCCCTCCATCCAAGACCAGAGACAGCCTCCACTGGACCAGCAACCCTGCAGGCATCTGACTGAGAATGAAGCCCAGTGATTTTGTCTTCCAGAAAATCAGAAAATCCTTCTGCGTGCCCCTTCAGGTGGACCTCTGCATGCTCCTTCCCAGCTCTCCTTCAAGAAGGTCACTGGCTGATTATCTGCAGGCACAATTAGTGCAGGGAAGTACTTGCACTTCTCTGCCCAAATCGCCAGGAGGCAGCCCTGAACAGCAGCTCTTACCAGTGTTCAATTGACTTCATCCCTTATCTTCCACCAGCAGCACTCTAGACGTTTCATCCCCCTTGCTTCCCTCGCATATCATGGGGGAGGAAGAGGTCTATGGGTCAGGAGAGGCCGCAATCCTGTCCTGAGCTCGGCCTTCCAAGCAGTGACTAAGAGCTCGGCAAGACTATGCAGCGATTAGTCATAACCCCCAGTTCCTTCTGAAACCCATCTGGGCCCATCAGTAGCTGGTAGGTCCTGCCCTCCCGCAAGAGGGTGCAGCTCACTGCCATTACATGGTGATCTGACCCTGAGACGGCACCAAAGGCAGGCCCACCAATTCCCTTGGCACTTGTAGCTTCTCCTGTCCCCCCACCCACCCAGGCTTGGGACCAGAGCTAGGCCTTTAGAGCTTTAGGACAGGCCAAGAGGGTTGGGGCCCTTCTGGTGTCCAAAGGGAAGATGTTGTTCCACAGAGTAGGGGCTGCTGCAGAAAAAGCTCCCCTTCTGATCCCTGCCAGCCGACGTTCTTTGACTGACGATCTGCAGCAGGTCCATTCTGTTTGACCAGGTTGGACAGGCAGAGATTTTTTTGGGGGGGGAAAGGTGATCTCTCGGGTACCCCTGAGGTACCCAAGCCATGCAGGGCTTTATAGGGAGCCACCAGCACCTTGAATTACACCCAGAAACACATCAGTAACCACTGCAGCCCACGCAGGAGTGGTGTTACGTGTGCCGTGCATCTGGAACCAGTGACTGCTACATGGCTGCCTTCTGGGATCCCCACGTAGAGTGCGTTACAGTAGTCTAGTCTGGAGTTTACAAGGACATGAGTTACTGTGAGATTTTTTTTTTATTTGGCAGGAGCTCGGCCATTTCCATTCCCAATTATAGACAGGGCAAGTGCCAGGACAAGACCCCGTGCCCACCTACCTACCCATGGGATGGCTGCTGCGGGACTCCTGGCGGTGGGAAAGGTCATCTTCTGGGGCTGCCTCTTCCCCATCTGTTTGGGGGCCTGAAAAGGTCACAGGGAGAGAGAAAGTTCAAATGTAAACCAGACGCCACCCACAATCCTCGGAAGTCCCCATTTTCTAGACTAGGATGACCTGAAGAGCTGAGCGAGGCCGGCTGCCAAGGCTCAGTCCAGGGGGACCGAAGTCCCTGCAAAGTCCCTGGGCACCTCATAGCTTGGCCTCTGTGAAATGCTCCTCCAGTCTCTCGCACCTCCCAAAACTCCCCTTTCTTCCTTGCTTTGCACGGCCACATTTTAAGTATCACAACAATACAAAGCTTGGTGAAAGAAAGGATATGCCCAGCGACTGGGCCGGCGTTTCCTGGAAGGAAATTCTCTGGTCAGTTTATCCAAGAAATGAAGGAAATTTCAAGGAAAAGAGGAAGAGGAGGGCAAGTACCACTTCCCATTTGTATTTGTTTTTTTGTTTAACTTCAGTGGTTACCCGGTTGCTAAATGAAACTTTAGGCTGCTAACAAAAATTAAATAAATAACATAAATAAAATAAAACCACACAAATAACAAATAACAAAAATAGTAAAATAGTTTCTTTCATGATGTAAGGACAAGAGTTTGGTCTGGTCGGGAGGTGGCCAGCAAGTGCAGGTAGACCTTCACTTATGACGATTCACTTAGTGACTGTTCAGAGTTACAATGGCACTGAACAAACTGATTCATGACTGTTTTACCCATTATGGCTCCAGCAGCATTCTCCCCCCCCCCGTGGTCACATGATCAAAATTCAGATGCTTTGCAACTGAAGCATATTTATGATGCTTGCAGTGTCCCGGAATCACACGCTCTGCTGTGGCTCCCAGCTTGGAGCCAGCCTCCAGGCTGGATGAAGGAGAGCGGCCTTGTTGCCGAACTCCTTTTCAAAACCCAGATACCCTCGGCTAATCCAGCTCAAAGCCCAGGCACCGAGACCCTTTCTAAGGAGTCAAGGGCCCTCGCCAACTAAGATGCCCACCAGTCAGACAGCGGAGCCCAAGGCAGCTGGCTTGCTCTCCCTAGTAGCACGTTCAACTGCCGCCCGCCAGTTCCCTCAGCACAGAATCTCTCAACTGCACTGGAGCCGCTGGGCTGCTCCTGCCTTCACCCCAGATGCCTCAACTGAGCACAGGGGCAACTCCCCCTCCCCCCGAGATTCTGCTACCAAAGCCTGGGCAAAAGTCATGCTTTCTTACCCCTACCCCCTTCTACTTTCCCCTCAGCCCCTTCTACAGCTCTTGGTCACCCCTTGCGGGCCTTCTGGCTGCCCCTTCTTTGGGGAGCCTGCCCAGAGCAACCCTTCCCCACGCCCTGCCCCCCTGCTACCTGGCTTCCCAGGGGCTGCTCCGGACGGCTTGGCTGGAAACGTCGGCTTGGCTCCCTTTTTCACTAGGCTCCTCCCGGCAGCTTTCTTGGAAGTCATGCTCCTAAACTGGGGGGGGGGGGATAATAAAAGTGGGGAGAGGGGATGATGAGGAGATGCCCAATTGAGAAAGCCATTGCCACCATGCATTCTGAGGCAGATGGTCATGTTATTCACCAATGCACCAGAGGGCAGGACAAGAAACAATGGTTGGAAAATGATCAAAGAGAGAAGCAACCTGGAATTAAGGAGAAACTTCCTGACAGTGAGGACAACCAACCAGTGGAACAGCTTGCCACCGGAAGTTGTGGGCGCTCCATCACCGGAGGTTTTTAAAAAGAGGCTAGACCACGGGTCGGCAACCTGCGGCTCCGGAGCTGCATGCGGCTCTTTGAGCCTTCCCATGTGGCTCTCAGCCTCCTCTGCCTTTGCAGAGAGAGACAGAGACAGAGAGAGGCAATTGCGATTCCCTGCTTCTCTCTCTCTCTCTCTCTCTCTCTGTGTGTGTGTGTGTGTGTGTGTGTGTTTGTGTGTGTAAAAGAGAGTGCACTCACAGTGTTCTCCGAGGAGCTGAAAAGCTTTCTGGACGGAGCTCCTCCCTTTCCTGCGTCTCTATAGGAAGCAGGAAGCAGGAAGGGCAGGAGAGAGCTAGCTAGCCCAGCTAGGCTGACTCAGGAATTCTGGGAGTTGAAGTCCATGAGTCATAAAAGAGACGAGGTTGCCTACCCCTGAGCTTGTTGGACAACAGCTTGAAGCTTGCCAGGTGAGCAGCAGATAGGAGAGGGGGGAGAAAGAGAGAGAGAGAGGGAGGGAGAGAGAGAGAGAGAGTGTGGGGGGGGGAAGAGGAGTGGTAGACCAAGGGCAGATAGAGAGGGAGGGAGAGAGAGACCCTTTTGACATCTAAAATGAAGATAACACTGCATATATCCTTTTTTTACCTGTGTGTGTATGTAATTTTATTCTCTTAAAGCATTCTCTTGGTGATCATTGTTTTAATAGTATGGATATTCCCAAGAGTCATATTTTTACTTTCATTTTTAATGTGTGTGTGTGTGTGTGTGTGTGTATACATACACACACACACACATACACAAACACACACACACACACACACACACACACACACCTATAATAAAGGTAAAAAAGGATATATGCAGTGTTATCTTCATTTTAGATATCAAAAGGGTTTTGCGGCTCCTGGTGTTTTGTTTTTGGTGGGAAATGGGTCCAAGTGGCTCTTTGAGTGTTTTGGGTTGCCTACCCCTGGGCTAGACAGTCACTTGTCTGACATGGTATGGGTTCTGCTGCTTGAGCAGGGGGCTGGACTAGAAAACCTCCAAGGTCCCTTCCAGCTTCATGTATCCTATCCTATCCTATCCTATCCTTATGGGCAGCTCCAAGCAGGACTGAAGTGAACAGTATTCAGTAAGGCAATGTGGGGGAAATTGCACACACAGCAAACTGCCATGCTTTCCCCCCCACAAACCTCATAACCTTTTGATACCCTTTGTCCTAGTGAAGCAGCCAGAAGGTCATACCCTTTTGACTTAATGCCTTACCTATCTAAACAGATAATATGCTTAGTTCCTAATCCTATCTCTTCCTGTCTTTGTTAGTTCCTTCTGTTTTCATCTACCTGTATTTGTTCTTACCTGATCTTTGACCATGTAATGTGTTACTAGAAAATAGTTGCTTACATGAAGACATTTTCCAGTGAAGAAACCTTTGTCAGCATTTAATGGTAAAGCCTATGTATGTAACAAGTATATAAGAAGCAATCAACTCAGAGTTTGCCAAGCTGTATCCTGCAGCTTCAAACCTCTGCTCAAGACATGCCTGCGTCTTTTTCTTAGCGTCCTACAAGGCAATTGATAAAATACACCACAACCTACTAAGCTAGAAAAAGGTGGAATAGACAATATCACCACCAGATGGATCTGTAGCTGGCTGGCAAACCGTACTCAATGTGTAATGCTCAATGGCACTACATCCACAGGTAGAGAAGTAAGCAGTGGGGTATGACAAGGTGCTGTCTTGGGGCCAGTACTCTTCAATATCTTCAGAAATGACTTAGAGGGAATTGAAGGGGAACTCATCAAATTTTCATATGACACCAAACTGGCAGGAGTAGCTAACACCCCAGAAGACAAAGGATCCAAAAATATCTTGACCAACTTGAAAAATGGGCCCTGTGTAACAAAATTAGTTTCAATGTGGAGAAAAGCAAAATTTTACATTTAGCAGGAAAAATCAAAGGTACAAGTACAGACTGGGCGAGACCTGGCTTAAAAACAGTAACTGTGAGAGGGACCTTGGAGTACTAGTGGACAATCACTTGATCATGAGCCAACAGTGTGCAGCAGTAGCCAAAAAAGCTAATACAATCCTGGGTTGTATAAACAGAGGCATAGAATCAAGATCATGCAAAGTAATATTACTGCTTTATAAAACCCTACTAAGACCACACCTGGAAAGCTGTAGACAATTTTGGTCACTATATCACAAAAAAGTTGTTGAGAGTTTGGAAAAAATTCAGTGAAGAGCAACTATGATGATCAAAGGCCTGGAGACTAAAACATACGAAGAACGGCTGCGGGATGTAGGTTTGGCTAGTTTAAAGAAAAGAAGAAACAGGGGCAACATGATAGCAGTATTCCAGTATTTGAGGGGCTGCCACAAAGCTGAGGGGGTCAACCTATTCTCCAAAGTACCAGAGGGCAGGACGAGAAACAACGGTTGGAAACTGACCAAAGAGAGAAGCAACCTGAAATTAAGGAAAAACTTCCTGACAGTGAGGTCAATTAACCTGTGGCACAGCTTGCCCCCAGAAATTGTGGGCACTCCATCATTGGAGATTTTTAAGAAGAGGCTAGCTAGACAGTCACTTATCTGAGATGGTATAGATTCTCCTGCCTAAGCGGGGGGGGCTGGACTAGAAGACCTCTAAGGTCCCTTTCAGCTCTATTCTATTCTATTCTATTCTATTCTATTCTATTCTATTCTATTCTATTCTATTCTATTTCACTGAGCTCCGGAATGAAATGGTTGTGGATGACAAATGGGCGGAGCCATCGGGGGCGGAGTTAGGCGTTGCGATCCTTCTGCCCTGGGAGTTCAAAGCAACGGACTTTGGTCGGCCTCTCTCCCCGGCCATCCTCCCCACAGAGCGGAGGGAAGGGAGGAAGGGGGTGTTGCAGCCTTCGGCGCCTGCTCCTCCGGCCGGATCTTCCAGGACCTCCCCCTGATCCTGGCCCTACTCTGCACCGGCTCTGCCTTTTTGGACTCCGATGCTCGGAGCGGCACAGGCACCTGCCAAGGCCTGGCTGGACTCCAGCAGAGCAAAGTGGGCGGGTTAGCTGATCGGCACGCCCCCTCCCCTGCCACAACCAGAGGCTGGCGGCGCCCCCCCCCCCCGCCCTCCGCAAGGCAGCGGACCACTTCCTGCAGGCGCCTCGCTCCGTCCGGGCGTTCGTTTGGAGGGAGCCACGGAAGGCTCCCCAGGCATGCCCCGTTGGCTGGCCGCCCTGGCGCTCTCCCACGGGCGAGACCCTCCGCCCGACGCGGCGGCGGCCTCCGATCCGCGGCTCAAAAGCGCGAGGGCTCCGCTCGGGGAACACCTACCCGGGAAGCCTCCCTGCCGGCCAGGCTCGCGCGCGCGCCTGTGGTCGTCGCCCGGCAACCAGCGCGCCCTCTCCGCGCGGGCGGGGCTGGGCGCGCTGGCCGGCGGCGGTCCCGGTGGCCCTGCAGGCGGGGAGGGGCGAGTTCCCGCTCTTGGCTCAGCCTCCGCCTGCCCCGGTTCCGGCGGCCAGAAGGCAGGTCGGAGAAGCCCGCCGGGAGGAAAGGCCAGAGAAGCGGGACAGGGGTGGGAAAGACGACTAAGCCCTTCAGGGACACTCCCCTCCGCGCGCCGCCGCCGGGGCCCTTCATCCCCGAGGCCGCCCATCGCCGGACTGGGAAAAAGCGCACTTAGCAGGAGTAGTTCCCCCGGCCCCGCTGTGGAAAGCCTATTCAGACCCTGGCCAGGAGAGCGGGGCACAGGGGGCTGCCTACCCCATGGGGGCTGGGCCATCACCGGGACGACATTCCCGTTCTCTGTTGCCTGGGCTCCAAGCTACCCCTCCCCCAACAAAGGGGCTAAAGATTTGGCGGGTTCCTCCTTTCCCCTCTCTCAGCTCTCCCGGAGGCAGTCTTCTAGTCCAACCCCCTGCTCAAGCAGGAGAACCTCCTATACATCCAGCCTCTTCTTAACAAGCTCCAGTGATGGAGCAACGACAACCTCTGAAGGCGACTTCTGTTCCACTGGTCGATTGTTCTCTCTGTTAGGAAGTTCTAGGTTGCTTCTCTCCTTGATGAGTTTCCACCCATTATTTCTTGTCCAGCCTTCTGAAAAATGAGTTGACCTCCTCTTCTTTCATGGCAGCCCCTCAAATACTGCAATACTACAGTACCATAATGTCTCCCCTAGTCCTTCTTTTCTCTAAACTGGCCATAGCTAAATCCTGCAATCATTCTTTTTTTTATTATTATTAAAAGTTTTTTGAAGTTTTACAGAAGAAAAAAAAAATCCCCCTCCCCAAACCCTCCCAACCCACCCCAACCCTCCCCCAACCTTCCCAGAGCTGAATATAGGCTTAATTAAAACTTAAAAGAAAAAATTTTAAACACTGTAAACCATAAGCAATTAATTACAATAATTAAACAAATTATAAAATACTTTAAAGCCAATATATAAAAAACAAAACAAAAAGAAAAATTATATCTAAAAATACACTACTTATCTAGAATTTTCATTCAATCTCCATAATATCATACTTATATTATATAAAATCTATCCCTCTTTCTTTATCATCAAACTCAAAAATACACATATAAACTATATACCATAAACAATTAATCACAATTAAACAATTTATAAAATACTTTAAGACCAATATAATCATTAAACACATTATAAAATACTCTGAACATTTTCTAATATCATACTTATATTATTCAAAATTTATCCATCATTCTTTATAAACACCTTCAAAAACACACATATAAACATTACTTATAACATTAAAATTCCCTTATACATATTAAAACAAAACATTCCTTTAAGTACTCCTTAAATATCTAAACATACGCTACCTATCTAAAATTTTCATTCAATCTCCATAATATCATACTTATATTATATAAAATCTAATCTCTCCCTCTTTCTTTACCATCAACCACAAAAACGAACATATAAGTGTTAGTTATACCATTAAAACATCTCTCCTCTTTACCAATAACCAAATCCTTTTATCAATCTCTCTTATCCAAAAGCCTCGAAAGAAGTGCTTGGAAATCTGCCCTTAAAGGTTGCTCCAAAAAGTTTATAAATCTTGCTTCTCCCGCAGTCTCAGAAACGAATACTTGTGAGGCTTCCTTAAGCTCCTTCTTCTGTTGCTCCTTTTCTTTACGTTTATGTGTTGCACGAGTTATCCTCTGCTCCTTCATCTCAACTTGTTGAGGCCCCTCGATCTGAGATTTCCCAATTTTCATCAATATAGGCTCTTCAGACTGCAATTCTACCTTCCTCTCTTCCGAAAAGATAGATGGCAATGAACATACCCCCAAGACCGAAGTGTAAAACTCTTTTGCTTTGAAAACAGTGTTAAGTCTATAACGTGTCCCCAGATAGTTCACCACCATTCCAGTCGGGACAGCCCATCTGAACAACATTTGTTTCTTTTTAAGCTCATCTGCTAAGAAAGCAAACTCCTTTCTTCTTCTTAGAATTTTAGATGGGATCTCCTTTAAAATTATAACATCTTGTGAAGCAATCTGAAACCTCTTATTGTAAAAAGCTTGTATAATTTCATTGCGCAGGGATCTTTTCCCAAAATAAATCACCACATCTCTTGGCAAATTTCTTTGCTTTGCCACCACAGAGTTAACTCTAAATGTTTTTTCAATTGCACTAAATATTTCCTCTTTTTCTCTATCCAGTATCACAGCAAAGTCATTTGCAACCATCTCTCTCAGATCTCCTTGCAAAGACTCCCTCAGGCCTCTGATTCTTAAGGCATATTCCATCTCTCTGTATTGAAGCATAAGAATCTCATCTTGAAAATTTTCCATCTCTTTTTCCATACCTTCAAATTTTCCCTCCAACAGTTCCACTTTCTCTACTACCTCTTCTACACAAAAATTCAACTTTTCAAGAACAGAGGCAACTCCTTTTAAAGCCAAAACTATATCTTGCCTCAGAATCCTATTATTTTCCACTAAAATCTCTTTCACTTCTCCCCTGATTTGGGATATAGCATTTCCCATTATGTCTTGCAACTCCTTTACCGTTAATAGCTGTGCCAAAGAAGAGGGTGAAGCTGTTAATTTAGATTGTTGCACTGATGATATCACCGAAGAAGAGACCACCTTAGGAGCTGTGGGAATTACTGGACGCTTTGGAGCCATCTTAAAAAATCTTTACTCCTTCTTAAAAATTACCCAAAAAGAGAAAAAAAAAGGGGGAGGTCAAACTAAAGTCCAAATAAAATACAATAAGAAAGAAAAGAAAAGAGAGAAAAAATAATTAAATAAAAAAGTCCATTCCATTGTTTTTTTTTAAAAAAAGTACAAAAAACAAAAAAAATCCTTCAAGAAATAAAAAAAGTTAAACAGAAAGGGAAAGTAATCCTCCTAAAATCCAAACCCAACATCATTATAAATAATCAAATCCATTCCATTCTGTTCCAGTCAAAAAAAGAAAAAAAAAACACCAAAAAGCCTGCCGATCGCCATTTTACTTTCCCTTTCAGCAAAAGAAAAAAACAAAAAGGGAATAAAAGTAAATCTTTAAATTTAAAATCCAAATAAGATCAGAAAAAACAAAATCCTCTACTCAGCTCTGTCCGCTTTTTTAAAGAAAACTCACCAGATCTCTTTAATCGCGGAGGTAGTTGCAGCGGCTTGTTTTGTCCCTAGAGACAAAAGCAGCTGGGAAGCGGAGACAATCCGAACTCCGTGGGAGCACTTTTTTCACCCCCCAAAAGAAAACCTTGGGGGTGCGTAAGAGGCTCTACCACTATTCGGATGATACTCTTCTCCCTCCCTTTGCCTGGGAGGGAGATTTTGAACCGCAGAACAGCTGATGTCTGCTGTTCATAGCGGTTCTTACACTTTCCCAGGAGGACGGCTACAAAGTAGCCGCCATCGCACGCGCAAATCCACCGGAAGTCATCCTGCGATCATTCTTCATATGTCTTAGTCTCCAGGCCCTTAATCATCTTAGTTATTCCTTTCTGCACTGTTTCAAAGTCTCAACATCTTTTTTGTCATGTGGTGACCAAAACTGGATGCAGTATTCTAGATGTGTTCTTACTAAGGTTTTATAAAGTGGTACTAATACTTCACGTGATCTTGATTCTTTGCCTCTTTTATACAACCAAGGAATATATTAGCTTTTTTGGCTGCTGCCGCACATCACTAGCTTATGTTTAAGTGATCATCCACTAGGACTCCAAGGTCCCTCTCACAGTAACTTTTTTTTTTGAGCCAGTTTTCACCTAATCTGTACTTGTAGATTTGGTTTTCCTGCCTAAGTATAGAGCCTTGTTTTTCTCCCCATTAAATTTCATTTTGTTGGATAGGGCCCATTGTCCAAGTCTGTCAAGATCTTTTTGGATCCCAAGCTTGTCTTCTGGGGTGTTGGCTATTCCTTCCAGTTTAGTGTCATCTGCAAATTTGATGAGTTCCCCTTAAATGAATCCCCTCATTTAAGTCATTTATGAAGATATTGGAGAGTAAGATGGAACCTTATGGTACCCCACTGCTTTCTTCCATGTGGACCATTAAGAACTACTCATTGAGTACAATTTGTCAGCCAGTTACAGATCCATCTGGTGGTGATGCTGTCTATCCCACATTTTTCTAGCTTACCAAGAAGTAGGTTGTGGTCCACTTTGTCAAATGCTTTACTGAAATCTAAGTATACTATGTTCACAGCATTTTGCTGATCTACCAATTTAGTTGTTTTATCAAAGAATGAAACAAGATTGTTTTGGTATGATCTGTTTTTAAGAAACCCATGCTGACTTCTAGTTATAACTTTGTTTCTAGATGTTCACAGATCTGTTTTTTGATTATCTTTTCCAGTATCTTCCAGGTAGATGTTAGGCTGATTACTCTGTAGTTTCCAGGGTCTGTTTTTTCCCCCATTTTTGAAAATGGGAACCACATCGGCTCTTTTCCAATCCTCAAGGTAATTCCCTGGTGTTCCAGGATTTTTTAAACATATGGTACAATGGTTCTGAGATAACATCTGCCGACATCTGCCAATTCCTTCAGAACTCTGGGATGTAACCCATCAGGTCCCAGAGATTTATATTTGTCAAAATCAGAAAGGTGTTCTTTACTATTCTCTTACTTATTTTCATTTTTATTTCTAATTTGTCTTTTGCAGGTTTTTTTTTTTTTTTGGTATGTTGGCCTATAGTTTTTTTTTGCATGAAGACTGATGCAAAGAATGAGTTAAGCAGCTCTGCTTTCTCTCTACTGCCTGTTACTTCCTTGCCATCTTCTCTCTTCTATTTCCTTGACTTTTTTCTCATTATTTATATGTTGAAAGAAACTTTTTCTATTATCTTTGTTTCAAGTCTTTGTTCATTCGGAGCCTTTGATTTCCTGACTTCATCTTTGCATTTTGGGGCTATCTGCTGATATTCTCTTAGTTATATGTCCCTCTTTCCATTTTTTGTACTTGTCCTTTTTGTCTTTCAGTTTATCATAGAGATCTTTGTGCAACCATGCTCATTTCTTCTTGGATTCCTTGTTTTTCTTTTTCAATGGTATTGTGATGGGCTAGACTTTTATTATTGTATTTTTCATTGCTTCCCACACTTCTTGTTTTCTCCTTTAGGATTTTCATCCATGGAATCTTTCCTAAATGCTCTGAGTTTGTTAAAATCTTTTAAAGTTTAGGATACTGGCCGGATTATGTTCTATTGCTTGTGTTTGCATTATATTGAATTCCAGAATGACATGGTTACTCTCGCCCAAGGTTCTGGCAACTTCAACTCTCTCTATCACTTCTTCTCTATTAGTAAGTACTGGGCCCAGTACAGCTTTTCCTCTAGTTCCCTCCTCTATCTTTTGGGTGAAAAAGATGTCGGCTAGGTTGGTTAGGAATCTGTTCAATCTCCTACTTGCTGGAGACTTTATCTCCCAGTTGACATCAGGATAGTTAAAGTTTCCCCTTACTACTGTGGTATCTTTCCTACATACATTTGTTTTAAGTGATTAGCAAAGAGTTCATCTATTTCTTCTGCTTGCTACAGTGACCTGTAGTATACACCTATAGCAATGTCATTCTTTTTTTCCTTTTATATTGACCCATATGGATCCAGGAGGCTTTTATCCTTGGTTTTGTGTATTTCTGTAGAGATGTAGTGATCTTTTATGTATAATGCAACTCCACCTCCCTCTTTTGTTAGGTCCATTTCTTTTCAATAGTTTACATCTTTCCATCAGTGCATTCCAGTCACGAGTTTCATCCCATCAAGTTTCAGTAGTGGCAACTATATCATCTCTGCCTTCATGTACTACCATGTTTCCCCCAAAATAAGACCGGGATGTTTGGATGGAGTGGGCGGGTGGCTGCAATATCAGAATATATATATAACCAAAAGACCCATTAGGGCTTATTTTGGGGGATTCTAATATTGCAGCTGCCCACCCACTCCATCCCACCATCTGGGGGCTCGCGGTCACAATGGAGGAGAGTGCGCGTCAAACCGTCACTATGAGGTGAGGTGAGGCGAGACAGATGGGGGGGGGACTCACCCCACGTGCCCCGCACCCACTTACCTCAAGGCTCCCACACCCAGGCCACTCTCTGCTCAGCAACCTCCCCCACCCATTCAATGACCCGCCTGCCCGCCTGCCTCTTCCCTTCCACTCCCCTCCTGAGCTGGACTGCCATATGCTAAGGAAGCTTGGTCACCTCACCTGGTCCCCCTCTGCCATTTCAGAGCCAGGCGGGGGGGGGGAGGGTGACGGCGAAAGGCCGAGTGTCCTGTAAACAAAAGACACCCTTTGGGATTTGGGGAGAGGTCTTACTGCCTTCCTTCTTTCTGGATGATCTTTTCAGGAATCCTGGTGAGGTGGAGGAGGAGACAGGTGTAGTATCAGTGTAAATCAGATTTCGCTATCTTTCTGTTCCTTTCACTTATCTTCTGGACCAAGTTTCACTTGCTTTCTACTTCTTAACTCTTTCACTGCACTTTGGATGCTGTTGCTTACCCCTGAGGGAAGGGCACGATGGGTCTCTTATAAGGTCCCCCTATCATGCTGAGAAGCGAGCTAGGTCAGTGCGGGGTAGGTTGCCCTGCTTGGTGAATAATCTGGCAAGGCGACAACTTAAGTACAGATTAGGAGCATGATGCACAGTGATAGAGAATGGGGGTGGAAGTTGCCAGTGTGCTCAGTGCTGTAGAGACCTGGGATGGTGATGGTGGTCACCCTTCAAAATCCAGGTCAATGACTTTGATGAAGAGCTGGAGGCAATAAGTGGGTTTCCTAGCCCAAATGACAACCGGTTCTGATGGCCACAATATACGGAGGCTGAGCAACCCAGAAAAAAGGGTGGAGAAGAGTGACAAAGTCGGCGATGGGCCTGGAGGCTAAATCTATAATGAAAGTTAGAAGAAAGATGGCAGCTCCATCACTGGAGGTTTTCAAGAAAGGGTTGTCAGCCACCTGACTGGAATAGTCCGAGGACTCCTGCCCTAGGCAGGGGGTTGGACTAGAAGCCCTCTAAGGTCCCTTCCAATGTCATGATTCAATGCTGGATTCACACATCCGGCCCCTCTTTGCCAAGGAAACCCGCCACCTTGAAACGGGATAACTAGGAGATCAGGGTCGCTCTTTTCCGTCGGGTGAGAAAGCTCCGGGATGACGGGGCATCCACAGCCCGCCTCTCCCCTAGACGGCCCGCCAGGGGCCGTCCGCCCTTACCAAGCCGAGCCGCTCGATGGCCGCGCCAGGCCAGGTGCGACGGGAAGGCGAAGGGAGGAGCCGCGGCCGGGCCCCCCTCCCGAGTTCCAGCTCGGCCTGGCCGCTGCCCCGCCCCTGCCCCGAGCAGACCCACCGAGGCCGCCCTGCTGCCGGCCCCCGGCGGCCGAGCCCGCAAGCGCAGCTGCTTCCGTGGAAGCGCCGCCCGAGGGCAGGAGGCGGCCGAAGTCGCGGAGCCCGCAGAGCAGCGCGCGGGGGGCGGCTTGTTCCCGTCCGCCCCAATCGGCCGGACAGCCGTCCGTCTGCTTGCGGGCTCGGTCCGGAGGCGCCGAGGAACTGGGCGGCCATCTGGCGGAGCGCTCAACCGACTCCGCGCCGGGACAGAAGCCCTCCTCTTTGCTGCTGGAGTTTCGCGGCCACCAGGCTCCGCGACGCTCCCGGGGGCCGGGCAAGGCGGGGCGGGCGGAGGCGCGCCAGGAATGTGCAGAGCGAGCGGCAGCACCTTCTGGCTTTCCCTCCGCCGCCGCCGGCTCGCTTCGCTGCCCGAGTTCTCTCGACTTCCCCTCCGTGGCTGCCCTGGGTGGAGCCTCGCGCTCGCTCCGAGGTGACTCAGGCGCCGGGAGCGCTGGGGGTGGGGACGAGCCCGCCCAGCGCCGGCCAGCCCCAGAGCCTCGGAACGCGGCGGCAGCGGTAGCAGCAGCAGCAGCAGCGGCCAAGCCGCCCCCTGTCCAGGAGGAGCAGCCGCCGGCCGGCCCCAAGACCCCAGGAAGGTAGGAGGTGCGCTCGCAGCGCTGGATTGGGGGGGGGGCGAGGGGCAGGCGAGGCGGGTCGGCCCGGGGAGAGGCGGCGGGTCCTGCCTGCCCCGCGCAGCGCCGAGGCTCGCGTCGGGCTGGCCGGTCCCCTTTCTCGCGCCGGCGACCCCGAAGCGGGTCGGTGGCGAAACTGGACCTTGCGGGAAAAGCGCCACCTTGCGGAGTTCGGAAGTGAGCGAGGGGGGAGGGACCGGCGAGGGGCGGGCAGCGGGGTCCAGCTGGTCCCTAGAAAGGGCGCCGGGCGCACCTCGCCCAGGGGCCAGCAGCCCCTGAACTCAGCCGGGCCGCGGACGAGCGCCCCAGGACCCGGCCTGCTGGCCCGCCCTTGGGGGCAGGGAGGAGGGCGCTGGCCCGCAGAGGCCTGAGCTGCCCAGACAGGACACTGGCGGCCCAGGGGAGCTGCTGCTTTCCCCCCCCCCCGGCGCCATGCGTGCCCACACTTTCCCCGGCGCTCGCTGTGCCAGCAGCACCCAGGACGTGCTGGGGCAGGCAAGTGGCTGATGGCAACTCTGCAAAGCCGCGCGAACCGAATAGGGCCTGCCCAGGGACCGCGTGGTGCCTCTCCGGCCTCGGGCTGAGTCCCAGCCCCACTTGCGGAGGCTGCCCTCAGAATCCCTGCTGCTGAAGGAAGTCAACCTGGCGCTTGGATCCCGTCGGCAGATCCGTGGATGGGGGAGTCTCCGGAGTCGGAAAGAAACTTCCCAACTCGGAGTTAACTCTTGCCCCTGGTTTACCGCCACTTATGGACTGATACCATCTCACAAAATGGAGCCTGGTTTGAGTGTGCGCTATGGGGGAGTCAGCTAGGGAAAGATGGGCTCCCAGGGGGACTTTCAACCCTTGGGATGAACTTTAGCAACTCCCCATTCTCTCTGCCCCACTTCCGAGGCCCTGGGAGGCTGGGACCGCCTCTGTTGCAGGCCAGGCAGGAGGGGGGAGGCCCTCTGATGCCAGCCAGGCTGAAGTTCCCTACACAGCCCAGCTAAGGCTGGAGCCAAGGGCCTGGGAGCTGGGTTCACACACTCCCACTGGCTCTGCGGAGCTCTGCCATTCTCAGGCAGCCCTCCATGGTGCTCAGCAGAGGCCTTCCTCCCACCCACTCCTGGCTGCCTTCTGGCTTTTGCTGCTGGAGCACCGCCAGGGCCGGGTGGTGGTGGTGGTGGTGGTGGAGGAGGAGGAGGCTTCTCCTTGGCTGCTTCCACTCGCTGGAGCTGGGTGCGGCTGAAGCGGCTGAGCCGGTTCAGCAGGGTGAGGCAGGTAGGCTGGGAACCAGCAGGCCTGCCGCCAATGTAGTAGCAGAAGCAGGCAGTGACAGGCCCTGCTGGGCGGGCTGGAGCAGGAAGGGAGGGCGTGCTGGGTTCAAGGGCTGAGTCCCTGCAAGGGCAATATGGCAACATCCTCCTGGTTGCCTCTCTGCAGAACTGCAACGGGTGGCGGGGAGGCTGCCAACTGGGTGGCACCTGGGATGAGAGTGGCCGCCTAGGCCCGCCACCTTGAGCTTGGTGTTCTTTGGAAAGGAAGTCGTGGTCTTCATTCCCAGCTGCCCATTTCCTGGAGCCGGCCAAGGACAGCCCAATAAGCGCCCTGTTTGAGAAGGGAAAAACCACCAGGATCATCCAACTGGCACCTCTTAGATAGACCGCCTCCCAGAAACGGATATTATAAACTTAGCCTTTTTTTAAAAACCAGGATAGTAACTTGTTAATAGAATAGCTTACTGAGTAAATGTTTTAATTTTAAGTTCTGCACTTTCCCCAAGTTAATTACTCAATTCCCCGGAAGGGAATGTTGTAAACGATCCTTGGCCATTCCCTCCAAGCAGCCTGGAGCATCTCTGGAAGGCTTGGCCATTCCTGAGGGTTTTGGCGCGCCCGTGAGACCGCCATCCAGGAACAATGGAGAGGGTACGGCTGCCTGGGGCGGGACAGAGTTGGCAAGGGGCTCCGTCTTGCAGGGGTTCAGTCTGGGACCCTGAGTCTGGGGCTGTGGTCACATTCAAGAGCATTTCAGCCTTGGGGGCTCACAGGGTGACTCTGACCACTCGGTGTCTCCCAGAACTGTTCTTTTGGGGAGACCCTGGTAATCAGTTTGAGGACAGCCAAGATAGAAATCTAGTGAAGAGGAGGGTTAGGGCTGGCTTCCTGGGAACCCTTAGCTATCACCTCCAAAAGTAAATAAGCGATGGGATCAGTCTGATGGTTGGTAAAAGTGAATGGGAGACTAACCATAATTACCAAATCCAGCAGAAAGCAGTTAGTGAAATGGGTAGCCATAGCGTTGCTCTGCCAAGTGCTCCTGCTCAATCCTGGGTGCCCCCTTTGTGGAGGCCCACTGAAGGTTTCCCGAAGCCTCGCCTAGAACACCCGGCGAAGCCAAATATGGAAGAGGCGGGATGGTCCAAGAGGGGTTGGTGTTTTTGTGCCCACGCACGGTCACCAACTTGGGTGACTCCATGTGGAGGAGAGGACTTCAGGGAAGACAAGGCGCTCCAAGCTGCTCCTTGTGGCCTCCAACATGGCTTCCCGTGGCGCCTTCCACCGTGGTTTGGAAGGGGTGTCCACTCAATAACAACGGAATCTCTGATGCTTCAACCCAATTCAGAGCATTTTAGAATTTGGAACCTGACATCCCTGTTTCTGGGCCTTTCTCTGCAGGCCTGTTTTTGATATAAAGCAACGGGGATGGGAAATTGCCCAAGGGAAAGTTAGCCCCTTTCAACCAAAGGCCAGGACCTTGAGGCAAAAATGTGGCACCTCTGAACTCGGCTCCCAGGGACTGCCCAGCTGTTTCCTTGGCGGCATTGTGGACATGGCCTTTTTCTGGGGTTCCATTATTTAATCCCAGCTTAGCCAACAGCCCTGGGATTCCCAGGTGTCATCCATCCATACCAATCAGATCTGACCGTATCTTGCCTCCCAAAGCAGCCAAGGTTGGTTGGAAGTTGCCTGGGAGTCTCATGGGCTGCTCTCCTGCAAGGTTGACCATGAGGAAGTGAGGGGGCTGCTTGTCCTCCACTCAGTCAGGAGCCCCCAGGAGAGAATACTGGCCGGTGAGAATCCCAGCACGTCAGGCAGACCAGTGTGGGATCCCTGGGAAGCCTGGCTTTCTGGTGGGGGATGGAACACAGAGGCCAGCTGAGCAGCTGCAGGAAAGTTGGAGTGTCTCCTAATTGCTGTTCCACAGTCCTTTTCAGCTACTCGTGTTTCCGTTTTGCATGTCACCTGCCAGTTTCTCACCATTTCTAGATCTTTTTTTTGGAACTTGATTGTGTAGCAAATTACTGCCCTCTTTTAAACAAAGAAGAATATACAAATGGGTGAGCATTTCAAAACTGCAGTGTTAGTGTGAGTTTACTGCAAAATAATTTTACAGAACAAAAAGTGCTTGAAATCCCCTTTCAGAGGTAAATTATTGGTACTCTGCTATAGATTAAAGCTGCAGTGTGTTCAAGTATGTAAAAAAGAGCACAACGTAAGAATATTTATTTATTTGACTTATATGCCACCTTTCTAGCCAACTCAACTTTGCTAATAATGAAGGCGAATAAACCGGTTAAACAGTACTGATAAAACATTTGACACATCAGTTTGAATCCACTGAGTCCCACAACCAGAGTGAAAAGGGTGTGTGTGTCTTCTCTCCTATCTGATCAGCAGAAGGAGAGGGGCTAAGTGTCTCCCCTGAGGGGGACATCTTTAGAAGCAGCGCAGCGGAAGCCCCCCCTCCTGCCCCAATATGCCCTGCCAGGAGGACCTGGTTGTGTTTCCCTCTATGGAGTTGCTGGTTGTGTTTCCCTCTATGGAGTTGCTGCAGAGATTTGCTGGTATCTCTGTAGTGAAAACCTTCGTTTAAAAATCTGGATTCCCCCCCCCTCCCCCAGTTCTCTTTTCATTTATATTTTGGTTATTTTCATGACAAAGAGTGTGGTACATTGCTAACTCTATCATTTGCCATTTGTTTTTAACACACAGTATTTTTTTTCAACTAGCAGTGTGTGTGTGAAACTGCATTGTAATTTTCAGTATAATTCGAGAGAGGAAGCACCAGGCCAGTGTTGGTGAACTTTTTAGAGACTGAGTGCCCAAAAAGCGCCCCACCCCGCTCTTTTTCTTCTTTTTAACCTATATATATATATCCCTCCCTGATACAGCTGACAAAGTGAGAAGTTTGGCCTAGAAGTTAATACAGCTGCCTAGTATACACACAGCCCAGGTTCGAATCTCAGAAGGGTATGTCTGGCTGAAGAGAGTTAAGAAGCTCGAAATAGCTATTCCAATTCTCCTTTTATTCTTTGTTAGCAATCTAAATATATATGTGTGTGTGTGTGTATATATATTATATATAGGTTTTCTCCCACGTAAAATTGGAAGTGTCTTGGTGACGTTTCAACGAAGTCCCATTCGTCATCTTCAGGCTGGTGTTTTCAGCTTCATGCTTCGAGGAACAATGTGTGGTCTTAGCTGTTTCTTCCTTTTAACTACCAGTGGGAGTATGAACTGATTGGGTGGGAGCTTGGCTGTGTTCTGATTGGGTGGAGGTGTGTTCTGATTGGCTGGGGGGTTGGCTGTGCTCTGATTGGCTGGGAGAATGTTCTGTTTGGGTGGGGGCTTTGTTGTGCTCAGGTTAATCTGAGTTGCAGGGGAGTTTGAGATGGTGGGCTGCCTTGCTACTTTTTGGCTTCGCGTTCGTGGTCGTGCCTCATCTTCATGGTGGGTGTCAGTTTGCTTTATGCATGGATTGGAGGGGTTTAAAGTGGCTAAGTGCACGCATTGAAGAACATAAGAACTCAGTCAAAAAAGAGGAACCAACATCTTCCCTGGTCCAACACCTTAAAGCCACAGGACATGAAATTGACTTTAAAAATACCAGAACTATCGCCAAAAGTGAACATTTTAATAACAGAATAATCAGAGAAGCCATTGAGATAGAAAAATGCCCACACAGCATGAACAAACGAGATGATACCTCCCGCCTACCAGCCATTTGGAAACCCACCCTTATTGACAAATGACTCCCTAACACAAAAAAATGACACCAGACCCACACTCACAAAAACCACACAGGATGTCACTACCACACATCCACGCAAAAAGCAAATCCAAAGCCACACCGATGATGAGGCATGACCACAAACCAGAAGCCAGACCACAGCGGTATCATTAGCCACTTTAAACCCCTCCAATCTATACATGAAGCAAACTGACACCCACCATGAAGATGAGGCACGACCACAAACGCGAAGCCAAAAAATAGCAAGGAAGCCCACCATCTCAAATCCCCCTGCAACTCAGACTAACCTGAGCACAAAAGCCCCCACCCAAACAGAACACTCTCCCAGCCAATCAGAGCACAGCCAACCCCCCAGCCAATCAGCACAGCCAACCCCCCAGCCAATCAGAGCACAGCCAAGCCCCTAACCAATCAGAACACACCTCCACCCAATCAGAACACAGCCAAGCTCCCACCCAATCAGTTCATACCCCCACTGGCAGTTAAAAGGAAGAAACAACTAAGACCACGCATTGCTCCTCGAAGCACGAAACTGAAAACACCAGCCTGAAGATGACGAATGGGACTTCGTTGAAACGTCGCCAAGACACTTCCAATTTTACACAGGAGAAAACCCGAATAACCAAAGACCTACATATATACATACATATATATATGAATTATATAACTAAAAATTCGACTCTTGGGTATGTCCATAATAAAATCAATAAATATCGATCACCAAGAGGGAAAGTTGTAAAATTTTTAATGAACCAAGCTTTCGTTGGGACCACCCAACGTCGTCAGGGTTTCTAAAAGTAGTCACTGGGAAAGAGTGAGAAGAAAGGGTGTGGAGCAGGGATTGAGAAAAGCGTGTGTGTGGGGGAGCGTCTGTGAGCCCAGGGAAGCTTATAACACTGATAGAGGAGAAACAGATGCCCCCAGGGTGGAAAATGGAAACAAAAAGGGGAGGAGGGTCAGTGCTATGGAAGGAAATAAGGATAAAGGGGTAGTGGAGGAGATGAATGCCAGTAATGAGATAGTGGAAGGAATGATCCGGAAGAACCATAGAAGGAAGCGTAAGGAGAGTAATAAAGAAACATCTGGAACACTAATTAACCGGCCGGGACCGGTGACGCGGTCCATGAGCCGGGTGCAGATGTCGGCAAAACCCATTTAAGTCATCATTGTTTACTGGCTCCTTAGCCCTGATGATGTTTGGAGTTTCCAAACGAAAGCTTGGCAGCTTTTAGTAAAGTATATTTTTATATTTATACTCTCCTGGTGTTCGTATTTTATTTGTACCATAGACATGCCCAGGAGTCGTATTTTTATGCAAATTTTCCAACATATATATATACACACACACATATATATATATATACATACATATATATACATACATACATACACACACATACATACATACATACATACATACGTATGTATTTGGTCACCACGATGTAAAAAAGATGTTGAGACTCTAGAAAGAGTACAGAGAAGAGCAACAAAGATGATTAGGGGACTGGAGGCTAAAACATATAAGGAACGGTTGCTGGAATTGGGTATGTCTAGTTTAATGAAGAGAAGGACAAGGGGGGACATGATAGCAGTGTTCCAATATCTCAGGGGCTGCCATAAAGAAGAGGGAATTAAGCTATTCTCCAAAGCACCTGAAGGCAGGACAAGAAGCAACGGGTGGAAACTAATCAAGGAGAGAAGCAACCTAGAACTAAGGAGAAACTTCCTGACAGTGAGAACAATTAATCAGTGGAACAGCTTGCCTCCAGAAGCAGTAAATGCTCCAACACTGGAAGTTTTTAAGAAGAGACTGGACAGCAATTTGTCCGAAATGGTGTAGGGTTTCCTGCCCGAGCAGGGGGTTGGACTAGATGACCTCCAAGGTCCCTTCCAACTTTACTATTAATATATATATATATTTGTTTTCTGAGGTTTTCGCGGGTATTTGTATGTAGGTCTTTGGTTGTTCGGGTTTTCTCCCACGTAAAATTGGAAGTGTCTTGGCGACGTTTCGACGAAGTCCCATTCGTCATCTTCAGGCTGGTGCTTTCAGCTTCGTGCCTCGAGCAGCAGTGTGTGGTCTTGGCTGTTTCTTCCTTTTAACTGCCAGTGGAGGTATGAACTGATTGGGTGGGAGCTTGGCTGTGTTCTGATTGGGTGGAGGTGTGTTCTGATTGGTTAGGGGCTTGGCTGTGCTCTGATTGGCTGGGGGGGTTGGCTGTGCTCTGATTGGCTGGGGGAGTGTTCTGTTTGGTTGTGCTCAGGTTAGTCTGAGTTGCAGAGGGATACCAATTTTACGTGGGAGAAAACCCGAACAACCAAAGACCTACATATATATATATATATATATAATATATTTATATTTATATTTATATTTCCCTTTTGGGGAGGGGATTTTTTCTTAATAATGTTATTTGCTTTTATTTTTATGCAGGTAGTCAGTTTTTCTTCTTTTCTCTTTTAAATATAGATTATGTAATAAAATGGTGTTTGAGTCTATTGAGATTCGATATCTGTGAGCAACACTAGAACATAACACTTAAATATAGAAAAGTTTATTATTAGATATTTGTTAAGTGCTACAGGTCATAACATCATTTGGTATTGGGAGATTGTTGAGATGTGTGCCAAAGTAAAATTTATGGATGGAGTTAGTTTCGATGTGTGAATCTAAAAATGTAGATGTAGCATGTTTAAAATCATTAATGGCAGGTATTGCTTATTTACAAGGAGACTCATTTGATGGAACAGGATAAATCTCTACTAATGAAGGGTTGGGTGGGACAGTTTATCTCAGAGATACTTTGACGAAAGCTAAAGGTGTGGCCATTTTTGTTTGAAAAGGGTTCCCAATTGATGTATAAGTTACCACTGACGTCAATGGGTGTTATTCAATTTTATGGGTTAAAGCAGCAGAGATTGCAATGGCTATGGTTATGGACCAATGTAAATTCTCCTACTATGTTGTATGAAAGTGTTTAGCTATGAATCAGTACATTTAGGATAATAGGAAGAGATTTCAATGAAATTTTGGTCTGGAGCTTGTTAGAAACACACGAGCATGAAAAAAAAAACAATCATTAAGGAAGAATTCTATTTAGACAAGCACAAGCACACTGCAGCAATCCTGAACAGCAGGAAAAGGAAACAAATCATCTATACAACATTTTCTGACAAAATGGATATCTACGCAACTTCCAATCAAAAAGTGCCTGACCACTCAACCTACTGACCAGCACAATCAACACAGGCGGCAAAAATGATGAACGGTGTCATACATCAGAAACCTCGCAGAAACCACCAACGGATTATCATAGTACCCTGGAATCAGCACACAAACCAGCTAAAGCCCCACAAAACATCCTAAGTAAAGCAATAGACCCAGCAGCCTCAAAAGAAAAAAAAAGGAGTCATCTACAACACACAGTGTCAAGAATACAACAGCCACTACGCAGGACAAACAGGCAGAAGACCAGCAGAACACATCCATGGAGATCAACTAGCAGCCAGAAGACATTTCACAACGTATGGATAGACTTAACCATAATTTCAACCGGGAAACTGTGACCATCCTAAACCAAGCCAAGTCCAAAAACTCTTAAGAGTTTTTCTGGAAACCTGGCACTCTGACAAATTGGCCATCAGTGGACACATGAACATAACAGAAGAGCAAAGTTGGAAGGGACCTTGGAGGTCTTCTACTTCAACCCCCTGCACAGGCAGGAGTCCCTATGCCATTCCAGACAAGTGGCCATTGAAAGTCTCTTTTTGAAAGTCTCCATTGATGCAGCACCCAGAACTTTTGAAGGCAACGTCCATTCTGCTGGTTAATTGTCCTCACTGTTAGGAAGTTTCTCCTTAATTCCAGGTTGTTTCTCTCCTTGATTAGTTTCCATCTGTTGTTTCTTGTCCTGCCTTCCAGCGCTTTGGAGAATAGGTTGAGCTCCTCCTCTTTGTGGGAGCCCCTCAAATATTGAAAGACAGCTATCATGTCACCCCTAATCCTTCTTTTCACTGAACTAGACATACCCAATTCTTGCAACCATTCTTCATAGGTTTTAGCCTCCAGCCCCCTCATCATCTTTGTTGTTCTTTTCTGCATTCTTTAAAGAGTCTCAACATCTTTTTTATAATATAGTGACCAAAGCTGGATGCAGTGTTCCATGTGTGGCCTTATCAAGGCATTATAAAGTGGTATTAATACTTACGTGATCTTGATTCTATCTCTCTGTTAATGCAACATCTACATACTTGCAAAGGAGGCAATCGACAAACAAAAAAGTGAACAAAAAACTCAAAACACATCTCTACTAGCAGTCAACACCCAGATTAACACCAAAATTAACATCAGACCAACAGTCAAGAAATAAACAATGCCCCAATCAAGGAACTGGCGAACACACTCACAGTAAGCAGCCCAACCAAAGAATCCCCAAAGTCACCCTCACCAGCACCAACAGGACAAGCCACTAGAATGAACCTGAGAGCAAATCCCACTCCTTATTACACTGATGATGTTACCCAGTTTGTTTAATAAAACAATGACTGGACAGCCACTTGTCCGAAATGGTGTAGGGTTTCCTGCCCGAGCAGGGGGTTGGACTAGATGACCTCCAAGGTCCCTTCCAACTTTACTACTACTACTACTACTACTACTACTACTACTACTACTACTACTATTATTATTATTATTATTATTATTATTATTATTATTATTATTATTATTATCTGCAAGAAAACAACCAAGCTCAGAGAACACCAAGGAGAGCATCTTGAAGAGGGTCTTTCCATTGATCTGCATGTGGGTCAGGTTTCAGATGAGGTGGGTAATTGGGCCTTAAGCTGTCAGAGGCTTTTGAGCTGAAAACTAACAACTCAAATTGGGCCTGGAATGCAACTAGCAAACATTTCAGGTCTTTCCATGCAGGAAGTAAGGCTCAATTATTCAGGGTGATGAAAATAAAAAAAATAAAAAAAAGACTGCGAAGAGCTCCAGAAGTAGTTATTAAGGAGAATATTCATAGCTCAGGGTTGAAATGAAGAGCCCTTGATACTCTCTGATCTTGGCTGTTTTCCTGCAGACGTTTCATTGCCCAAACTAGGCGACATCATCAGTTTACGTCAGCATAAAAGTTATGTGTGTTGGAGCAGTCCCCTAACCTCACCCAGATGCTAATTAGGTAGAGTGTCTGTAATGGACCACAAAGAAAACCATGGAGTCTTAAGTGGAGAGCTTGGAAGATGGGACTTAGTGCACAACGGCTGTGGGAAAGAGAAATTCCCTGACAGGGATCATCAACAAGGAAAGGGACCGAAAGTGCCAACAACGTAATGCCTCTGGTAGATGTTCATGGTGTCTTTGCATTAGGCATGTTATGCACAGCTTTGATCACCATGTTTGTAAAACTGTGTGTGTGTGTGTGTGTGTGTATACATACATATATGAATGTGTATATGTGTATACTTCTCTCTCTGTGTGTGTGTATCCTCCTCCTCCTCCTCCTCCTCCTCCTCCTCCTCCTCCTCCTCCCACAGCTGGGAAGTGACAGAACGGGGAATCCAAAGGGCCTGCTCCAAACTCTTCTCCCCAAGAAGGAATGAGAAAGTTTGAATCCCCCTCGCTTGGGAGAAAGGTGGCCGAAGGGAAACACGGCTGAAGACCGAAGAGCGTGGTTTGGAGAAAGTGGGCAGGGAGGAGATTTGGGGCAGAGACAGGAAGAGACCTGGCCATTCAAATGAAGGGTCTTCTCCATGCCGCACAGGATTAACCTGGAGACCTCCTGTCCACGGCTCACCTCAGCAGCATTAACCGCAGAATCTCAATGGGAAGACAACAGTGCAAGGCCCAGGACGGAGGAAAAGTCAAGGATTCTCCTGGTGTCGGAAAGCCGATTGGGCCAGCCTGGTTTCTACAAGTCTAAAACTTTTTTGGGGTGTGTGTGTGCATGCTTTAATGTACCACAAAAAAAAGAAGAGAAGGACTTTCCCATCCTTTTGGGACTCCTCAGAAGAGGTATTGCATTGTATATAAAGATAGCTATACCTTTACTGAAATGTAAAAAACAACAACAACTCCACCCGACAATGGAAACCTTGAATGTATTTGAGTTAATATAAAAGGAAAAAGAAATGACATTGCCATACATGTAAACCACAGACCTCTCAACCAAACGGAGGAAATACGTTTTGCTAATCAGTTAAGTAAGGTGTCCAGGAAGCAGCCTGGAACAGTAATGGGGGACTTTAACTATCCTGACATCAACTGGGAGACAAACCCTACACCTGGCGGGAGATCAAACAGATTCCTGACAAACCCAGCAGTCCCAAAAAAGAGAGAAGGGAACTAGAAGGTCAGCTACACTGAGCTTAATTCTTACTGAGAAGAGATAAAATAATAGAAGGGATTGAAATTGTGGGAAGTCTGGGGGAGAAGGAGGGTGTCATATAGGAATTCAACATAACACAAGCAACAGAACAAGACCAAAAAATTAAGAGAGCTGATTCCCTGGCTATAGCAAACCTTTTACTTACTTCTGCTCAGTCTTCTCAGAAGTCGATGGCACTAACAGACCCAGGCAGGAGGATCATACCAGTCCTAGCAGTGCAGGCTGGGGGCTTAATCACTGGGCGGCTCAGTGGATAGGAAGTTGACTCACAGGTAGATCCCAGAGCGCGATGCTTAATGGGCCACTGTCTGAACAGAGACCAGGCACAGGCGATGTACCAGAAGGCTCAGCCCCGGGTCCTGTTCTGGTCAATGTGTTTGTGAGTGATATACCAGAAGGATTGCTAGGTAAGGCTTGTCTTTTTGCTGTGACACCAAGGTGTGTAATAGAGTTGATGCCCCTGGGGTATTCATAACATGGAAAACAATTTGGCATTGCAGGAAAATTGGTCAAAAATGTAGAATACAACTCAAGGTTTCTAAATATAAGATCATGCGCTTGGGGGAGTGGGGAAGAATCCTCTGGCAGGGGTCAGTATTGGGGGTACAACAGAAGGAGAAGATGTAGGTGCTCCCCCAGGAGACAACTGCAAAATGGGGAAACAGTGTGGCCAGGCAGCTGTGAAGGCCAACCAAATTCTGGGATGCATCACTAGAGGGGATCCCCAGCAGGAAGGAGGAGGTCCTAATCCCACCGTGTAGAGCTTCAGTCAGGTCCCATTTGCAAAACCGTGTCCAGTTCTGGAAACCCCACTTTAAAAAATGAACGAGTCCGGAGACAGGCCGAGGGACAAAACATCCCATGAGAGATGGGAAGAACTGAATCTGTGCAGCCTGGAGGACAGAAGGGAAAGGGAAGTGATTGAAACCATTAAATCTATTAAGAGTGTGAATAAGGGTCTAGAAGACAGTATTTTCAATATTAAGCAAAAATCAAGTAATCTCAAACTGATGGAAGTTCAGAAGCAATGCTGGAAACTGACTTCACAGAAAGTGTAGTGGATGCCTGGAACCAACTTCCAGCAGAGGGTTGTGGGTCAAAAACAAACTCAAGAGGGCAGACAAATGGTCCACTAGGTGGTGGTGGTCTTCTTCTTCTTCTTCTTCTTCTTCTTCTTCTTCTTCTTCTTCTTCTTCTTCTTCTTCTTCTTCTTCTTCTTCTTCTTCTTCTTCTTCTTCTTCTTCTTCTTCTTCTTCTTCTTCTTCTTCTTCTTCTTCTTCTTCTTATTCTTCTTCTTCTTCTTCTTCTTCTTCTTATTCTTCTTCTTCTTCTTCTTCTTCTTCTTCTTCTTCTTCTTCTTCTTCTTCTTCTTCTTCTTCTTCTTCTTCTTCTTCTTCTCCTCCTCCTCCTCCTCCTCCTCCTCCTCCTCCTCCTCCTCCTCCTCCTCCTCCTCCCTCCCTTCCTTCCTTCCTTCCTTCCTTCCTCCTGTTTCTCTCTGCCAGGCTCCCTGGTCTGCTGGTATAGGTGCAGGAGGAGGCACACCCGCCTCCTCCTTCTCCTCTTCCTTCCCCTTCTCCTTCCTTCCTTCCTTCTTTCCTTCCTTCCTTCCTTCCTTCCTTCCTTCCTTCCTTCCTTCCTTCCTTATGTTTCTCTCTGCCAGGCTCCCTGGTCTGCTGGTATAGGTGCAGGAGGAGGCACACCCGCTTTGTCTGCACCACAGAGACATTCCTGTGTGTAACTCCCCTGCAGCCTTTGGCAACTACCCCACACCACACCGCAGTGCAACAGCTGTGATAATATGGGAGGCTACCAAGCCAAGCGCAGCAAGGCGTTCCCATTTCCCAGCAGCTGCATGGGCAGCTTGCTTGTGCTCAGAGGCTGTGGTTTTCCCAAAGTGGTCCAGGCAACATGGGAGCTGGCCCCGAGCAGCAGCTTGGTTTTTCTTTCTGCACAGACTTCCTAACAAGCACACAACAGACTTGGCCTAGTCACCCTTTGCGCAGGGTTTACACAGTGGATCAAATCCTATGCTAATTAAGCAGGTAGGATTTGTAGAAGATGTTGAGAGTCACCTGCAGTCTAATCATGGTTAAACTTAACAAAGCTGCCTGAATGTGGCACCATAATCCATCTTGTGGTCTCAGCCCGTCTCCTCTTCCACCTCAGTCCTGAGGGATTTCTGAATTCACCACCCAGGAATAGCCTTGAGGGGACCTGGTTGGGAGGGGGGAGGCCCCCGGAGATGTTGAGTGCCCACAATCCCACTGCTGTTCAGGAGAGAGTCCTGGGTTCCACTTGCCAGGCCGTCCCATGGTGTGTGAAGGTCAGAAGGGCTCTTGGAAGCTCCAGGCCTCCCACTCCCCCTTTTCCTGCTTGACAGCTGCTGTTTTCTTTTACCTTGAGATGGTGGTCTAGCAGTTTTTGCTTCTGCCCAAGGTTTCTCTGCTGCCTCCCAGTTTTGGGGGGCTTGCCAGGATTGAATCCCCTTTGGCTCTTAAAAATACTAATCTAAGAGCTCTCCATGGTGCAAAAATGGCACAATGCTCTTTAGTCAGTGGCACTTTTCACCTGGCCCAGGGACTTGCCCATCCCCCTTGAGGCCTTCTCTGTGCATGGTGTTTGAGCTACAGAGGAAGCAAAATGGCCTGGCTCAAACCTTGGGATATCCTTTGAGCTCCACCAGTGCAAACTAGGTGCTGTGGGATGATTTCCCCTCCCATTAGAGGGGGGGGGCGAGTTTTTGTCTGAATCTCTGGCACAGAGAAGCCCCGGCGCCTTGGGAGACGGGTTGGCTGGCTCCTCCAGGTGCTTACCGGTGACTGGAGAGGAAAGCAGGTGCGAAGGGCACAACTGGCAAAATCCTCTTTGATGGGACCCCTGCTGGAGCTGCTGCATGGCATCGCTTCAGCTGCCTGGATGGGCCGCTGTGGGTGCTGGGGGGAGCGGGTGGGCGGACGGGCGGGCCTGCCCAGAAAGCCTTACCACAGAACCAGAGAGCCCTCCCCCCCCACTCGGGCTTCTCTGGCCAGTGGCCCTGGCCTTTCCAGGAGAGGGACTCCCAGGGATCAGAGTAGAAGGAAGGGACGCTGCTTGCCCCAGCCCTTGGGGGTCGCTCTGGGGAGCAAGCTGGGCAGCACACGCACTGAATCAACCAACCGGCCTTTTCTTTCCCCCCCCCCACAGAGGCTTCTGCTGCCATGGCTCGCCGGTCACAGAGCTCCTCCCAAGGGGACAACCCTCTGGATCCCAACTACCTGCCGCCCCACTACAAGGAGTACTACCGGCTGGCGCTGGACTTGCTGGCAGAGGAGGGCAAGGAGAGCTACCACCGGTTTCTGGCGGAGGAGGCGGCCCCGGACTTCCTTTGCCCCTCGGAGATCGAGCACATCACGCAGCACCTGCAGAAGCCGCAATGCACCTCTCAGGAGGGAGGCGGCAGCACGGACTCTGGCCCGCCGGACGCGGACACGGACGGTTCCTCAGGCACTTACTGGCCAGTGAACTCTGACCTGGCCGTTCCAGAGCTGGATCTGGGCTGGCCAATGGTCTTTGGGTTCCGGGGAACAGAGGTGACTACTTTGGTACAGCCCCCACCCCCGGATAACCCCAGCATCAAGGAGGAGGCACGCCGAATGATTCGGGCTGCACAGCAGGTAGGAGAGCGAGAGGCAGAACTGTGAGGTTGTGGTTGTGGAAGATAGGGGAGACGGTGGGGGGTGGGGGTGGTCAGAGGTTCTAGGAGAGAAGCAGAGAAGTGGGTGAGACAGTTGGCTTTCCACTCCAGATAATGATTTTTTTCTTTCAGTGGTCTTTGGGCCGTTTTTAGTTCTTGATCTCCCTCCAGAATTTTGCGTATGAGTTGTGTTTCTATTCTGACCTGTTTTCTCCTGCTTTCGGAGAGCCATGGAGCTGGAAGTGAGCATTTCAGTTCAGGAGGGCAGCCCACTTCTCCAAGCAGGAGTCCAGCAAAGTGGGGTGGTTCCCCCCACGCCGTCCCAAGCAACTGACACCAGGGTTAACTTCCTGTTTCCATTGGGATCTTACAATTTACCAGATCCCTCTTTCAAAAGCGGTGTTATTTTGATCACTTTCCAACCCTCTGATGCAAGAACTAACTGTAGGGACTTGGCTGTCTCTCTCTCTCGGTTGATGGTGCAGTTTTTCCCTTGAATTCATGGATGGATTGTAGAGTTAGAAGGGGCTATTTATCTCATTGGATCCCATCCTGCTCAGTGAAGCCCGAGGTCAGTTTGAGGAGTCTCTGTGAGGGAGGGCCCACCACCAGCTTTATAGTCAAACGGCTCTGCCCTTGAGGGCTGTTTCCTAATGTTCTCCCAGAATTGCTTGTCTCCACTCCACTTGGGAAGTTAGGAATCCAGGTCACTTGCCTTCTCATTCATCTCCGGGCAAGGCTCTGTCTCTCTGCAGATTGGCAGCTTTGGCCATAGAGGAAAATCGTACAATTGTAGGGCTGGCAGGGACCTTGGAGGTCTTCTAGTCCAACCCCCTGCCTAGGGCAAGAGTCCTTATACCATTCAGAACAAATGGCTGTCCAACCATGTTTGGCCACCCTTTCCCACTGCACCATCTTTGCGGCGTGGCTAGTCCCTCTGCTTTCCTCTCCCACCTGCTCCACCAGGGCTGCTAAAGGAGACCGGCCACACTTGCTCTCGGTCTCCCTGACCCTTTCCTGCACTCCCCTGTCTTCGGGACGACATACACCGAGCCGCAAGCTAGTCCCGCTGGTTGGGTCGGCTGTGCAGAAGAGAGCTGAAGCCTAGAAAACTGAGTTGAATAAGCTATGATTCAATTGAACGGTGGGGGAACCCAGGGACCATTTTTATACAAGGCACTGCTATGCGGCCCCTCTTCGCTTCCACTTCTGGGTTTGGACTGCGCTCAGATGAGCCCCCTGCACCCCTCACCATCCAGGTTCAGGTTATTTTATTATTAATCACTCCATTGGGACGTAGCCTGACCCAGGCTCCTAAGTCTCCACATTGGGAGGGATTTCCTGGAAGTGAGAGCTATGAAACGAGGCAACTCATTTAGAGCCTTCCCCCCCACCTTTCAGTGGAGGTCTCCTAACAGCAGGTGGAGGTTCATCCGTCCAAAATGGTTTTGCAGATCCTATACTCCAGGGCTTTTCAACCAGTGGTACGAGTACCACCCGTGGTACATTGGCACTGGCAGGTGGTACGTGATCATCCTAGAAAAGTCGTAGCGAGGGAGGGGAATGAGCTGAACCGGTGGGAGCACCGCACAAGCTGAGCAAGAGATGGCTGGAGCTGCAGGGCTGTCAGGGCTCAGCGGAAGCGCCAGGATCAGTGTTGCTTTCCAGCTAATTGGCGTTTCTTCGGGCTGTCAGGGCTCAGCGGAAGCGCCAGGATCAGTGCCAGGCTCCAGCTGGAGCTCAGCGCTGATCCTGGCGCTTCTGCTGAGCCCAGAAGATGCGCCGATCAGCTGGAATGTTGCAGCATCTCCAGGGTCTTGTGATTTACATTCAGATGCTTGGCAACTGATTCATATTTATGACGGTCACAGTGTCCCAGGGTCATGTGAAGTGACCAAAACCTGCTGCAACCATCCAGCAGACAGGTGGAATAAAAACCAAACACCCCCTCACCCCACCCCCGCTGCCAATCCCCAACAGAAATGCTCACAACAGTTAAAACCTCGGACAGGAGGAAGAGCGCTGCCAGGCAGGCAGGCAGGTGTCTTGCTCAGCTATGGCTTGGGGGGCACTTTTTTCAGTGCCATTGTAACTTCGAACAGTCATTAAGCGAACTGTTGTAAGTTGAGGACTACCTGTGCTTTATCACTTTTTTCTTTTTTGGTCATCAAGTTTTTGACACCTTGCTAGGTGACTGGTGGTACTCGGATATTGCCATATCCTAAAAGTAGTACAATGGGTGAAAATTTTGAAAAGCCCTGCTATATTCAACCTGGGAAGGACTGGAGGATTCTCCCAACTGTGATTTTATGAATCCTCTTGAACTCTTCATCCCACTCAATTTTCTTTCTTTGAAAATAATTCCTCTGAATTTTCTAAATATTAGTCTTTTTGCAACCTTTTGCCAGAAAATAAATTTCTATTTCTTTTAATACCTATTTATGGATTGCTATTCAATGTTAAAAAGGATTGAATCTGATTACTATATAATCAGATTTGAGCAATTTCTCCTGAAAACACTCTGAGTCAGTGACTGTCACCATCTCATGTGAATCTCAGAAATTTGTTTACTGATTATGTGTGTAATGCGCAAAATTGTTTCATTGTTGCACATGCTTAGCATGTTAGAAATACAGGGTGACTTGCCACTGTGCTATTAGTAATGCCCTTAATGCGCAAAATTTTACTAGGCCACTGTGCTGAATGAACATTCCGGGAGGGGACTGTTAAAACAGGCTCACATACATTTTTTTTTTTTAAGTAAAAGGTTAAGGTAAGCATTTCTCCTGTCCAGTTATGTTGGACTCTAGGGGGCGATACTCATCATCCTTTCCTAACTGAGGGAACCAGCATTGTCCTAAGATGCTTCCGCAGTCATGTGTCAAGCATGACTATATGCTAAAGGTGCAGGGAATGCTGTTACCTTCCCACCAAAGAGGTATCTATTTACTTACTCGCATTTGCATGTTTTCAAACTGCTTGGTGGGCAGGAGCTGGAGCAGTAACGGGAGCTCACCCAGTCGTGCAGTGCTCGGGTCTCGAACCTGGACTGTTAACTTTCCATTTGACAAGCTCCACAACTTTAACCACTGAACTATTGAGCTTCTTTTTTAAAAAGAAAAAATAGAAATTAAACATATACAAATTTAAAAATATACAAATTTACAAAATGCGTGTCACAAAAACAATGAAGACATAGTATGGTGATCCCTATATTTTAAAGAATTAAAACATAATAAATGAATAATTTAATAATAAAAGCATAATTTTAGTAACCCATCTAAAGATAAAAAAGGCAAAGGCTTCCCCTATCCAGTCATGTCTGACCCTTAAGGGGCGGTGTTCAACTCCCTTCTTTGGCCAAGGAAGCCAATGTTGTCCGAAGACAATTTCTGTGGTCAGGTGCCTGGCACGGCTACATGCCAAAGTCGCCCAGAACACAGTGACCTTCCCACCGAAGTGGTACCTATTTACTCACATTTGCATGCTTTCAAACAGCTAGATGGGCAGGTGGAAATCTAAAATCTAAACATAAATCTAAACATAAGAAAAGGCAAATAAGGAAAAGCACTCCAAAGTCTAATCTTGTCTGGTGTCATCATAAATGTCCCTATTTTATGTATTCTAAATACCGAAGCATATGACAAAAAAAGTCGTATTTCCTGTTCCAAGGAAATGTGTTATTCTCTTTGAAGATTTTCAGGATAGGAGTAGGGTTCCCAAATGTTTAAAAGATTCCTTATAATTTCAAGAATGTGGGGGGGAAATAAAAATACAGGAAAGTTTCAGGTCTAGATAAATTATCAAAAGGAAAATGGAAGTTGCGGCCAGTCTGAACATCCTGCGTGCGAATGACACTGCCTGCCCGGCTCTTTTGGGGAGCGACCCCAGAAAAGCTCTTTAAGAACTGAGAAGCGGTTCCCACCTCCCTCCCCAGACCCAGGCACTTGGAGCCAGCATCTTTGGGGGGTTTTATTGGCCATTGCTGACTGCATGTAAAGCACACACACACACAAAAAAATCCAATTCTGTACTCATCCATTGCAAAACGAAATCATTTAATAATTGTGTTGACTTTCTGTGCCCTTAACAGCTTCATCTCATTTAGACTTCCTTAAGTAATTTAAAAAAAGTGTCTGCAAGATCAGTGGTTATCGATCAGTCATAAATTGACTTCCAATTCTTAGCTAGTGCTTCAGAAACATTTTGAGAATAAAAATCAAACAGTGATTTATACAGGCAGTCTTCAACCTTTGACCACAATTGGACTCAAAATTTCTGTTACTAAGTGAGATAGTTTTAAAGTGAATCCCTGTAGTTGTTAAGTTAGAATCATGGCCGTTAAGTGAATCCAGTGTCCCCCATTGACTTTGCTTGTCAGAAGGTCGCAAAAGGGCATCACATGACCCCCCCGGGGCACTGCGACCTTCATAAATATGAGTCAGTTGCCCAGCGTCTGAATTTTGATCATTGATCCTGGGGACGCTGCAATAGTCATAAGTGTGAAAAACAGTCATAAATCACTTTTTTCAGTGCTGTTGTAATTCAAACGGTCACTAAATGAACTGTTATAAATTGAGGATTACCTGTAATATGATATTATGTATAAAAAAACTACGCTTATTATCTCCACAGAGCACAATGTTTAGAACGTTTACAAAATTTACATTTACAATTACAAAAATGTTGAATTCTTTTGTAAGGGTTGGGCAAAGCTAAACGTCATAAACATTTGCTTCACATTTTCTCCCTGTGACTTTTGCTTAAGGTTTAATCTAACTTCCCATACCCAGAACCTAGACAATAGACCGGTCAGTTGCTGTGGTTGCTCTTGGGTGACTTGCCCCAGAATGGCATCATCACGCCCAGCAAAGCTGTCCTTGCCGTTCGCGGGGCAGTGCGACACAGCCTGCCTTGGCTCTGCCCCTCCGAACCAGCCGGACGGAGATTCCCGGGGACTCCTGGAAGGGAGGACAGGTCTCCTCGGGTGCTGTGGGTCAACTAGCCAGCCGGCCGAGGCTCAGGGTGTGCGGGCCGGAGAAAGGGAGCTTGTGCTGGTGCAGGGCAAAGGCTGCCACCGTCTTCCTCTTGTCAAAAGCGGGCTAACTCAGGCAAGAGCGAAGGAAGTCTGGATGGCCGAGTGTCACACAACGGAAGGCCAAGCCGGGAGACAGCTTGCCTCTATGTCCGGGGTCCTAATCTGGGCTTTTTCCTACTCCCTCAGGTGGTTGCTATAGTAATGGATATTTTCACCGATGTGGACCTCTTGAGCGAGGTACTGGATGCGGCTGCACGCAGAGTTCCCGTCTACATCCTCCTTGATGAGATGCATGCCCAGCTCTTCCTGGACATGGCTGCCAAATGTAGAGTGAACCTCAACTTTGTGGAAGTGAGCACGGGAAATGGGTCTGGGGGGATTTGGGGAGGGCAGGACAGATGCCAGCTGAGGGGGCAGCCCTCAGTCAGCGGGCATGAATGAGTAGGGCCCTGCTGGAGGCAGAACTGCGGAGCCAAAGGAGCAGCTCCTTTGATGGGGCCGAGGGAGCCCCGTTGATTTTTGCCTGACACGGCACAGGGCCTCCTGCTCAAGCAGAAGGTTGGATGGGAAGACCTCCGAGGCCTCTTCCGACTCCTCTGTTATTCTGCTAATTTCTTCTTTTTGCCCAATGACTGACTGCAGTAGCCGGTGAGCCTCAACTCTCACAGCGGGCGATGTTGTACAGTGTAAGACGGCCACAGGTCAGCCAATGAAGCGTTAATCTAGCATACTATCGGCACTAACATAGCTCTATGTAATGTTTGGTTCACTGTGTTGTGTGAACCCAGAACATCAGATTGATTAAATCACGATTTGATAAAAGTAGGAAAGTGTTTTGAGAACACAGGGCAACATCTTGTCTCATTCCGATGGACATTGTGATACTGAGCGCATACTGGAAAAGTCTTTTGCAGTTGGCAGTCTGTGTGCCAATTTCAGAAATAAGTTTCTCATAGGGAGAAGAAGTTTACCAAATATAAGGAAGAATTAGGATTTTTTTCACATAAGTGAAACATCATCACAAACTTCTACTAGCCATCTTTGGTTTCCAGCTGAAAGGATCCAACCTGAGAGGCTCTCGGGAACAGGCAGGAGCCCCAGCCCGACTCAGTTGATCCTGTTCTGGTCCAAGAGGAAAACGAGCCTCTTGGGCAGGATGGAGGCTCAAAAGGCCAAGAGGGGAAATGCGAGGGAGGGGGGGGAGCTTGATGTCAAATGGAGGAGGTCACCAGGCCTCGGCACCTGCTGATCAGCCTCTTGGTTCCTTTGCAGTTCCTACGTGTGCGGACAGTTTCTGGCCCCACCTATTACTGCCGCACGGGGATGTCCTTCAAGGGCCACGTGAAGGAGAAGTTCTTGCTGGTGGACTGCATGGTGGTGCTGAGTGGCAGCTACAGGTGAGCAGGGAGGGGGCGGGAAGGCGGGTGGCCTGCACACCAGTGAATCGTGGACATCCTAACGAGAACCTATAGGATAGAAGAACACCTCCCCTCCCAGTTTCTCAAAAGAGATGCTGATAAAATAAGTCTTGACCATGGAACGTGGGTCCCACGAGGTCATCAGATTAAAAAAGTGGCTGACCGTCCAACTGATAATCGATCCTAGAGGTCCCATGGCCAATGGAAATTAAGAGATCTCTATCTGGAGGTGTTCAGGGCGTGGCAGGGGGAGAAGTGCGGTTGGGGGGGGGGAGCTGCAGCTCATATCAAAGACTCATTTTCCTCCTGCTCCCTTTGCAGCTTCATGTGGTCGTTTGAGAAGATCCACCGGAGCATCGCTCATATCTTCCAGGGTGAGCTGGTGGCCAGCTTCGACGAGGAATTCCGCATTCTTTTCGCCCAGTCGGACCCGCTGGTTCCTCCGTCCAACGTTTTAGTGAGGACAGAAGCCCCGGTGGGGCCCTACAGCATGGCCCCCTTTGGCAACAACATGCCCTTCTTTTCAAAGAAGCCGCACCTGCTTTTCCCCCGAGAGGACAACCTTTTCCCGCCTTTCACAGACCGGATTGACCCAGACAGGTATTTCCTCTCTTCTTTGAGAAGAGACGACATGCTGCGTCACACCTTAGAGGGTTCGGCCATGAGAATGTATTCCAAAAAAATGGAAATGGAGAATTGCCAGGTGGACCCTGTTCGGGGCTACCTCCGTTCCAAGCAGCTGGAGATGGACTCATTTAAAAGGCACAGCTTCGCGGAAGGCACCTTTGAGAACTTTCAGTCCACAAAGCAGTTTTCTAAGCAGTTGTTCATGAACAATTTGGACGAGTTTAAAATTCAGTCCAGTCATTTTCAAAAAGATCAGTTTTATCAGTATCAGTTTGAACATCCCCATGGGGCTCACAGGCCCCAGGGTCTTTTTGAAAGAATTCGAGGAAGCAGACTGGGATTCAATGAACCAGAAGATTATGCAGATGGATTTAGGTGTCCAGAACTGGAACCCAATTTCCCACCAGATGGGTACCCACTGCGGCTGGATTATGTGCCTTCCAATTCTTCTAAAGAAGTGCGACACGGCTCTGATCACCTGAATCCAGGAGGAAACGGTCTCCTCGGTCTTCCCTCGCTCAGAAGGCAGAACATGGGGCAGAAATTTATGTGCCAGACATCTCCCACACAGAAGCAGAGCATGGAGCAGAGGCTTTTCCTGCACGACCAGGGCCAGGAGGCAGAGCAAGACAAGAAGGTTCAGGAGAACAGGGCAGGGTTGCGCAACTGGAGAATTTCCTCCTACCTCAGCGGGTATCAATCTGACCCGGGAGAGGAAGGCCTTCCGTTGATGCCAGTCGAGTCGGAGATGCATAACGAGGTACTTAGCCCTCCAGAACCCTTTAGCAAGTATCCCAGCGACCTCCTCCCCTCTTTCAAACCTCCGCTTCCACTTCCAAATGCCAAAGACATTTCTGGAATGGAGAGATTGCCAGAAGAAACCTCAGTGGTGAAACAGGATCCCTTCAGGAGCAGAATAAATCCCTTAATCCAGAGGAGTTCACGACTGAGATCCTCCCTTATTTTTAGTGCTGCCAAATTAGACCAGCCAAACTCATCTGCTGAGAAAGTCCAAATGGTACAAAAAGAGGAGACCTCCACCGAGGCAGTCAAGGGCACTGAAACCCTAAAAGCCACCACTGTCTCTAAAGTGGCCGAGCTGCTGGAAAAGTACAAGTCAGTGGGCAAAGACTCGCAAAGCCCCACCCTCAGTCACACCAAGGCTATGTCTGCCTTTCTCCAGGAGGAATCCCAGAATGCAGAAAAAAAGTGCACCAAGTCGGTGCAGTACAAGATTCTGGAGAGCCAGGTGCGGGAGGACTCCAAAGACTCCTTCAGCCCCTACAAGCTGCACCTGGAGTCAGAGGAGCAATTTAGGGGGGTTGCCTCAGCCACCGACGTACTTAGCAAGGACCCCATGGCCCACGGGAGCAATAAAACAGACAAGCTTGCTTCTCGATTCTACCCAGTAGACCAATCCAGTCTTCCAGGGAACGAGAGCCTAATATTTGTGGGAGAAACTCCGAAACTTGCCATACCAGAGAAGAAGGAAAACTTGTCTTTCAAAGGAGGAGACGGGTCTGAAACTGAAGGCCAGAAGCCAGCACAAGCCCCAGTCAGCACCATCTCCTCCAAGAACCAGGGCTCTGACAGCTCTCTCAGTAAGCCCCACGAAGAAATTTGCAAGCAGGAACAGAGTCCGAGAGAGTTTTTTAGGAAAGGATCTCTCAAGCTAAAGCAGTTGCTAAATCCCAAAGCTGAGAAAAAAACAGACGAAGAAACAGGCCCGGAGAGCTGGAAGCCAGATAAACTGAACGCAGGAGCCCTCAAGCGAATGTCCAGGAGTGATTCTCAGGAGATTATAGAGGAGGAGAAATCACCCAAACTGGCCTCACCCGTGCCTGTCTACAAGGTGAACCCAGCGCCTCAGCCTCGACTGCCCTCCGCCACTGCCAACGTCCTGTACAGCAGCAACCTCCGAGATGACACAAAGGTCATTCTGGAGCAAATTTCGGCCAACAGCCAGAAGAACCGGGCAGAATTGGCCAGGCAGCTCCCAGCGGCCAGCAATCCTGAGCTGTCCAGGTCCGCCACAAGTTTAGACCGCAGAGGGGAAGAGAGGTACACAGGGGTCAGCAGGTCAGAGAGCTTTGGGAGCCATAAGCGGGGCCTGCAGAGGGAGCCTTCCGAGGACCGGGATTCTCTTCTGAAGCGGATGGAGAGCATGAGGAAGGAGAAGCGAGTCTACAGCCGCTTCGAGGTTTTCTGCAAGAAGGAGGAACAAAGCGAGGAGGAATGTGAGACAGACGCCAAAGACAAGAAGATGGGGAAGTTCATGCCAAAACTCCTGGGGTCCTTCAAAACCAAAAAATGACTTTGAGGCAGCTGCCTGGGACCAAGGTTCGTGGCAGGTCTTCCTCTGCAGACCTTCCATTTCCAAGCCTTTTCTAGCAGCAGGACAGCTGGGCTGGGGCTGGGGGAGAGAGGAAAGGGGGGCCACCAAGCAGGATTAAATGACCACTGGGGGTATTAAGAGGCTAGCATCCCATTAGAGGTTAACTTTTTTTGGAAGGGATGGAGATTAGTCCCACTCTTAGGAACTCCCTCCAGGTATGAGAGAAAAAAACACCCATGTGAACGAAGAGGAAGCATTTGGCAACACAACTGCTTTTTGTGCAAATTCCAAGAACCCCATTCTTAGTGCCCAGCTCAGGGCAATCGTCCTGGGCCACTGCCTCTCATCTTTTGCCTTTGCATGGGACATTTTCTTTGTGGGAACACTCCATCTGCGGTAGAGGGAAAGAGGCAGGAAGGAATCCACGAGGGAAGGTGAAATCCACACAGAAAAGCACAGAGGTCATCTGGTCCATTAGAACAGGGCTTCCCAAATCTGGGTAAATTATCCCAAAGTGGGTAAAAGTGTTTTTTTCTTTAGTAACGGCACACAACCCGATTACCCAACTGCAACGGGGTCATTTAAATTGACTTAAAAGTGGTTTACTTACATTGGGTAAAAAGGACTTTCTGATAGGCAGTTTTGGATAATGAAAGCAAAAGTTTGGGAAGCCCTGCAGGAGAACCTCTTTGCTAGATGACCATCTTGCTGGAAGACCTCCAGTAAAAGAGAATTTCCCTCATGGGGCAGCCTGTTGTACTCACTGACGTTCCCCTGAACTGCCCTTGTTCTTTGAGCATGCTGGTTCTGGCCCTGTCCTCCGAGAGCCCTTCAGACATGGGGAGGCTGCCATCGCATCTCCCTGCTGTAGGCTAAGCATGTCCAGCTCTCCCACCATCCCTGCTAGACCTCTGGCACCCAGGGTGGGTCAGAGCCCTCCAGATGGGGCTTGGCTAGGGCAGAGTAGAGTGCGATGTTCACTTCTTGGGATTTGGACTTTCATGTGGCTGTAAATTCATCCAGGGTAGCATTTGCCTGCTTAGCAGCTGCTCATGTATGGTTGATGAGGACACCCAGACCCCTTTCACACGTACTATCGAGTCATGCTTTCCCCATCCTAGACTAGTGCCTTACACATTTCCTAGACTAGTGCCTTACATATTGAAAACTGCCTTACAATGTTCAAGCTGCTCTAGACCTTTTTGAGTCTTCACTTCTTTCTGCAAACTTGGTGACTACCCAGACGATGATTCCCTCCTCCAAACCCTCGATAAAAAGAGCCCTGTGCCTCCACCCCTCACCCCACTGGAGGGTTAGGACTGGGTGAAACTACTGTAAGATGGACTCGCCATTGGCTGTGATTGTACCCAAAAAAGCGCTTTCTAATGGATGTTCTCCAGCTTGGAAGGAAGTCTCAAGTGAAGAGTGTCTAGAAATACTTTTGTTAAGATTCTGGTTCACGATGTCTGTAAGATTCCCCTCATCTACTAAGCCAGGAACTCTATCTGGGGTTATAGTCTGGGATAATTTCTTTGTGAGACACCCCATCACCACCTCCCGCTGGCTCTTCTTAACTATTGTATTTCTTTCTCACAAATGGTCTGTTTGGTCAAGTAGTTTCTCAGGCCCTTCTCCTTCCCTTTTTGAAGGTGGGACTTAATAATAGAGTAAGAGTTGGAAGGGACATTGGAGGTCTTCTAGTCCAACCCTTTGCCCACACAGGAGAACCTATACCATTCTGGACAAATGGTTATCCAGTCTTTTCTTAAAAACCTCCAGTGATGAAGCTCCCACAACTTCCCAAAAACAAGCTATTCCACTGAGTAACTATTCTCATTGACAGGAAATTTCTCCTTAAAATTTGACCTCCTCCAGTCTTCTGCAACCTCACCAGTCCTCCCGAAGTCGTCAGAGATCACCAAGAGGGTTCTGCAATTGCCCTCAACACCGAAGAACATAATCCACATGTGGGTCTGGATACCTCATTCAAGATAACCTAATTTCCTTCTTGTCCTCATCTTTGGGGTCGGGGCGAGGCAACCAGAACCACTTGAGGGGAGGCCCAAGTGGGCATTTTCCTGATCAGCTGCTATTACAAGAATTTTGCCAGACTTCCCTTGGGAAACCACAGGTGTTTCCCTCTCCCGAAGAGACTCTAAACTGGAATGTCTCTTTACTCCCCGAGAAAGAGGGATGAACCTCTCCACTCAGCTGACGGTTTCACCGCATTTGTCCCGAGATTCAGCTTCCTCGTAGCCATAGCGCCATTTCTATTCTGGGGAAAGATGCAAAGTAAGATGGTCCCTTTGCACCATCAGCCTTAAGCAATTTCTTCTTACAACAGGCCTACATTCTGTTGGGCTTTATTTTTTTATGCATTTATTGTTCCTCTTTCCATGTTTTGCATGCGTCTCTTTTTCTCTTCAGCAGTTGAAAGAACTTCTGTAACTCTGCTGACCTCCTCAGATTTTTGTCCCCATTTTTCTTTGGTTGGATTATTTCTGACGGTCCCTTACAGAATCCCATTGCTTAGAATTCTTCTCATCTTTCTTGGATCGTTTGCTCCTTCAGGATTTCAAGTGATTGGATCTCACCTATCTTCCCTTGGAATTTGGATAAGTCCTTCCAAATTTTTCTCTTTTCAGGTCCCCTTCCAGAAATTACAAACTCAGAGGTAACATTATAACTTGGCCTAATGTTTCAGTTAGCTCCCCTTCCCTCCTATGGGGAGAGGGCTAGGGCTGGGACAGCAGGCCTCCTTGTTCGTTTTTCTGATGAGTGAAACGCTCGGGAAAACAGGGCAAAGGTTTATTCGACATTCGATTTGGCAAATTCCCCCACTGACACCAGGGCAACCGAAGTCTCCCACTATTACTGACAGTCATAGAACTGGGGGCTGGAAGGGGCACCCCACCTTTCCAGTCACCTTCCCTAGGATGCCCTTTTTGTGTACCTGAAGCCTGATAACCTGGTTTTTCCTCCTCCTCCTCCTCCTCCTCCTCCTCCTCCTCCTCCTCCTCCTCCTCCTCTATGGATCTCTGCATTTTGTCACCCTCCTCTGAACGCCTTCTAGCCTGTCAGTATTCTGGATACCCTGGTCCGTAATCACTTGCTTTTGTGATACGGTCTCGCCAGGGCAGAGTAGAGAGAGGGCATTCCTATGGCTAGCTCTTGATTTTCAGTATCCTGCAATTTCTTCTTGCACCACGATTCCCAGCAATGGTTGAAGGGAAAAAAAGAAGAAGAAAAAACCTCTACCTGCGTCCAGAACTTTTCCCTACTTTGCTCCCACAAGCTCATCCTCTCAGCGAGAACCGGCCTGGACAGAGCCGCCGTCCGCAGTCCAAAGGCTCCAGTTTAGACAGAGCTCCTCAGGGGAGATGGACGGGCTACCGCCCCGATTCAAGAAGGCTGCTCTGCAGGTAGAAGATGAGGGGTCACTTCCAGCCCATCTCACTGCTTCCACTGGAGAGATGGAGGATGACCAGCGATCCACGGCATGCCTGAAACCAGGCCATGCAAACAGTCCAAGCCCCATCCACGGGATGCAGGCAGCATAGGAAACCATGCCCCCCCCCCGTCCTGCCTGTGGAAAACCCTCTCTCCACAGAACTGGTCCCTGGAGCCCAAAGGATTTGGGGGGGGGTCGTGGCCCTAGGATAGAGAAAGCATCCTGGAGTGTGTGCAGGCAGGTGGCTCTGGTGAGGGCCGAGGAAAGTGTTGCCATGCAGTCCGAGACAGAATGGGAGGACCTGCTTGCACCCGACCCAGAGGGAGCTGCAACATCCCTCTCCACCCTCCTTTGTGGGGCATGAGAAGAGGGCCCCAGGCTTCCTTCCTGGGTTGGGGGGCAGGGGAGCTGCATGGGATCATTCCCAGGGACCTCTGGTACAGACGAGAGCGCTACCTGCTTTCTCCTCGGGCTAAGGGCTAGGTAAAATGAACAGGGTCCTGTAAAGAAATGTTAAAGGGCATTTCTTTACTTCTGTTGCCTTGTTTGCCCTTGCGAGGCTGGAAGGAATATCAGGTAGGGTTGTCACTTGCAATTCATGGGCTTGCTGGCTGTGGCAGAAACAGCGAAGTGGCCACAATTGGGCCTCCTGTGCCCAGTCTTGGCACATGACTAGGAATGTCTGAGAGTCTTCAAAAAGAGATGGGAAAACTCCTGGACGTAGTCAAATTAAACAGTTGTGAATTTGATGCACATCTCTCACGGTATTAGCAAGACCCACAAAGGACATTAGCGGGCAATTTAGTTAGGCCATTAAAATCTTAATAGAGCTCTTTATTCATTTTCCGCTTTGTCCATTCCTTTGTGACTTAGCATCTAATGCAAACCCAGTTTTTTAGTTTATGGTTCAATATATTGCTATTAACCAGAAGACTGGTTAATTCAGTCTCCAAATGAGGCATGTGAACGCCATCCTGACCTTCCCAATATCTTAATACCTCCCTTGAGGGAAAGTGACCTAAATTATTGCTGTTTTTTCCTTTCTCATACACACACACACACACACACACACACACACACACACACACACTCCTCCCAACTGGTCTGGTACATGGTATACTAATGTTTGTTGCTCCACTTCAATACTAGGTCAAAGAAGGTGAGACAAAGACTGAGACTGAGGATCTCAACCCATTGAGAACTTTAGGCCATCCAGCTGCTGTACTACCTCTATGAGCAAAACCACTTGCCCCCAGAGCCAGCCACTGAAGGCCAAGCGCTAGATATTCCTGGAAAAGCTGTTCAGCAGTGGAATCACTTCCCCAGATCTCCTCCCTTCCTGGAGGCCTCCAAATGGGGCTGGTTGGCCACCTCTCCAGAGTTATTTGGAGGGCTTCCTAAGGCATTCCCCTCCCCCAATGCATTCATTCTGTAGCCCAGTCTTGTGTTGGACTTGCCAAAATCATCAGTTGACCCTCATTGACTGTGCCGGACCTTTGGTGCAACCTATTTTCAGGGCTCCTTGGGTAGTCTCAATACTCTAGTGCTGATTAATTGGGATTTTTCAGATAACTTAGGCTAAATTACCACTTTATAAGTACTGAGAGAAAGCCAAGGGTGTCGGCCAAGGGGCCGAGACCCAGAGATAGTTACCTGAAGAATTCCCTTGCTCAGGCCATCGTTTCAAGTGCCAGTCTTGTTCCTCCTGATTATGTATCACCCCGATAAAACCTGTCCATTACTTTGAAATCTGCTTTCAATTGGGCAGTTCTTAAATCTCTGAAAAAGGGGCTGCAGAATTGTTCTAAGAGTATTTGGGGAAAAAAGATAGCTCATTGGGCTTGAAGCAATCAGTTGCCTAGAGGGCTAATAATTCTGCTTAAAGCAGTTATAAGTTCTGTGACTGGAATAAACTATGCAAATGTACATACATTTCTTGCAATTGCTTCTTAATTGTCAAGTATATGAAGTTTTCTTTCGCGTGGGAAGGCTTTCACCTCTGTACGTATCAGATTCCGACTGCAGTTTTAGGTCTGAGAAACCAAAGGGTGGAGCCAGACAACACAGTGAAGCGGTTGTGATTTTCTGGACTTTTGGACAGGGTGGGGTCTACAAAGTACATTAAGTTTATTTTTTAACCTAAAATCGCAGTTGCCTGTTTCCTATCTCAAAATGCTGCTAAACAAAAAGCCACCACTGCATTTGAATGGGATTCAAGTTGCTACAATTTTGTTCACTGGTTTGCGTGATTAAGGTTTAAAGGTGAGGCTGCTTCATCAGCACCAGCCAGGGAAGGCTGTGGACGCGTACCATTGAACAAGCTCCAGCCTCAGGTAACTTATGTATATTCCTGGTCAGCTAAGAAAAGTCTACAAGTGTCGCTATGCTGGGCACAGCACACCTTGTGGCTAAGGGCCAGCAGGACCACAGGATTGGAAGCGGGCTTGGGGTTACATGATGGAAGCACTCCAGCTCTACTTTCCAAGCTAGACATGGTACACTACCTCAGTTTGTTAACAGGTGTCGGATGAGCTAACTTTAAGCCAGTTTAGAATATGTGCCCCAATGGGCATATTCGAAATATACATAATATATACTTAGAATACGTATACATATTCTAAGTATATATTACTGATACCACATTTCAGCACAATGTCTCTTTAACACAATTCTCGATTCCAGCACTAAATGCCCAGAGATACTCGCCCATGACCACAATATTTTCTCCGTGGGGCAGAACCAGGAGGTATCTCCAAGCCTAACATGGCGCAAGTAGGGAATGTGCCTATTGTCTTTCCCTTCTAGGGAAGGCCAGTCTGGGTTAGTCTTGGAGAACATGAGCACAGGAAGTCAATTACTTAACCTCCCCATACCTCATCCGCACATTCACACACATACAGCCTCTCCATCTGGGGGCTTGGGGGAATCTAATTTGCCTCTGGAAAGATGGGCCACAAAACCAGTCCTGCCTTTGAAGGCAATCAGACATCAGAGCCGGGGCGAGGCAGCCATCTCAGAGCAGAACGGCACTCGAGCCTCTGGCACGGTCTTGGAGGAGGAGGAGCTGCGGGCTGGGGGAGTGGCCTCTGGCTCACGTTCTCGTTTAAGAACTGTGGTTACCACCCTTTTCTCTGGTCCCCACTCATGCATTATCCCAGCAGGACACAACTTGTCAAAAGTTACTTTTCTCTCCTTAGCATTAGTCACTCATGCCAGGAAGAATTGGGCTTTTCCCTCTGGACTTCCTAACTCTTCCTAGGCAAGAAGACAAAAATACCTGAGTTTCCTTGGTGTAAGGCAGTGTTTCTCAACCTTGACAATTTTAAGGCATGTGGACTTCAACTCCCAGAATTCCACAGCCAGCATTGCTGGCTGTGGAATTCTGGGAGTTGAAGTCCACATGCCTTAAAATTGTCAAGGTTGAGAAACACTGCCTTACACCAAGGAAACTCAGGTATTTTTGTCTTCTTGCCTAGGAAGAGTTAGGAAGTCCAGAGGGAAAAGCCCAATTCTTCCTGGCATGAGTGACTAATGCTAAGGAGAGAAAAGTAACTTTTGACAAGTTGTGTCCTGCTGGGATGATGCATGAGTGGGGACCAGAGAAAAGGGTGGTAACCACAGTTCTTAAACGAGAACGTGAGCCAGAGGCCACTCCCCCAGCCCGCAGCTCCTCCTCCTCCAAGACCGTGCCAGAGGCTCGAGTGCCGTTCTGCTCTGAGATGGCTGCCTCGCCCCGGCTCTGATGTCTGATTGCCTTCAAAGGCAGGAATGGTTTTGTGGCCCATCTTTCCAGAGGCAAATTAGATTCCCCCAAGCCCCCAGATGGAGAGGCTGTATGTGTGTGAATGTGCGGATGAGGTATGGGGAGGTTAAGTAATTGACTTCCTGTGCTCATGTTCTCCAAGACTAACCCAGACTGGCCTTCCCTAGAAGGGAAAGACAATAGGCACATTCCCTACTTGCGCCATGTTAGGCTTGGAGATACCTCCTGGTTCTGCCCCACGGAGAAAATATTGTGGTCATGGGCGAGTATCTCTGGGCATTTAGTGCTGGAATCGAGAATTGTGTTAAAGAGACATTGTGCTGAAATGTAGTATCAGTAATATATACTTAGAATATGTATACGTATTCTAAGTATATATTATGTATATTTCGAATATGCCCATTGGGGCACATATTCTAAACTGGCTTAAAGTTAGCTCATCCGACACCTGTTAACAAACTGAGGTAGTGTACCATGTCTAGCTTGGAAAGTAGAGCTGGAGTGCTTCCATCATGTAACCCCAAGCCCGCTTCCAATCCTGTGGTCCTGCTGGCCCTTAGCCACAAGGTGTGCTGTGCCCAGCATAGCGACACTTGTAGACTTTTCTTAGCTGACCAGGAATATACATAAGTTACCTGAGGCTGGAGCTTGTTCAATGGTACGCGTCCACAGCCTTCCCAGGCTGGTGCTGATGAAGCAGCCTCACCTTTAAACCTTAATCACGCAAACCAGTGAACAAAATTGTAGCAACTTGAATCCCATTCAAATGCAGTGGTGGCTTTTTGTTTAGCAGCATTTTGAGATAGGAAACAGGCAACTGCGATTTTAGGTTAAAAAATAAACTTAATGTACTTTGTAGACCCCACCCTGTCCAAAAGTCCAGAAAATCACAACCGCTTCACTGTGTTGTCTGGGTCCACCCTTTGGTTTCTCAGACCTAAAACTGCAGTCGGAATCTGATACGTACAGAGGTGAAAGCCTTCCCACGCGAAAGAAAACTTCATATACTTGACAATTAAGAAGCAATTGCAAGAAATGTATGTACATTTGCATAGTTTATTCCAGTCACAGAACTTATAACTGCTTTAAGCAGAATTATTAGCCCTCTAGGCAACTGATTGCTTCAAGCCCAATGAGCTATCTTTTTTCCCCAAATACTCTTAGAACAATTCTGCAGCCCCTTTTTCAGAGATTTAAGAACTGCCCAATTGAAAGCAGATTTCAAAGTAATGGACAGGTTTTATCGGGGTGATACATAATCAGGAGGAACAAGACTGGCACTTGAAACGATGGCCTGAGCAAGGGAATTCTTCAGGTAACTATCTCTGGGTCTCGGCCCCTTGGCCGACACCCTTGGCTTTCTCTCAGTACTTATAAAGTGGTAATTTAGCCTAAGTTATCTGAAAAATCCCAATTAATCAGCACTAGAGTATTGAGACTACCCAAGGAGCCCTGAAAATAGGTTGCACCAAAGGTCCGGCACAGTCAATGAGGGTCAACTGATGATTTTGGCAAGTCCAACACAAGACTGGGCTACAGAATGAATGCATTGGGGGAGGGGAATGCCTTAGGAAGCCCTCCAAATAACTCTGGAGAGGTGGCCAACCAGCCCCATTTGGAGGCCTCCAGGAAGGGAGGAGATCTGGGGAAGTGATTCCACTGCTGAACAGCTTTTCCAGGAATATCTAGCGCTTGGCCTTCAGTGGCTGGCTCTGGGGGCAAGTGGTTTTGCTCATAGAGGTAGTACAGCAGCTGGATGGCCTAAAGTTCTCAATGGGTTGAGATCCTCAGTCTCAGTCTTTGTCTCACCTTCTTTGACCTAGTATTGAAGTGGAGCAACAAACATTAGTATACCATGTACCAGACCAGTTGGGAGGAGTGTGTGTGTGTGTGTGTGTGTGTGTGTGTGTGTGTGTGTGTATGAGAAAGGAAAAAACAGCAATAATTTAGGTCACTTTCCCTCAAGGGAGGTATTAAGATATTGGGAAGGTCAGGATGGCGTTCACATGCCTCATTTGGAGACTGAATTAACCAGTCTTCTGGTTAATAGCAATATATTGAACCATAAACTAAAAAACTGGGTTTGCATTAGATGCTAAGTCACAAAGGAATGGACAAAGCGGAAAATGAATAAAGAGCTCTATTAAGATTTTAATGGCCTAACTAAATTGCCCGCTAATGTCCTTTGTGGGTCTTGCTAATACCGTGAGAGATGTGCATCAAATTCACAACTGTTTAATTTGACTACGTCCAGGAGTTTTCCCATCTCTTTTTGAAGACTCTCAGACATTCCTAGTCATGTGCCAAGACTGGGCACAGGAGGCCCAATTGTGGCCACTTCGCTGTTTCTGCCACAGCCAGCAAGCCCATGAATTGCGAGTGACAGCCCTACCTGATATTCCTTCCAGCCTCGCAAGGGCAAACAAGGCAACAGAAGTAAAGAAATGCCCTTTAACATTTCTTTACAGGACCCTGTTCATTTTACCTAGCCCTTAGCCCGAGGAGAAAGCAGGTAGCGCTCTCGTCTGTACCAGAGGTCCCTGGGAATGATCCCATGCAGCTCCCCTGCCCCCCAACCCAGGAAGGAAGCCTGGGGCCCTCTTCTCATGCCCCACAAAGGAGGGTGGAGAGGGATGTTGCAGCTCCCTCTGGGTCGGGTGCAAGCAGGTCCTCCCATTCTGTCTCGGACTGCATGGCAACACTTTCCTCGGCCCGCACCAGAGCCACCTGCCTGCACACACTCCAGGATGCTTTCTCTATCCTAGGGCCACGACCCCCCCCCAAATCCTTTGGGCTCCAGGGACCAGTTCTGTGGAGAGAGGGTTTTCCACAGGCAGGACGGGGGGGGGGGGCATGGTTTCCTATGCTGCCTGCATCCCGTGGATGGGGCTTGGACTGTTTGCATGGCCTGGTTTCAGGCATGCCGTGGATCGCTGGTCATCCTCCATCTCTCCAGTGGAAGCAGTGAGATGGGCTGGAAGTGACCCCTCATCTTCTACCTGCAGAGCAGCCTTCTTGAATCGGGGCGGTAGCCCGTCCATCTCCCCTGAGGAGCTCTGTCTAAACTGGAGCCTTTGGACTGCGGACAGCGGCTCTGTCCAGGCCGGTTCTCGCTGAGAGGATGAGCTTGTGGGAGCAAAGTAGGGAAAAGTTCTGGACGCAGGTAGAGGTTTTTTCTTCTTCTTTTTTTCCCTTCAACCATTGCTGGGAATCGTGGTGCAAGAAGAAATTGCAGGATACTGAAAATCAAGAGCTAGCCATAGGAATGCCCTCTCTCTACTCTGCCCTGGCGAGACCGTATCACAAAAGCAAGTGATTACGGACCAGGGTATCCAGAATACTGACAGGCTAGAAGGCGTTCAGAGGAGGGTGACAAAATGCAGAGATCCATAGAGGAGGAGGAGGAGGAGGAGGAGGAGGAGGAGGAGGAGGAGGAGGAGGAGGAAAAACCAGGTTATCAGGCTTCAGGTACACAAAAAGGGCATCCTAGGGAAGGTGACTGGAAAGGTGGGGTGCCCCTTCCAGCCCCCAGTTCTATGACTGTCAGTAAGAGTGGGAGACTTCGGTTGCCCTGGTGTCAGTGGGGGAATTTGCCAAATCGAATGTCGAATAAACCTTTGCCCTGTTTTCCCGAGCGTTTCACTCATCAGAAAAACGAACAAGGAGGCCTGCTGTCCCAGCCCTAGCCCTCTCCCCATAGGAGGGAAGGGGAGCTAACTGAAACATTAGGCCAAGTTATAATGTTACCTCTGAGTTTGTAATTTCTGGAAGGGGACCTGAAAAGAGAAAAATTTGGAAGGACTTATCCAAATTCCAAGGGAAGATAGGTGAGATCCAATCACTTGAAATCCTGAAGGAGCAAACGATCCAAGAAAGATGAGAAGAATTCTAAGCAATGGGATTCTGTAAGGGACCGTCAGAAATAATCCAACCAAAGAAAAATGGGGACAAAAATCTGAGGAGGTCAGCAGAGTTACAGAAGTTCTTTCAACTGCTGAAGAGAAAAAGAGACGCATGCAAAACATGGAAAGAGGAACAATAAATGCATAAAAAAATAAAGCCCAACAGAATGTAGGCCTGTTGTAAGAAGAAATTGCTTAAGGCTGATGGTGCAAAGGGACCATCTTACTTTGCATCTTTCCCCAGAATAGAAATGGCGCTATGGCTACGAGGAAGCTGAATCTCGGGACAAATGCGGTGAAACCGTCAGCTGAGTGGAGAGGTTCATCCCTCTTTCTCGGGGAGTAAAGAGACATTCCAGTTTAGAGTCTCTTCGGGAGAGGGAAACACCTGTGGTTTCCCAAGGGAAGTCTGGCAAAATTCTTGTAATAGCAGCTGATCAGGAAAATGCCCACTTGGGCCTCCCCTCAAGTGGTTCTGGTTGCCTCGCCCCGACCCCAAAGATGAGGACAAGAAGGAAATTAGGTTATCTTGAATGAGGTATCCAGACCCACATGTGGATTATGTTCTTCGGTGTTGAGGGCAATTGCAGAACCCTCTTGGTGATCTCTGACGACTTCGGGAGGACTGGTGAGGTTGCAGAAGACTGGAGGAGGTCAAATTTTAAGGAGAAATTTCCTGTCAATGAGAATAGTTACTCAGTGGAATAGCTTGTTTTTGGGAAGTTGTGGGGGCTTCATCACTGGAGGTTTTTAAGAAAAGACTGGATAACCATTTGTCCAGAATGGTATAGGTTCTCCTGTGTGGGCAAAGGGTTGGACTAGAAGACCTCCAATGTCCCTTCCAACTCTTACTCTATTATTAAGTCCCACCTTCAAAAAGGGAAGGAGAAGGGCCTGAGAAACTACTTGACCAAATAGACCATTTGTGAGAAAGAAATACAATAGTTAAGAAGAGCCAGCGGGAGGTGGTGATGGGGTGTCTCACAAAGAAATTATCCCAGACTATAACCCCAGATAGAGTTCCTGGCTTAGTAGATGAGGGGAATCTTACAGACATCGTGAACCAGAATCTCAACAAAAGTATTTCTAGACACTCTTCACTTGAGACTTCCTTCCAAGCTGGAGAACATCCATTAGAAAGCGCTTTTTTGGGTACAATCACAGCCAATGGCGAGTCCATCTTACAGTAGTTTCACCCAGTCCTAACCCTCCAGTGGGGTGAGGGGTGGAGGCACAGGGCTCTTTTTATCGAGGGTTTGGAGGAGGGAATCATCGTCTGGGTAGTCACCAAGTTTGCAGAAAGAAGAGAAGACTCAAAAAGGTCTAGAGCAGCTTGAACATTGTAAGGCAGTTTTCAATATGTAAGGCACTAGTCTAGGAAATGTGTAAGGCACTAGTCTAGGATGGGGAAAGCATGACTCGATAGTACGTGTGAAAGGGGTCTGGGTGTCCTCATCAACCATACATGAGCAGCTGCTAAGCAGGCAAATGCTACCCTGGATGAATTTACAGCCACATGAAAGTCCAAATCCCAAGAAGTGAACATCGCACTCTACTCTGCCCTAGCCAAGCCCCATCTGGAGGGCTCTGACCCACCCTGGGTGCCAGAGGTCTAGCAGGGATGGTGGGAGAGCTGGACATGCTTAGCCTACAGCAGGGAGATGCGATGGCAGCCTCCCCATGTCTGAAGGGCTCTCGGAGGACAGGGCCAGAACCAGCATGCTCAAAGAACAAGGGCAGTTCAGGGGAACGTCAGTGAGTACAACAGGCTGCCCCATGAGGGAAATTCTCTTTTACTGGAGGTCTTCCAGCAAGATGGTCATCTAGCAAAGAGGTTCTCCTGCAGGGCTTCCCAAACTTTTGCTTTCATTATCCAAAACTGCCTATCAGAAAGTCCTTTTTACCCAATGTAAGTAAACCACTTTTAAGTCAATTTAAATGACCCCGTTGCAGTTGGGTAATCGGGTTGTGTGCCGTTACTAAAGAAAAAAACACTTTTACCCACTTTGGGATAATTTACCCAGATTTGGGAAGCCCTGTTCTAATGGACCAGATGACCTCTGTGCTTTTCTGTGTGGATTTCACCTTCCCTCGTGGATTCCTTCCTGCCTCTTTCCCTCTACCGCAGATGGAGTGTTCCCACAAAGAAAATGTCCCATGCAAAGGCAAAAGATGAGAGGCAGTGGCCCAGGACGATTGCCCTGAGCTGGGCACTAAGAATGGGGTTCTTGGAATTTGCACAAAAAGCAGTTGTGTTGCCAAATGCTTCCTCTTCGTTCACATGGGTGTTTTTTTCTCTCATACCTGGAGGGAGTTCCTAAGAGTGGGACTAATCTCCATCCCTTCCAAAAAAAGTTAACCTCTAATGGGATGCTAGCCTCTTAATACCCCCAGTGGTCATTTAATCCTGCTTGGTGGCCCCCCTTTCCTCTCTCCCCCAGCCCCAGCCCAGCTGTCCTGCTGCTAGAAAAGGCTTGGAAATGGAAGGTCTGCAGAGGAAGACCTGCCACGAACCTTGGTCCCAGGCAGCTGCCTCAAAGTCATTTTTTGGTTTTGAAGGACCCCAGGAGTTTTGGCATGAACTTCCCCATCTTCTTGTCTTTGGCGTCTGTCTCACATTCCTCCTCGCTTTGTTCCTCCTTCTTGCAGAAAACCTCGAAGCGGCTGTAGACTCGCTTCTCCTTCCTCATGCTCTCCATCCGCTTCAGAAGAGAATCCCGGTCCTCGGAAGGCTCCCTCTGCAGGCCCCGCTTATGGCTCCCAAAGCTCTCTGACCTGCTGACCCCTGTGTACCTCTCTTCCCCTCTGCGGTCTAAACTTGTGGCGGACCTGGACAGCTCAGGATTGCTGGCCGCTGGGAGCTGCCTGGCCAATTCTGCCCGGTTCTTCTGGCTGTTGGCCGAAATTTGCTCCAGAATGACCTTTGTGTCGTCTCGGAGGTTGCTGCTGTACAGGACGTTGGCAGTGGCGGAGGGCAGTCGAGGCTGAGGCGCTGGGTTCACCTTGTAGACAGGCACGGGTGAGGCCAGTTTGGGTGATTTCTCCTCCTCTATAATCTCCTGAGAATCACTCCTGGACATTCGCTTGAGGGCTCCTGCGTTCAGTTTATCTGGCTTCCAGCTCTCCGGGCCTGTTTCTTCGTCTGTTTTTTTCTCAGCTTTGGGATTTAGCAACTGCTTTAGCTTGAGAGATCCTTTCCTAAAAAACTCTCTCGGACTCTGTTCCTGCTTGCAAATTTCTTCGTGGGGCTTACTGAGAGAGCTGTCAGAGCCCTGGTTCTTGGAGGAGATGGTGCTGACTGGGGCTTGTGCTGGCTTCTGGCCTTCAGTTTCAGACCCGTCTCCTCCTTTGAAAGACAAGTTTTCCTTCTTCTCTGGTATGGCAAGTTTCGGAGTTTCTCCCACAAATATTAGGCTCTCGTTCCCTGGAAGACTGGATTGGTCTACTGGGTAGAATCGAGAAGCAAGCTTGTCTGTTTTATTGCTCCCGTGGGCCATGGGGTCCTTGCTAAGTACGTCGGTGGCTGAGGCAAACCCCCTAAATTGCTCCTCTGACTCCAGGTGCAGCTTGTAGGGGCTGAAGGAGTCTTTGGAGTCCTCCCGCACCTGGCTCTCCAGAATCTTGTACTGCACCGACTTGGTGCACTTTTTTTCTGCATTCTGGGATTCCTCCTGGAGAAAGGCAGACATAGCCTTGGTGTGACTGAGGGTGGGGCTTTGCGAGTCTTTGCCCACTGACTTGTACTTTTCCAGCAGCTCGGCCACTTTAGAGACAGTGGTGGCTTTTAGGGTTTCAGTGCCCTTGACTGCCTCGGTGGAGGTCTCCTCTTTTTGTACCATTTGGACTTTCTCAGCAGATGAGTTTGGCTGGTCTAATTTGGCAGCACTAAAAATAAGGGAGGATCTCAGTCGCGAACTCCTCTGGATTAAGGGATTTATTCTGCTCCTGAAGGGATCCTGTTTCACCACTGAGGTTTCTTCTGGCAATCTCTCCATTCCAGAAATGTCTTTGGCATTTGGAAGTGGAAGCGGAGGTTTGAAAGTGGGGAGGAGGTCGCTGGGATACTTGCTAAAGGGTTCTGGAGGGCTAAGTACCTCGTTATGCATCTCCGACTCGACTGGCATCAACGGAAGGCCTTCCTCTCCCGGGTCAGATTGATACCCGCTGAGGTAGGAGGAAATTCTCCAGTTGCGCAACCCTGCCCTGTTCTCCTGAACCTTCTTGTCTTGCTCTGCCTCCTGGCCCTGGTCGTGCAGGAAAAGCCTCTGCTCCATGCTCTGCTTCTGTGTGGGAGATGTCTGGCACATAAAGTTCTGCCCCATGTTCTGCCTTCTGAGCGAGGGAAGACCGAGGAGACCGTTTCCTCCTGGATTCAGGTGATCAGAGCCGTGTCGCACTTCTTTAGAAGAATTGGAAGGCACATAATCCAGCCGCAGTGGGTACCCATCTGGTGGGAAATTGGGTTCCAGTTCTGGACACCTAAATCCATCTGCATAATCTTCTGGTTCATTGAATCCCAGTCTGCTTCCTCGAATTCTTTCAAAAAGACCCTGGGGCCTGTGAGCCCCATGGGGATGTTCAAACTGATACTGATAAAACTGATCTTTTTGAAAATGACTGGACTGAATTTTAAACTCGTCCAAATTGTTCATGAACAACTGCTTAGAAAACTGCTTTGTGGACTGAAAGTTCTCAAAGGTGCCTTCCGCGAAGCTGTGCCTTTTAAATGAGTCCATCTCCAGCTGCTTGGAACGGAGGTAGCCCCGAACAGGGTCCACCTGGCAATTCTCCATTTCCATTTTTTTGGAATACATTCTCATGGCCGAACCCTCTAAGGTGTGACGCAGCATGTCGTCTCTTCTCAAAGAAGAGAGGAAATACCTGTCTGGGTCAATCCGGTCTGTGAAAGGCGGGAAAAGGTTGTCCTCTCGGGGGAAAAGCAGGTGCGGCTTCTTTGAAAAGAAGGGCATGTTGTTGCCAAAGGGGGCCATGCTGTAGGGCCCCACCGGGGCTTCTGTCCTCACTAAAACGTTGGACGGAGGAACCAGCGGGTCCGACTGGGCGAAAAGAATGCGGAATTCCTCGTCGAAGCTGGCCACCAGCTCACCCTGGAAGATATGAGCGATGCTCCGGTGGATCTTCTCAAACGACCACATGAAGCTGCAAAGGGAGCAGGAGGAAAATGAGTCTTTGATATGAGCTGCAGCTCCCCCCCCCCAACCGCACTTCTCCCCCTGCCACGCCCTGAACACCTCCAGATAGAGATCTCTTAATTTCCATTGGCCATGGGACCTCTAGGATCGATTATCAGTTGGACGGTCAGCCACTTTTTTAATCTGATGACCTCGTGGGACCCACGTTCCATGGTCAAGACTTATTTTATCAGCATCTCTTTTGAGAAGCTGGGAGGGGAGGTGTTCTTCTATCCTATAGGTTCTCGTTAGGATGTCCACGATTCACTGGTGTGCAGGCCACCCGCCTTCCCGCCCCCTCCCTGCTCACCTGTAGCTGCCACTCAGCACCACCATGCAGTCCACCAGCAAGAACTTCTCCTTCACGTGGCCCTTGAAGGACATCCCCGTGCGGCAGTAATAGGTGGGGCCAGAAACTGTCCGCACACGTAGGAACTGCAAAGGAACCAAGAGGCTGATCAGCAGGTGCCGAGGCCTGGTGACCTCCTCCATTTGACATCCCCCCCCTCCCTCGCATTTCCCCTCTTGGCCTTTTGAGCCTCCATCCTGCCCAAGAGGCTCGTTTTCCTCTTGGACCAGAACAGGATCAACTGAGTCGGGCTGGGGCTCCTGCCTGTTCCCGAGAGCCTCTCAGGTTGGATCCTTTCAGCTGGAAACCAAAGATGGCTAGTAGAAGTTTGTGATGATGTTTCACTTATGTGAAAAAAATCCTAATTCTTCCTTATATTTGGTAAACTTCTTCTCCCTATGAGAAACTTATTTCTGAAATTGGCACACAGACTGCCAACTGCAAAAGACTTTTCCAGTATGCGCTCAGTATCACAATGTCCATCGGAATGAGACAAGATGTTGCCCTGTGTTCTCAAAACACACTTTCCTACTTTTATCAAATCGTGATTTAATCAATCTGATGTTCTGGGTTCACACAACACAGTGAACCAAACATTACATAGAGCTATGTTAGTGCCGATAGTATGCTAGATTAACGCTTCATTGGCTGACCTGTGGCCGTCTTACACTGTACAACATCGCCCGCTGTGAGAGTTGAGGCTCACCGGCTACTGCAGTCAGTCATTGGGCAAAAAGAAGAAATTAGCAGAATAACAGAGGAGTCGGAAGAGGCCTCGGAGGTCTTCCCATCCAACCTTCTGCTTGAGCAGGAGGCCCTGTGCCGTGTCAGGCAAAAATCAACGGGGCTCCCTCGGCCCCATCAAAGGAGCTGCTCCTTTGGCTCCGCAGTTCTGCCTCCAGCAGGGCCCTACTCATTCATGCCCGCTGACTGAGGGCTGCCCCCTCAGCTGGCATCTGTCCTGCCCTCCCCAAATCCCCCCAGACCCATTTCCCGTGCTCACTTCCACAAAGTTGAGGTTCACTCTACATTTGGCAGCCATGTCCAGGAAGAGCTGGGCATGCATCTCATCAAGGAGGATGTAGACGGGAACTCTGCGTGCAGCCGCATCCAGTACCTCGCTCAAGAGGTCCACATCGGTGAAAATATCCATTACTATAGCAACCACCTGAGGGAGTAGGAAAAAGCCCAGATTAGGACCCCGGACATAGAGGCAAGCTGTCTCCCGGCTTGGCCTTCCGTTGTGTGACACTCGGCCATCCAGACTTCCTTCGCTCTTGCCTGAGTTAGCCCGCTTTTGACAAGAGGAAGACGGTGGCAGCCTTTGCCCTGCACCAGCACAAGCTCCCTTTCTCCGGCCCGCACACCCTGAGCCTCGGCCGGCTGGCTAGTTGACCCACAGCACCCGAGGAGACCTGTCCTCCCTTCCAGGAGTCCCCGGGAATCTCCGTCCGGCTGGTTCGGAGGGGCAGAGCCAAGGCAGGCTGTGTCGCACTGCCCCGCGAACGGCAAGGACAGCTTTGCTGGGCGTGATGATGCCATTCTGGGGCAAGTCACCCAAGAGCAACCACAGCAACTGACCGGTCTATTGTCTAGGTTCTGGGTATGGGAAGTTAGATTAAACCTTAAGCAAAAGTCACAGGGAGAAAATGTGAAGCAAATGTTTATGACGTTTAGCTTTGCCCAACCCTTACAAAAGAATTCAACATTTTTGTAATTGTAAATGTAAATTTTGTAAACGTTCTAAACATTGTGCTCTGTGGAGATAATAAGCGTAGTTTTTTTATACATAATATCATATTACAGGTAATCCTCAATTTATAACAGTTCATTTAGTGACCGTTTGAATTACAACAGCACTGAAAAAAGTGATTTATGACTGTTTTTCACACTTATGACTATTGCAGCGTCCCCAGGATCAATGATCAAAATTCAGACGCTGGGCAACTGACTCATATTTATGAAGGTCGCAGTGCCCCGGGGGGGTCATGTGATGCCCTTTTGCGACCTTCTGACAAGCAAAGTCAATGGGGGACACTGGATTCACTTAACGGCCATGATTCTAACTTAACAACTACAGGGATTCACTTTAAAACTATCTCACTTAGTAACAGAAATTTTGAGTCCAATTGTGGTCAAAGGTTGAAGACTGCCTGTATAAATCACTGTTTGATTTTTATTCTCAAAATGTTTCTGAAGCACTAGCTAAGAATTGGAAGTCAATTTATGACTGATCGATAACCACTGATCTTGCAGACACTTTTTTTAAATTACTTAAGGAAGTCTAAATGAGATGAAGCTGTTAAGGGCACAGAAAGTCAACACAATTATTAAATGATTTCGTTTTGCAATGGATGAGTACAGAATTGGATTTTTTTTTGTGTGTGTGTGCTTTACATGCAGTCAGCAATGGCCAATAAAACCCCCCAAAGATGCTGGCTCCAAGTGCCTGGGTCTGGGGAGGGAGGTGGGAACCGCTTCTCAGTTCTTAAAGAGCTTTTCTGGGGTCGCTCCCCAAAAGAGCCGGGCAGGCAGTGTCATTCGCACGCAGGATGTTCAGACTGGCCGCAACTTCCATTTTCCTTTTGATAATTTATCTAGACCTGAAACTTTCCTGTATTTTTATTTCCCCCCCACATTCTTGAAATTATAAGGAATCTTTTAAACATTTGGGAACCCTACTCCTATCCTGAAAATCTTCAAAGAGAATAACACATTTCCTTGGAACAGGAAATACGACTTTTTTTGTCATATGCTTCGGTATTTAGAATACATAAAATAGGGACATTTATGATGACACCAGACAAGATTAGACTTTGGAGTGCTTTTCCTTATTTGCCTTTTCTTATGTTTAGATTTATGTTTAGATTTTAGATTTCCACCTACCCATCTAGCTGTTTGAAAGCATGCAAATGTGAGTAAATAGGTACCACTTCGGTGGGAAGGTCACTGTGTTCTGGGCGACTTTGGCATGTAGCCGTGCCAGGCACCTGACCACAGAAATTGTCTTCGGACAACATTGGCTTCCTTGGCCAAAGAAGGGAGTTGAACACCGCCCCTTAAGGGTCAGACATGACTGGATAGGGGAAGCCTTTGCCTTTTTTATCTTTAGATGGGTTACTAAAATTATGCTTTTATTATTAAATTATTCATTTATTATGTTTTAATTCTTTAAAATATAGGGATCACCATACTATGTCTTCATTGTTTTTGTGACACGCATTTTGTAAATTTGTATATTTTTAAATTTGTATATGTTTAATTTCTATTTTTTCTTTTTAAAAAAGAAGCTCAATAGTTCAGTGGTTAAAGTTGTGGAGCTTGTCAAATGGAAAGTTAACAGTCCAGGTTCGAGACCCGAGTACTGCACGACTGGGTGAGCTCCCGTTACTGCTCCAGCTCCTGCCCACCAAGCAGTTTGAAAACATGCAAATGCGAGTAAGTAAATAGATACCTCTTTGGTGGGAAGGTAACAGCATTCCCTGCACCTTTAGCATATAGTCATGCTTGACACATGACTGCGGAAGCATCTTAGGACAATGCTGGTTCCCTCAGTTAGGAAAGGATGATGAGTATCGCCCCCTAGAGTCCAACATAACTGGACAGGAGAAATGCTTACCTTAACCTTTTACTTAAAAAAAAAATATGTATGTGAGCCTGTTTTAACAGTCCCCTCCCGGAATATTCATTCAGCACAGTGGCCTAACACCCGTGCCCTAGTAAAATTTTGCGCATTAAGGGCATTACTAATAGCACAGTGGCAAGTCACCCTGTATTTCTAACATGCTAAGCATGTGCAACAATGAAACAATTTTGCGCATTACACACATAATCAGTAAACAAATTTCTGAGATTCACATGAGATGGTGACAGTCACTGACTCAGAGTGTTTTCAGGAGAAATTGCTCAAATCTGATTATATAGTAATCAGATTCAATCCTTTTTAACATTGAATAGCAATCCATAAATAGGTATTAAAAGAAATAGAAATTTATTTTCTGGCAAAAGGTTGCAAAAAGACTAATATTTAGAAAATTCAGAGGAATTATTTTCAAAGAAAGAAAATTGAGTGGGATGAAGAGTTCAAGAGGATTCATAAAATCACAGTTGGGAGAATCCTCCAGTCCTTCCCAGGTTGAATATAGCAGGGCTTTTCAAAATTTTCACCCATTGTACTACTTTTAGGATATGGCAATATCCGAGTACCACCAGTCACCTAGCAAGGTGTCAAAAACTTGATGACCAAAAAAGAAAAAAGTGATAAAGCACAGGTAGTCCTCAACTTACAACAGTTCGCTTAATGACTGTTCGAAGTTACAATGGCACTGAAAAAAGTGCCCCCCAAGCCATAGCTGAGCAAGACACCTGCCTGCCTGCCTGGCAGCGCTCTTCCTCCTGTCCGAGGTTTTAACTGTTGTGAGCATTTCTGTTGGGGATTGGCAGCGGGGGTGGGGTGAGGGGGTGTTTGGTTTTTATTCCACCTGTCTGCTGGATGGTTGCAGCAGGTTTTGGTCACTTCACATGACCCTGGGACACTGTGACCGTCATAAATATGAATCAGTTGCCAAGCATCTGAATGTAAATCACAAGACCCTGGAGATGCTGCAACATTCCAGCTGATCGGCGCATCTTCTGGGCTCAGCAGAAGCGCCAGGATCAGCGCTGAGCTCCAGCTGGAGCCTGGCACTGATCCTGGCGCTTCCGCTGAGCCCTGACAGCCCGAAGAAACGCCAATTAGCTGGAAAGCAACACTGATCCTGGCGCTTCCGCTGAGCCCTGACAGCCCTGCAGCTCCAGCCATCTCTTGCTCAGCTTGTGCGGTGCTCCCACCGGTTCAGCTCATTCCCCTCCCTCGCTACGACTTTTCTAGGATGATCACGTACCACCTGCCAGTGCCAATGTACCACGGGTGGTACTCGTACCACTGGTTGAAAAGCCCTGGAGTATAGGATCTGCAAAACCATTTTGGACGGATGAACCTCCACCTGCTGTTAGGAGACCTCCACTGAAAGGTGGGGGGGAAGGCTCTAAATGAGTTGCCTCGTTTCATAGCTCTCACTTCCAGGAAATCCCTCCCAATGTGGAGACTTAGGAGCCTGGGTCAGGCTACGTCCCAATGGAATGATTAATAATAAAATAACCTGAACCTGGATGGTGAGGGGTGCAGGGGGCTCATCTGAGCGCAGTCCAAACCCAGAAGTGGAAGCGAAGAGGGGCCGCATAGCAGTGCCTTGTATAAAAATGGTCCCTGGGTTCCCCCACCGTTCAATTGAATCATAGCTTATTCAACTCAGTTTTCTAGGCTTCAGCTCTCTTCTGCACAGCCGACCCAACCAGCGGGACTAGCTTGCGGCTCGGTGTATGTCGTCCCGAAGACAGGGGAGTGCAGGAAAGGGTCAGGGAGACCGAGAGCAAGTGTGGCCGGTCTCCTTTAGCAGCCCTGGTGGAGCAGGTGGGAGAGGAAAGCAGAGGGACTAGCCACGCCGCAAAGATGGTACAGTGGGAAAGGGTGGCCAAACATGGTTGGACAGCCATTTGTTCTGAATGGTATAAGGACTCTTGCCCTAGGCAGGGGGTTGGACTAGAAGACCTCCAAGGTCCCTGCCAGCCCTACAATTGTACGATTTTCCTCTATGGCCAAAGCTGCCAATCTGCAGAGAGACAGAGCCTTGCCCGGAGATGAATGAGAAGGCAAGTGACCTGGATTCCTAACTTCCCAAGTGGAGTGGAGACAAGCAATTCTGGGAGAACATTAGGAAACAGCCCTCAAGGGCAGAGCCATTTGACTATAAAGCTGGTGGTGGGCCCTCCCTCACAGAGACTCCTCAAACTGACCTCGGGCTTCACTGAGCAGGATGGGATCCAATGAGATAAATAGCCCCTTCTAACTCTACAATCCATCCATGAATTCAAGGGAAAAACTGCACCATCAACCGAGAGAGAGAGAGACAGCCAAGTCCCTACAGTTAGTTCTTGCATCAGAGGGTTGGAAAGTGATCAAAATAACACCGCTTTTGAAAGAGGGATCTGGTAAATTGTAAGATCCCAATGGAAACAGGAAGTTAACCCTGGTGTCAGTTGCTTGGGACGGCGTGGGGGGAACCACCCCACTTTGCTGGACTCCTGCTTGGAGAAGTGGGCTGCCCTCCTGAACTGAAATGCTCACTTCCAGCTCCATGGCTCTCCGAAAGCAGGAGAAAACAGGTCAGAATAGAAACACAACTCATACGCAAAATTCTGGAGGGAGATCAAGAACTAAAAACGGCCCAAAGACCACTGAAAGAAAAAAATCATTATCTGGAGTGGAAAGCCAACTGTCTCACCCACTTCTCTGCTTCTCTCCTAGAACCTCTGACCACCCCCACCCCCCACCGTCTCCCCTATCTTCCACAACCACAACCTCACAGTTCTGCCTCTCGCTCTCCTACCTGCTGTGCAGCCCGAATCATTCGGCGTGCCTCCTCCTTGATGCTGGGGTTATCCGGGGGTGGGGGCTGTACCAAAGTAGTCACCTCTGTTCCCCGGAACCCAAAGACCATTGGCCAGCCCAGATCCAGCTCTGGAACGGCCAGGTCAGAGTTCACTGGCCAGTAAGTGCCTGAGGAACCGTCCGTGTCCGCGTCCGGCGGGCCGGAGTCCGTGCTGCCGCCTCCCTCCTGAGAGGTGCATTGCGGCTTCTGCAGGTGCTGCGTGATGTGCTCGATCTCCGAGGGGCAAAGGAAGTCCGGGGCCGCCTCCTCCGCCAGAAACCGGTGGTAGCTCTCCTTGCCCTCCTCTGCCAGCAAGTCCAGCGCCAGCCGGTAGTACTCCTTGTAGTGGGGCGGCAGGTAGTTGGGATCCAGAGGGTTGTCCCCTTGGGAGGAGCTCTGTGACCGGCGAGCCATGGCAGCAGAAGCCTCTGTGGGGGGGGGGAAAGAAAAGGCCGGTTGGTTGATTCAGTGCGTGTGCTGCCCAGCTTGCTCCCCAGAGCGACCCCCAAGGGCTGGGGCAAGCAGCGTCCCTTCCTTCTACTCTGATCCCTGGGAGTCCCTCTCCTGGAAAGGCCAGGGCCACTGGCCAGAGAAGCCCGAGTGGGGGGGGAGGGCTCTCTGGTTCTGTGGTAAGGCTTTCTGGGCAGGCCCGCCCGTCCGCCCACCCGCTCCCCCCAGCACCCACAGCGGCCCATCCAGGCAGCTGAAGCGATGCCATGCAGCAGCTCCAGCAGGGGTCCCATCAAAGAGGATTTTGCCAGTTGTGCCCTTCGCACCTGCTTTCCTCTCCAGTCACCGGTAAGCGCCTGGAGGAGCCAGCCAACCCGTCTCCCAAGGCGCCGGGGCTTCTCTGTGCCAGAGATTCAGACAAAAACTCGCCCCCCCCTCTAATGGGAGGGGAAATCATCCCACAGCACCTAGTTTGCACTGGTGGAGCTCAAAGGATATCCCAACGTTTGAGCCAGGCCATTTTGCTTCCTCTGTAGCTCAAACACCATGCACAGAGAAGGCCTCAAGGGGGATGGGCAAGTCCCTGGGCCAGGTGAAAAGTGCCACTGACTAAAGAGCATTGTGCCATTTTTGCACCATGGAGAGCTCTTAGATTAGTATTTTTAAGAGCCAAAGGGGATTCAATCCTGGCAAGCCCCCCAAAACTGGGAGGCAGCAGAGAAACCTTGGGCAGAAGCAAAAACTGCTAGACCACCATCTCAAGGTAAAAGAAAACAGCAGCTGTCAAGCAGGAAAAGGGGGAGTGGGAGGCCTGGAGCTTCCAAGAGCCCTTCTGACCTTCACATACCATGGGACGACCTGGCAAGTGGAACCCAGGACTCTCTCCTGAACAGCAGTGGGATTGTGGGCACTCAACATCTCCGGGGGCCTCCCCCCTCCCAACCAGGTCCCCTCAATGCTATTCCTGGGTGGTGAATTCAGAAATCCCTCAGGACTGAGGTGGAAGAGGAGACGGGCTGAGACCACAAGATGGATTATGGTGCCACATTCAGGCAGCTTTGTTAAGTTTAACCATGATTAGACTGCAGGTGACTCTCAACATCTTCTACAAATCCTACCTGCTTAATTAGCATAGGATTTGATCCACTGTGTAAACCCTGCGCAAAGGGTGACTAGGCCAAGTCTGTTGTGTGCTTGTTAGGAAGTCTGTGCAGAAAGAAAAACCAAGCTGCTGCTCGGGGCCAGCTCCCATGTTGCCTGGACCACTTTGGGAAAACCACAGCCTCTGAGCACAAGCAAGCTGCCCATGCAGCTGCTGGGAAATGGGAACGCCTTGCTGCGCTTGGCTTGGTAGCCTCCCATATTATCACAGCTGTTGCACTGCGGTGTGGTGTGGGGTAGTTTCCAAAGGCTGCAGGGGAGTTACACACAGGAATGTCTCTGTGGTGCAGACAAAACGGGTGTGCCTCCTCCTGCACCTATACCAGCAGACCAGGGAGCCTGGCAGAGAGAAACATAAGGAAGGAAGGAAGGAAGGAAGGAAGGAAGGAAGGAAGGAAGGAAGGAAGGAAGGAAGGAAGGAGAAGGGGAAGGAAGAGGAGAAGGGGAAGGAAGAGGAGAAGGAGGAGGCGGGTGTGCCTCCTCCTGCACCTATACCAGCAGACCAGGGAGCCTGGCAGAGAGAAACAGGAGGAAGGAAGGAAGGAAGGAAGGAAGGGAGGGAGGAGGAGGAGGAGGAGGAGGAGGAGGAGGAGGAGGAGGAGGAGGAGGAGGAGGAGGAGGAGAAGGGGAAGGGGAAGGGGAAGAGGAAGAGGAAGAGGAAGAAGAAGAAGAAGAAGAAGAAGAAGAAGAAGAAGAAGAAGAAGAAGAAGAAGAAGAAGAAGAAGAAGAAGAAGAAGAAGAAGAAGAAGAAGAAGAAGAAGAAGAAGAAGAAGAATAAGAAGAAGAAGAAGAAGAAGAAGAATAAGAAGAAGAAGAAGAAGAAGAAGAAGAAGAAGAAGAAGAAGAAGAAGAAGAAGAAGAAGAAGAAGAAGACCACCACCACCACCACCTAGTGGACCATTTGTCTGCCCTCTTGAGTTTGTTTTTGACCCACAACCCTCTGCTGGAAGTTGGTTCCAGGCATCCACTACACTTTCTGTGAAGTCAGTTTCCAGCATTGCTTCTGAACTTCCATCAGTTTGAGATTACTTGATTTTTGCTTAATATTGAAAATACTGTCTTCTAGACCCTTATTCACACTCTTAATAGATTTAATGGTTTCAATCACTTCCCTTTCCCTTCTGTCCTCCAGGCTGCACAGATTCAGTTCTTCCCATCTCTCATGGGATGTTTTGTCCCTCGGCCTGTCTCCGGACTCGTTCATTTTTTAAAGTGGGGTTTCCAGAACTGGACACGGTTTTGCAAATGGGACCTGACTGAAGCTCTACACGGTGGGATTAGGACCTCCTCCTTCCTGCTGGGGATCCCCTCTAGTGATGCATCCCAGAATTTGGTTGGCCTTCACAGCTGCCTGGCCACACTGTTTCCCCATTTTGCAGTTGTCTCCTGGGGGAGCACCTACATCTTCTCCTTCTGTTGTACCCCCAATACTGACCCCTGCCAGAGGATTCTTCTCCACTCCCCCAAGCGCATGATCTTATATTTAGAAACCTTGAGTTGTATTCTACATTTTTGACCAATTTTCCTGCAATGCCAAATTGTTTTCCATGTTATGAATACCCCAGGGGCATCAACTCTATTACACACCTTGGTGTCACAGCAAAAAGACAAGCCTTACCTAGCAATCCTTCTGGTATATCACTCACAAACACATTGACCAGAACAGGACCCGGGGCTGAGCCTTCTGGTACATCGCCTGTGCCTGGTCTCTGTTCAGACAGTGGCCCATTAAGCATCGCGCTCTGGGATCTACCTGTGAGTCAACTTCCTATCCACTGAGCCGCCCAGTGATTAAGCCCCCAGCCTGCACTGCTAGGACTGGTATGATCCTCCTGCCTGGGTCTGTTAGTGCCATCGACTTCTGAGAAGACTGAGCAGAAGTAAGTAAAAGGTTTGCTATAGCCAGGGAATCAGCTCTCTTAATTTTTTGGTCTTGTTCTGTTGCTTGTGTTATGTTGAATTCCTATATGACACCCTCCTTCTCCCCCAGACTTCCCACAATTTCAATCCCTTCTATTATTTTATCTCTTCTCAGTAAGAATTAAGCTCAGTGTAGCTGACCTTCTAGTTCCCTTCTCTCTTTTTTGGGACTGCTGGGTTTGTCAGGAATCTGTTTGATCTCCCGCCAGGTGTAGGGTTTGTCTCCCAGTTGATGTCAGGATAGTTAAAGTCCCCCATTACTGTTCCAGGCTGCTTCCTGGACACCTTACTTAACTGATTAGCAAAACGTATTTCCTCCGTTTGGGTGAGAGGTCTGTGGTTTACATGTATGGCAATGTCATTTCTTTTTCCTTTTATATTAACTCAAATACATTCAAGGTTTCCATTGTCGGGTGGAGTTGTTGTTGTTTTTTACATTTCAGTAAAGGTATAGCTATCTTTATATACAATGCAATACCTCTTCTGAGGAGTCCCAAAAGGATGGGAAAGTCCTTCTCTTCTTTTTTTTGTGGTACATTAAAGCATGCACACACACACCCCAAAAAAGTTTTAGACTTGTAGAAACCAGGCTGGCCCAATCGGCTTTCCGACACCAGGAGAATCCTTGACTTTTCCTCCGTCCTGGGCCTTGCACTGTTGTCTTCCCATTGAGATTCTGCGGTTAATGCTGCTGAGGTGAGCCGTGGACAGGAGGTCTCCAGGTTAATCCTGTGCGGCATGGAGAAGACCCTTCATTTGAATGGCCAGGTCTCTTCCTGTCTCTGCCCCAAATCTCCTCCCTGCCCACTTTCTCCAAACCACGCTCTTCGGTCTTCAGCCGTGTTTCCCTTCGGCCACCTTTCTCCCACGCGAGGGGGATTCAAACTTTCTCATTCCTTCTTGGGGAGAAGAGTTTGGAGCAGGCCCTTTGGATTCCCCGTTCTGTCACTTCCCAGCTGTGGGAGGAGGAGGAGGAGGAGGAGGAGGAGGAGGAGGAGGAGGAGGATACACACACACAGAGAGAGAAGTATACACATATACACATTCATATATGTATGTATACACACACACACACACACACACAGTTTTACAAACATGGTGATCAAAGCTGTGCATAACATGCCTAATGCAAAGACACCATGAACATCTACCAGAGGCATTACGTTGTTGGCACTTTCGGTCCCTTTCCTTGTTGATGATCCCTGTCAGGGAATTTCTCTTTCCCACAGCCGTTGTGCACTAAGTCCCATCTTCCAAGCTCTCCACTTAAGACTCCATGGTTTTCTTTGTGGTCCATTACAGACACTCTACCTAATTAGCATCTGGGTGAGGTTAGGGGACTGCTCCAACACACATAACTTTTATGCTGACGTAAACTGATGATGTCGCCTAGTTTGGGCAATGAAACGTCTGCAGGAAAACAGCCAAGATCAGAGAGTATCAAGGGCTCTTCATTTCAACCCTGAGCTATGAATATTCTCCTTAATAACTACTTCTGGAGCTCTTCGCAGTCTTTTTTTTATTTTTTTTATTTTCATCACCCTGAATAATTGAGCCTTACTTCCTGCATGGAAAGACCTGAAATGTTTGCTAGTTGCATTCCAGGCCCAATTTGAGTTGTTAGTTTTCAGCTTAAAAGCCTCTGACAGCTTAAGGCCCAATTACCCACCTCATCTGAAACCTGACCCACATGCAGATCAATGGAAAGACCCTCTTCAAGATGCTCTCCTTGGTGTTCTCTGAGCTTGGTTGTTTTCTTGCAGATAATAATAATAATAATAATAATAATAATAATAATAATAATAATAATAATAATAATAACCCCAAGTGAGGCACTACCTTGACGTGGTTGTGGGGCTTGTGTACTCTGAGGAAGATGAGAGCTATGCCAGAGGTTCAACCATACTGGACAGGTCTCATCAGAGGAGTCAGACAAAGAGTGTCTCTCCCATAAAAAATGGTGAGACGTAAATTTCAGAATGCCATACCGGCTCGGACGTCGCCCGGGTTAACAAGGTCCGCGCTAGATATTGGAGTTCCTGGATATCTGGTGAAAAATGGGTTACAGGACTCAGGACTGTTGGCTGAGCAACCAGGGCCAGCAGCTGCAGAACTACTGGAAGAAAAGGTGTTTACCCGTCGCAGATACACAGTGATGGAAAACAAAGAAATAATGATCTGTTACTACAGATCAAGTCCAACAAGAAGAGGATATCTAAAACGAATGCACCAGTTCTGGAAAGAACAACATCCAGAATCAGAAATAACAGAACAGAGACTAGCAGATCAACGCCGATTTATAACACGAAATAAAGTATTCACAGAAACAGAATTGGACGAACTGCAAAGGTTTACCCAGGGCAAAGAAATCAAAGCCTTACCAGAAGTAATTCAGAATGTAGAGGCAAACCAGGGGGAGTTGGCAGTGAAGGAATCCAGCAGAGATATACAACTGTTCTCATTTGGAAACCAGGCACCTCTTCCTCAGGAAGAACAAAACCCTCTAACTAAAGAAATAAAAGAATTGAAACAAAGAATAATTGAGCATCTAAAACAGCACAAAAACAACAGAATAAGGCTACCTGCATTGAAGCTTGTTCCAAAGAAACAGCTAGCACAAGCATTAAAAGATGCAAATACTGCAATAGCAAGTATAAGCACCAATTCACTGCAAGAAACAAACCAACTAATGTACAGCACAGCTGCAGTTATAACAGAATACCTGGGATGTAAAATCAACAAAAAGAAAAACAAACAAACAGTACACCAGAAAAATGGAAGGTTAGACTAGAAAATAAGATCAGCAAGTTAAGATCACATGCAAGCAAGCTAGAACAGATGAAAGAAAAGAAGCTGAAGAACAAGAAGACCAAAGAATACCTAATCAAGAAATACCACTTAGAAACAAGGAAGATCAAGGAAGCACTGGAAATAATAAAGCAACAAATAACAGCTATAGCCAGGAAAATCAGTAGATATGAAGCTCGAATTGCAAACTATAGGCAAAACCTCCAATTTCAATCCAATCAGAAACGTTTCTACCAATCCATCAATGGAGAAACTGCAAGGAATCAGTCAGTACCTGACAAGGAAGAAACAGTGCAGTTCTGGAAGCAGATATGGGATAACCCAAAGAAATACAACAAGGATGCAGCTTGGTTAAAAGAGGTGGATGCAAATAAAACAGAAGTTGAAATGAAAGAACTAGTAATAACAACAAAAATGGTAGAAAAAAGAGCAAAGAAAATCAAAAATTGGTCAGCACCAGGTGAAGATGAACTGCATGGGTTTTGGTTGAAACATCTAACTGTTATACACCCACTCATTGCCAAGCAGTTCAACAATATACTACAAGGAGGAGAAATTGAAAAGTGGCTAACAACTGGGAAAACCTACCTAATAATGAAAAATCCAGCAAAAGGGGCAACACCAGGTAACTACAGGCCAATTACCTGCTTACCAACAACTTTCAAATTACTAACTGGTGTGGTAGCTGATGCAGTACAACAGCATCTAGTTGAAAACAATCTCTTTCCACCTGAGCAGAAAGGAAACCGCCCCAATAGCAGAGGAACAAAAGATCAACTCCTAATAGACAAAATGATCTTGGAAAACTGCAAGAGAAGGAAGACCAACCTGAATGTGCATGGATTGACTACAAAAAGGCATTTGACTCTCTGCCACATGATTGGATAATAAAGTGCCTAGAAATAACAGGAGTCAGTAGAAACATCAGAAAATTTGTGCAAAGATCGATGGCACAATGGAAGACACAGTTGCAGATCAATGGTGAGAAGCTGGGAGAGGTTAATATCAAGAGAGGAATATTTCAAGGAGATTCATTATCACCATTACTATTTGTTATTGCACTGTTTCCTCTGTCAACAATACTGAATAACTCAGGACATGGTTATCAAACATCAAAAACATCTGCTAGACTATCCCACCTCCTTTACATGGATGATCTGAAGCTGTATGGAAAAACATCATCTGAAATAGAATCGCTGCTCAACACTGTCCGTATATATAGCCAAGATATTGTAATGGAGTTTGGCTTGGACAAATGTGCCACACTTACTATCAAACAAGGAAAAATAGTGAAAACTGAAGGAATCAAGATGCCCCACGAAAATAACATTAAGAGTCTGGATGAGGAAGAGTACTACAAATACTTGGGTATCCTTCAAGCTGACAACATCAAGCACACTGAAGTCAAGAAAAAGATTAGAGGTGAATACATCAAGAGAGTGAAGAAGATCTTAAAATCCAAACTCAATGGAGGAAATACCATAAAGGCAATCAACACCTGGGCAATCCCAGTCATTAGGTACACAGCTGGAATAGTGGACTGGACTCAAGCAGAACTAAAAGCAATGGATAGGCAGACCAGAAAAATAATGACAATGAATCATGCCCTTCATCCACGCAGTGACATTGATAGACTTTATCTACCAAGGCAAATAGGTGGGCGTGGAATGCTACAAGTACATCAGATGGTTGAAGAAGAAAAAATGGCTTTGGAAGAATATCTGAAGAACAATGATGAAGATGCACTGAAATTAGTATATCAGGAAGGCTTACTAACTACTGGAGAGACCAAACTGGCCTACAAGAAAGACCAAATGAAGAACAGAATAGAGGCATGGGAAGACAAAGCACTACATGGCCAATACATGAAAAAAATAGCTGGGAAAGCAGATAATAATAAAACCTGGCAATGGCTAAGAGCAGGAAAATTGAAGAAAGAGACCGAGGGACTAATTCTGGCTGCACAAGACCAAGCCTTAAGGACAAATGCATACAAAGTCAAAATTGAGAAGACAGCAACAGACAGTAAGTGCCGCCTATGCAAAGAAGCTGAAGAAACAGTGGACCACTTGGTAAGCTGTTGCAAGAAGATTGCACAGACTGATTACAAGCAGCGGCATGACAAAGTAGCAACAATGGTGCATTGGAAGATCTGCAAAAAATATCATTTGCCTGTAAGCAAAAACTGGTGGGATCATAAAATAGAGAAAGTCATAGAAAATGATAAAATTAAACTGCTCTGGGACTTCAGAATTCAAACAGACAAGCACCTGCAACATAACACCCCAGACTTAACAATTGTCGATAAGAAAGACAAAAAAGTCTGGATAGTGGACGTGGCAGTGCCTGGAGACAGCAGAATAGACAGAAAGAACTGGAGAAGATAACAAAATACAAAGACCTACAAATAGAAATAGAAAGACTGTGGCAAAAGCAAGCAAGGGTAGTACCAATAGTAATAGGCTCCTTGGGTGCAATCCCAAAGCAACTGGAGCACCACTTGAACACCATTGGTATTGACAAATTCGCTATTAATCAATTGCAAAAGGCGGCCTTATTAGGAACTGCTTCCATCCTGCGACGATACCTGTAATACCATCAAACATCCACATCTGCCTATCCCAGGTCCTGGGTAAGGACTCGATAGGTAGACAAAATGCCAAATCCAGTCTGAACATCTGGCTGACTGTGCGATGATCCACCATAATAATAATAATAATAGTAGTAGTAGTAGTAGTAGTAAAGTTGGAAGGGACCTTGGAGGTCATCTAGTCCAACCCCCTGCTCGGGCAGGAAACCCTACACCATTTCGGACAAGTGGCTGTCCAGTCATTGTTTTATTAAACAAACTGGGTAACATCATCAGTGTAATAAGGAGTGGGATTTGCTCTCAGGTTCATTCTAGTGGCTTGTCCTGTTGGTGCTGGTGAGGGTGACTTTGGGGATTCTTTGGTTGGGCTGCTTACTGTGAGTGTGTTCGCCAGTTCCTTGATTGGGGCATTGTTTATTTCTTGACTGTTGGTCTGATGTTAATTTTGGTGTTAATCTGGGTGTTGACTGCTAGTAGAGATGTGTTTTGAGTTTTTTGTTCACTTTTTTGTTTGTCGATTGCCTCCTTTGCAAGTATGTAGATGTTGCATTAACAGAGAGATAGAATCAAGATCACGTAAGTATTAATACCACTTTATAATGCCTTGATAAGGCCACACATGGAACACTGCATCCAGCTTTGGTCACTATATTATAAAAAAGATGTTGAGACTCTTTAAAGAATGCAGAAAAGAACAACAAAGATGATGAGGGGGCTGGAGGCTAAAACCTATGAAGAATGGTTGCAAGAATTGGGTATGTCTAGTTCAGTGAAAAGAAGGATTAGGGGTGACATGATAGCTGTCTTTCAATATTTGAGGGGCTCCCACAAAGAGGAGGAGCTCAACCTATTCTCCAAAGCGCTGGAAGGCAGGACAAGAAACAACAGATGGAAACTAATCAAGGAGAGAAACAACCTGGAATTAAGGAGAAACTTCCTAACAGTGAGGACAATTAACCAGCAGAATGGACGTTGCCTTCAAAAGTTCTGGGTGCTGCATCAATGGAGACTTTCAAAAAGAGACTTTCAATGGCCACTTGTCTGGAATGGCATAGGGACTCCTGCCTGTGCAGGGGGTTGAAGTAGAAGACCTCCAAGGTCCCTTCCAACTTTGCTCTTCTGTTATGTTCATGTGTCCACTGATGGCCAATTTGTCAGAGTGCCAGGTTTCCAGAAAAACTCTTAAGAGTTTTTGGACTTGGCTTGGTTTAGGATGGTCACAGTTTCCCGGTTGAAATTATGGTTAAGTCTATCCATACGTTGTGAAATGTCTTCTGGCTGCTAGTTGATCTCCATGGATGTGTTCTGCTGGTCTTCTGCCTGTTTGTCCTGCGTAGTGGCTGTTGTATTCTTGACACTGTGTGTTGTAGATGACTCCTTTTTTTTTCTTTTGAGGCTGCTGGGTCTATTGCTTTACTTAGGATGTTTTGTGGGGCTTTAGCTGGTTTGTGTGCTGATTCCAGGGTACTATGATAATCCGTTGGTGGTTTCTGCGAGGTTTCTGATGTATGACACCGTTCATCATTTTTGCCGCCTGTGTTGATTGTGCTGGTCAGTAGGTTGAGTGGTCAGGCACTTTTTGATTGGAAGTTGCGTAGATATCCATTTTGTCAGAAAATGTTGTATAGATGATTTGTTTCCTTTTCCTGCTGTTCAGGATTGCTGCAGTGTGCTTGTGCTTGTCTAAATAGAATTCTTCCTTAATGATTGTTTTTTTTTTCATGCTCGTGTGTTTCTAACAAGCTCCAGACCAAAATTTCATTGAAATCTCTTCCTATTATCCTAAATGTACTGATTCATAGCTAAACACTTTCATACAACATAGTAGGAGAATTTACATTGGTCCATAACCATAGCCATTGCAATCTCTGCTGCTTTAACCCATAAAATTGAATAACACCCATTGACGTCAGTGGTAACTTATACATCAATTGGGAACCCTTTTCAAACAAAAATGGCCACACCTTTAGCTTTCGTCAAAGTATCTCTGAGATAAACTGTCCCACCCAACCCTTCATTAGTAGAGATTTATCCTGTTCCATCAATTGAGTCTCCTTGTAAATAAGCAATACCTGCCATTAATGATTTTAAACATGCTACATCTACATTTTTAGATTCACACATCGAAACTAACTCCATCCATAAATTTTACTTTGGCACACATCTCAACAATCTCCCAATACCAAATGATGTTATGACCTGTAGCACTTAACAAATATCTAATAATAAACTTTTCTATATTTAAGTGTTATGTTCTAGTGTTGCTCACAGATATCGAATCTCAATAGACTCAAACACCATTTTATTACATAATCTATATTTAAAAGAGAAAAGAAGAAAAACTGACTACCTGCATAAAAATAAAAGCAAATAACATTATTAAGAAAAAATCCCCTCCCCAAAAGGGAAATATAAATATAAATATAAATATATTATATATATATATATATATATGTAGGTCTTTGGTTGTTCGGGTTTTCTCCCACGTAAAATTGGTATCCCTCTGCAACTCAGACTAACCTGAGCACAACCAAACAGAACACTCCCCCAGCCAATCAGAGCACAGCCAACCCCCCAGCCAATCAGAGCACAGCCAAGCCCCTAACCAATCAGAACACACCTCCACCCAATCAGAACACAGCCAAGCTCCCACCCAATCAGTTCATACCTCCACTGGCAGTTAAAAGGAAGAAACAGCCAAGACCACACACTGCTGCTCGAGGCACGAAGCTGAAAGCACCAGCCTGAAGATGACGAATGGGACTTCGTCGAAACGTCGCCAAGACACTTCCAATTTTACGTGGGAGAAAACCCGAACAACCAAAGACCTACATACAAATACCGCGAAAACCTCAGAAAACAATATATATATATATTAATAGTAAAGTTGGAAGGGACCTTGGAGGTCATCTAGTCCAACCCCCTGCTCGGGCAGGAAACCCTACACCATTTCGGACAAATTGCTGTCCAGTCTCTTCTTAAAAACTTCCAGTGTTGGAGCATTTACTGCTTCTGGAGGCAAGCTGTTCCACTGATTAATTGTTCTCACTGTCAGGAAGTTTCTCCTTAGTTCTAGGTTGCTTCTCTCCTTGATTAGTTTCCACCCGTTGCTTCTTGTCCTGCCTTCAGGTGCTTTGGAGAATAGCTTAATTCCCTCTTCTTTATGGCAGCCCTGAGATATTGGAATACTGCTATCATGTCCCCCCTTGTCCTTCTCTTCGTTAAACTAGACATACCCAATTCTCGCAACCGTTCCTTATATGTTTTAGCCTCCAGTCCCCTAATCATCTTTGTTGCTCTTCTCTGTACTCTTTCTAGAGTCTCAACATCTTTTTTACATCGTGGTGACCAAATACATACGTATGTATGTATGTATGTATGTATGTGTGTGTATGTATGTATGTATATATATGTATGTATATATATATATATATGTGTGTGTGTGTATATATATATGTTGGAAAATTTGCATAAAAATACGACTCCTGGGCATGTCTATGGTACAAATAAAATACGAACACCAGGAGAGTATAAATATAAAAATATACTTTACTAAAAGCTGCCAAGCTTTCGTTTGGAAACTCCAAACATCATAAGGGCTAAGGAGCCAGTAAACAATGATGACTTAAATGGGTTTTGCCGGCATCTGCACCCGGCTCATGGACCGCGTCACCGGTCCCGGCCGGTTAATTAGTGTTCCAGATGTTTCTTTATTACTCTCCTTACGCTTCCTTCTATGGTTCTTCCGGATCATTCCTTCCACTATCTCATTACTGGCATTCATCTCCTCCACCACCCCTTTATCCTTATTTCCTTCCATAGCACTGACCCTCCTCCCCTTTTTGTTTCCATTTTCCACCCTGGGGGCATCTGTTTCTCCTCTATCAGTGTTATAAGCTTCCCTGGGCTCACAGACGCTCCCCCACACACACGCTTTTCTCAATCCCTGCTCCACACCCTTTCTTCTCACTCTTTCCCAGTGACTACTTTTAGAAACCCTGACGACGTTGGGTGGTCCCAACGAAAGCTTGGTTCATTAAAAATTTTACAACTTTCCCTCTTGGTGATCGATATTTATTGATTTTATTATGGACATACCCAAGAGTCGAATTTTTAGTTATATAATTCATATATATATGTATGTATATATGTAGGTCTTTGGTTATTCGGGTTTTCTCCTGTGTAAAATTGGAAGTGTCTTGGCGACGTTTCAACGAAGTCCCATTCGTCATCTTCAGGCTGGTGTTTTCAGTTTCGTGCTTCGAGGAGCAATGCGTGGTCTTAGTTGTTTCTTCCTTTTAACTGCCAGTGGGGGTATGAACTGATTGGGTGGGAGCTTGGCTGTGTTCTGATTGGGTGGAGGTGTGTTCTGATTGGTTAGGGGCTTGGCTGTGCTCTGATTGGCTGGGGGGTTGGCTGTGCTGATTGGCTGGGGGGTTGGCTGTGCTCTGATTGGCTGGGAGAGTGTTCTGTTTGGGTGGGGGCTTTTGTGCTCAGGTTAGTCTGAGTTGCAGGGGGATTTGAGATGGTGGGCTTCCTTGCTATTTTTTGGCTTCGCGTTTGTGGTCGTGTCTCATCTTCATGGTGGGTGTCAGTTTGCTTCATGTATAGATTGGAGGGGTTTAAAGTGGCTAATGATACCGCTGTGGTCTGGCTTCTGGTTTGTGGTCATGCCTCATCATCGGTGTGGCTTTGGATTTGCTTTTTGCGTGGATGTGTGGTAGTGACATCCTGTGTGGTTTTTGTGAGTGTGGGTCTGGTGTCATTTTTTTGTGTTAGGGAGTCATTTGTCAATAAGGGTGGGTTTCCAAATGGCTGGTAGGCGGGAGGTATCATCTCGTTTGTTCATGCTGTGTGGGCATTTTTCTATCTCGATGGCTTCTCTGATTATTCTGTTATTAAAATGTTCAGTTTTGGCGATAGTTCTGGTATTTTTAAAATCAATTTCATGTCCTGTGGCTTTAAGGTGTTGGACCAGGGAAGATGTTGGTTCCTCTTTTTTGACTGAGTTCTTATGTTCTTCAATGCGTGCACTTAGCCACTTTAAACCCCTCCAATCCATGCATAAAGCAAACTGACACCCACCATGAAGATGAGGCACGACCACGAACGCGAAGCCAAAAAGTAGCAAGGCAGCCCACCATCTCAAACTCCCCTGCAACTCAGATTAACCTGAGCACAACAAAGCCCCCACCCAAACAGAACATTCTCCCAGCCAATCAGAGCACAGCCAACCCCCCAGCCAATCAGCCAACCCCCCAGCCAATCAGAACACACCTCCACCCAATCAGAACACAGCCAAGCTCCCACCCAATCAGTTCATACTCCCACTGGTAGTTAAAAGGAAGAAACAGCTAAGACCACACATTGTTCCTCGAAGCATGAAGCTGAAAACACCAGCCTGAAGATGACGAATGGGACTTCGTTGAAACGTCACCAAGACACTTCCAATTTTACGTGGGAGAAAACCTATATATAATATATATACACACACACACATATATATTTAGATTGCTAACAAAGAATAAAAGGAGAATTGGAATAGCTATTTCGAGCTTCTTAACTCTCTTCAGCCACACATACCCTTCTGAGATTCGAACCTGGGCTGTGTGTATACTAGGCAGCTGTATTAACTTCTAGGCCAAACTTCTCACTTTGTCAGCTGTATCAGGGAGGGATATATATATATAGGTTAAAAAGAAGAAAAAGAGCGGGGTGGGGCGCTTTTTGGGCACTCAGTCTCTAAAAAGTTCACCAACACTGGCCTGGTGCTTCCTCTCTCAAATTATACTGAAAATTACAATGCAGTTTCACACACACACTGCTAGTTGAAAAAAAAATACTGTGTGTTAAAAACAAATGGCAAATGGTAGAGTTAGCAATGTACCACACTCTTTGTCATGAAAATAACCAAAATATAAATGAAAAGAGAACTGGGGGAGGGGGGGGGAATCCAGATTTTTAAACGAAGGTTTTCACTACAGAGATACCAGCAAATCTCTGCAGCAACTCCATAGAGGGAGACACAACCAGCAACTCCATAGAGGGAAACACAACCAGGTCCTCCTGGCAGGGCATATTGGGGCGGGAGGGGGGGCTTCCGCTGCACTGCTTCTAAAGATGTCCCCCTCAGGGGAGACACTTAGCCCCTCTCCTTCTGCTGATCAGATAGGAGAGAAGACACACACACCCTTTTCACTCTGGTTGTGGGACTCAGTGGATTCAAACTGATGTGTCAAATGTTTTATCAGTACTGTTTAACCGGTTTATTCGCCTTCATTATTAGCAAAGTTGAGTTGGCTAGAAAGGTGGCATATAAGTCAAATAAATAAATATTCTTACGTTGTGCTCTTTTTTACATACTTGAACACACTGCAGCTTTAATCTATAGCAGAGTACCAATAATTTACCTCTGAAAGGGGATTTCAAGCACTTTTTGTTCTGTAAAATTATTTTGCAGTAAACTCACACTAACACTGCAGTTTTGAAATGCTCACCCATTTGTATATTCTTCTTTGTTTAAAAGAGGGCAGTAATTTGCTACACAATCAAGTTCCAAAAAAAAGATCTAGAAATGGTGAGAAACTGGCAGGTGACATGCAAAACGGAAACACGAGTAGCTGAAAAGGACTGTGGAACAGCAATTAGGAGACACTCCAACTTTCCTGCAGCTGCTCAGCTGGCCTCTGTGTTCCATCCCCCACCAGAAAGCCAGGCTTCCCAGGGATCCCACACTGGTCTGCCTGACGTGCTGGGATTCTCACCGGCCAGTATTCTCTCCTGGGGGCTCCTGACTGAGTGGAGGACAAGCAGCCCCCTCACTTCCTCATGGTCAACCTTGCAGGAGAGCAGCCCATGAGACTCCCAGGCAACTTCCAACCAACCTTGGCTGCTTTGGGAGGCAAGATACGGTCAGATCTGATTGGTATGGATGGATGACACCTGGGAATCCCAGGGCTGTTGGCTAAGCTGGGATTAAATAATGGAACCCCAGAAAAAGGCCATGTCCACAATGCCGCCAAGGAAACAGCTGGGCAGTCCCTGGGAGCCGAGTTCAGAGGTGCCACATTTTTGCCTCAAGGTCCTGGCCTTTGGTTGAAAGGGGCTAACTTTCCCTTGGGCAATTTCCCATCCCCGTTGCTTTATATCAAAAACAGGCCTGCAGAGAAAGGCCCAGAAACAGGGATGTCAGGTTCCAAATTCTAAAATGCTCTGAATTGGGTTGAAGCATCAGAGATTCCGTTGTTATTGAGTGGACACCCCTTCCAAACCACGGTGGAAGGCGCCACGGGAAGCCATGTTGGAGGCCACAAGGAGCAGCTTGGAGCGCCTTGTCTTCCCTGAAGTCCTCTCCTCCACATGGAGTCACCCAAGTTGGTGACCGTGCGTGGGCACAAAAACACCAACCCCTCTTGGACCATCCCGCCTCTTCCATATTTGGCTTCGCCGGGTGTTCTAGGCGAGACTTCGGGAAACCTTCAGTGGGCCTCCACAAAGGGGGCACCCAGGATTGAGCAGGAGCACTTGGCAGAGCAACGCTATGGTTACCCATTTCACTAACTGCTTTCTGCTGGATTTGGTAATTATGGTTAGTCTCCCATTCACTTTTACCATCAGACTGATCCCATCGCTTATTTACTTTTGGAGGTGATAGCTAAGGGTTCCCAGGAAGCCAGCCCTAACCCTCCTCTTCACTAGATTTCTATCTTGGCTGTCCTCAAACTGATTACCAGGGTCTCCCCAAAAGAACAGTTCTGGGAGACACCGAGTGGTCAGAGTCACCCTGTGAGCCCCCAAGGCTGAAATGCTCTTGAATGTGACCACAGCCCCAGACTCAGGGTCCCAGACTGAACCCCTGCAAGACGGAGCCCCTTGCCAACTCTGTCCCGCCCCAGGCAGCCGTACCCTCTCCATTGTTCCTGGATGGCGGTCTCACGGGCGCGCCAAAACCCTCAGGAATGGCCAAGCCTTCCAGAGATGCTCCAGGCTGCTTGGAGGGAATGGCCAAGGATCGTTTACAACATTCCCTTCCGGGGAATTGAGTAATTAACTTGGGAAAAGTGCAGAACTTAAAATTAAAACATTTACTCAGTAAGCTATTCTATTAACAAGTTACTATCCTGGTTTTTTAAAAAAGGCTAAGTTTATAATATCCGTTTCTGGGAGGCGGTCTATCTAAGAGGTGCCAGTTGGATGATCCTGGTGGTTTTTCCCTTCTCAAACAGGGCGCTTATTGGGCTGTCCTTGGCCGGCTCCAGGAAATGGGCAGCTGGGAATGAAGACCACGACTTCCTTTCCAAAGAACACCAAGCTCAAGGTGGCGGGCCTAGGCGGCCACTCTCATCCCAGGTGCCACCCAGTTGGCAGCCTCCCCGCCACCCGTTGCAGTTCTGCAGAGAGGCAACCAGGAGGATGTTGCCATATTGCCCTTGCAGGGACTCAGCCCTTGAACCCAGCACGCCCTCCCTTCCTGCTCCAGCCCGCCCAGCAGGGCCTGTCACTGCCTGCTTCTGCTACTACATTGGCGGCAGGCCTGCTGGTTCCCAGCCTACCTGCCTCACCCTGCTGAACCGGCTCAGCCGCTTCAGCCGCACCCAGCTCCAGCGAGTGGAAGCAGCCAAGGAGAAGCCTCCTCCTCCTCCACCACCACCACCACCACCACCCGGCCCTGGCGGTGCTCCAGCAGCAAAAGCCAGAAGGCAGCCAGGAGTGGGTGGGAGGAAGGCCTCTGCTGAGCACCATGGAGGGCTGCCTGAGAATGGCAGAGCTCCGCAGAGCCAGTGGGAGTGTGTGAACCCAGCTCCCAGGCCCTTGGCTCCAGCCTTAGCTGGGCTGTGTAGGGAACTTCAGCCTGGCTGGCATCAGAGGGCCTCCCCCCTCCTGCCTGGCCTGCAACAGAGGCGGTCCCAGCCTCCCAGGGCCTCGGAAGTGGGGCAGAGAGAATGGGGAGTTGCTAAAGTTCATCCCAAGGGTTGAAAGTCCCCCTGGGAGCCCATCTTTCCCTAGCTGACTCCCCCATAGCGCACACTCAAACCAGGCTCCATTTTGTGAGATGGTATCAGTCCATAAGTGGCGGTAAACCAGGGGCAAGAGTTAACTCCGAGTTGGGAAGTTTCTTTCCGACTCCGGAGACTCCCCCATCCACGGATCTGCCGACGGGATCCAAGCGCCAGGTTGACTTCCTTCAGCAGCAGGGATTCTGAGGGCAGCCTCCGCAAGTGGGGCTGGGACTCAGCCCGAGGCCGGAGAGGCACCACGCGGTCCCTGGGCAGGCCCTATTCGGTTCGCGCGGCTTTGCAGAGTTGCCATCAGCCACTTGCCTGCCCCAGCACGTCCTGGGTGCTGCTGGCACAGCGAGCGCCGGGGAAAGTGTGGGCACGCATGGCGCCGGGGGGGGGGGAAAGCAGCAGCTCCCCTGGGCCGCCAGTGTCCTGTCTGGGCAGCTCAGGCCTCTGCGGGCCAGCGCCCTCCTCCCTGCCCCCAAGGGCGGGCCAGCAGGCCGGGTCCTGGGGCGCTCGTCCGCGGCCCGGCTGAGTTCAGGGGCTGCTGGCCCCTGGGCGAGGTGCGCCCGGCGCCCTTTCTAGGGACCAGCTGGACCCCGCTGCCCGCCCCTCGCCGGTCCCTCCCCCCTCGCTCACTTCCGAACTCCGCAAGGTGGCGCTTTTCCCGCAAGGTCCAGTTTCGCCACCGACCCGCTTCGGGGTCGCCGGCGCGAGAAAGGGGACCGGCCAGCCCGACGCGAGCCTCGGCGCTGCGCGGGGCAGGCAGGACCCGCCGCCTCTCCCCGGGCCGACCCGCCTCGCCTGCCCCTCGCCCCCCCCCCAATCCAGCGCTGCGAGCGCACCTCCTACCTTCCTGGGGTCTTGGGGCCGGCCGGCGGCTGCTCCTCCTGGACAGGGGGCGGCTTGGCCGCTGCTGCTGCTGCTGCTACCGCTGCCGCCGCGTTCCGAGGCTCTGGGGCTGGCCGGCGCTGGGCGGGCTCGTCCCCACCCCCAGCGCTCCCGGCGCCTGATTCACCTCGGAGCGAGCGCGAGGCTCCACCCAGGGCAGCCACGGAGGGGAAGTCGAGAGAACTCGGGCAGCGAAGCGAGCCGGCGGCGGCGGAGGGAAAGCCAGAAGGTGCTGCCGCTCGCTCTGCACATTCCTGGCGCGCCTCCGCCCGCCCCGCCTTGCCCGGCCCCCGGGAGCGTCGCGGAGCCTGGTGGCCGCGAAACTCCAGCAGCAAAGAGGAGGGCTTCTGTCCCGGCGCGGAGTCGGTTGAGCGCTCCGCCAGATGGCCGCCCAGTTCCTCGGCGCCTCCGGACCGAGCCCGCAAGCAGACGGACGGCTGTCCGGCCGATTGGGGCGGACGGGAACAAGCCGCCCCCCGCGCGCTGCTCTGCGGGCTCCGCGACTTCGGCCGCCTCCTGCCCTCGGGCGGCGCTTCCACGGAAGCAGCTGCGCTTGCGGGCTCGGCCGCCGGGGGCCGGCAGCAGGGCGGCCTCGGTGGGTCTGCTCGGGGCAGGGGCGGGGCAGCGGCCAGGCCGAGCTGGAACTCGGGAGGGGGGCCCGGCCGCGGCTCCTCCCTTCGCCTTCCCGTCGCACCTGGCCTGGCGCGGCCATCGAGCGGCTCGGCTTGGTAAGGGCGGACGGCCCCTGGCGGGCCGTCTAGGGGAGAGGCGGGCTGTGGATGCCCCGTCATCCCGGAGCTTTCTCACCCGACGGAAAAGAGCGACCCTGATCTCCTAGTTATCCCGTTTCAAGGTGGCGGGTTTCCTTGGCAAAGAGGGGCCGGATGTGTGAATCCAGCATTGAATCATGACATTGGAAGGGACCTTAGAGGGCTTCTAGTCCAACCCCCTGCCTAGGGCAGGAGTCCTCGGACTATTCCAGTCAGGTGGCTGACAACCCTTTCTTGAAAACCTCCAGTGATGGAGCTGCCATCTTTCTTCTAACTTTCATTATAGATTTAGCCTCCAGGCCCATCGCCGACTTTGTCACTCTTCTCCACCCTTTTTTCTGGGTTGCTCAGCCTCCGTATATTGTGGCCATCAGAACCGGTTGTCATTTGGGCTAGGAAACCCACTTATTGCCTCCAGCTCTTCATCAAAGTCATTGACCTGGATTTTGAAGGGTGACCACCATCACCATCCCAGGTCTCTACAGCACTGAGCACACTGGCAACTTCCACCCCCATTCTCTATCACTGTGCATCATGCTCCTAATCTGTACTTAAGTTGTCGCCTTGCCAGATTATTCACCAAGCAGGGCAACCTACCCCGCACTGACCTAGCTCGCTTCTCAGCATGATAGGGGGACCTTATAAGAGACCCATCGTGCCCTTCCCTCAGGGGTAAGCAACAGCATCCAAAGTGCAGTGAAAGAGTTAAGAAGTAGAAAGCAAGTGAAACTTGGTCCAGAAGATAAGTGAAAGGAACAGAAAGATAGCGAAATCTGATTTACACTGATACTACACCTGTCTCCTCCTCCACCTCACCAGGATTCCTGAAAAGATCATCCAGAAAGAAGGAAGGCAGTAAGACCTCTCCCCAAATCCCAAAGGGTGTCTTTTGTTTACAGGACACTCGGCCTTTCGCCGTCACCCTCCCCCCCCCCGCCTGGCTCTGAAATGGCAGAGGGGGACCAGGTGAGGTGACCAAGCTTCCTTAGCATATGGCAGTCCAGCTCAGGAGGGGAGTGGAAGGGAAGAGGCAGGCGGGCAGGCGGGTCATTGAATGGGTGGGGGAGGTTGCTGAGCAGAGAGTGGCCTGGGTGTGGGAGCCTTGAGGTAAGTGGGTGCGGGGCACGTGGGGTGAGTCCCCCCCCCATCTGTCTCGCCTCACCTCACCTCATAGTGACGGTTTGACGCGCACTCTCCTCCATTGTGACCGCGAGCCCCCAGATGGTGGGATGGAGTGGGTGGGCAGCTGCAATATTAGAATCCCCCAAAATAAGCCCTAATGGGTCTTTTGGTTATATATATATTCTGATATTGCAGCCACCCGCCCACTCCATCCAAACATCCCGGTCTTATTTTGGGGGAAACATGGTAGTACATGAAGGCAGAGATGATATAGTTGCCACTACTGAAACTTGATGGGATGAAACTCGTGACTGGAATGCACTGATGGAAAGATGTAAACTATTGAAAAGAAATGGACCTAACAAAAGAGGGAGGTGGAGTTGCATTATACATAAAAGATCACTACATCTCTACAGAAATACACAAAACCAAGGATAAAAGCCTCCTGGATCCATATGGGTCAATATAAAAGGAAAAAAAGAATGACATTGCTATAGGTGTATACTACAGGTCACTGTAGCAAGCAGAAGAAATAGATGAACTCTTTGCTAATCACTTAAAACAAATGTATGTAGAAAAGATACCACAGTAGTAAGGGGAAACTTTAACTATCCTGATGTCAACTGGGAGATAAAGTCTCCAGCAAGTAGGAGATTGAACAGATTCCTAACCAACCTAGCCGACATCTTTTTCACCCAAAAGATAGAGGAGGGAACTAGAGGAAAAGCTGTACTGGGCCCAGTACTTACTAATAGAGAAGAAGTGATAGAGAGAGTTGAAGTTGCCAGAACCTTGGGCGAGAGTAACCATGTCATTCTGGAATTCAATATAATGCAAACACAAGCAATAGAACATAATCCGGCCAGTATCCTAAACTTTAAAAGATTTTAACAAACTCAGAGCATTTAGGAAAGATTCCATGGATGAAAATCCTAAAGGAGAAAACAAGAAGTGTGGGAAGCAATGAAAAATACAATAATAAAAGTCTAGCCCATCACAATACCATTGAAAAAGAAAAACAAGGAATCCAAGAAGAAATGAGCATGGTTGCACAAAGATCTCTATGATAAACTGAAAGACAAAAAGGACAAGTACAAAAAATGGAAAGAGGGACATATAACTAAGAGAATATCAGCAGATAGCCCCAAAATGCAAAGATGAAGTCAGGAAATCAAAGGCTCCGAATGAACAAAGACTTGAAACAAAGATAATAGAAAAAGTTTCTTTCAACATATAAATAATGAGAAAAAAGTCAAGGAAATAGAAGAGAGAAGATGGCAAGGAAGTAACAGGCAGTAGAGAGAAAGCAGAGCTGCTTAACTCATTCTTTGCATCAGTCTTCATGCAAAAAAAAACTATAGGCCAACATACCAAAAAAAAAAAAAAAACCTGCAAAAGACAAATTAGAAATAAAAATGAAAATAAGCAAGAGAATAGTAAAGAACACCTTTCTGATTTTGACGAATATAAATCTCTGGGACCTGATGGGTTACATCCCAGAGTTCTGAAGGAATTGGCAGATGTCGGCAGATGTTATCTCAGAACCATTGTACCATATGTTTAAAAAATCCTGGAACACCAGGGAATTACCTTGAGGATTGGAAAAGAGCCGATGTGGTTCCCATTTTCAAAAATGGGGGAAAAAACAGACCCTGGAAACTACAGAGTAATCAGCCTAACATCTACCTGGAAGATACTGGAAAAGATAATCAAAAAACAGATCTGTGAACATCTAGAAACAAAGTTATAACTAGAAGTCAGCATGGGTTTCTTAAAAACAGATCATACCAAAACAATCTTGTTTCATTCTTTGATAAAACAACTAAATTGGTAGATCAGCAAAATGCTGTGAACATAGTATACTTAGATTTCAGTAAAGCATTTGACAAAGTGGACCACAACCTACTTCTTGGTAAGCTAGAAAAATGTGGGATAGACAGCATCACCACCAGATGGATCTGTAACTGGCTGACAAATTGTACTCAATGAGTAGTTCTTAATGGTCCACATGGAAGAAAGCAGTGGGGTACCATAAGGTTCCATCTTACTCTCCAATATCTTCATAAATGACTTAAATGAGGGGATTCATTTAAGGGGAACTCATCAAATTTGCAGATGACACTAAACTGGAAGGAATAGCCAACACCCCAGAAGACAAGCTTGGGATCCAAAAAGATCTTGACAGACTTGGACAATGGGCCCTATCCAACAAAATGAAATTTAATGGGGAGAAAAACAAGGCTCTATACTTAGGCAGGAAAACCAAATCTACAAGTACAGATTAGGTGAAAACTGGCTCAAAAAAAAAAGTTACTGTGAGAGGGACCTTGGAGTCCTAGTGGATGATCACTTAAACATAAGCTAGTGATGTGCGGCAGCAGCCAAAAAAGCTAATATATTCCTTGGTTGTATAAAAGAGGCAAAGAATCAAGATCACGTGAAGTATTAGTACCACTTTATAAAACCTTAGTAAGAACACATCTAGAATACTGCATCCAGTTTTGGTCACCACATGACAAAAAAGATGTTGAGACTTTGAAACAGTGCAGAAAGGAATAACTAAGATGATTAAGGGCCTGGAGACTAAGACATATGAAGAATGATCGCAGGATGACTTCCGGTGGATTTGCGCGTGCGATGGCGGCTACTTTGTAGCCGTCCTCCTGGGAAAGTGTAAGAACCGCTATGAACAGCAGACATCAGCTGTTCTGCGGTTCAAAATCTCCCTCCCAGGCAAAGGGAGGGAGAAGAGTATCATCCGAATAGTGGTAGAGCCTCTTACGCACCCCCAAGGTTTTCTTTTGGGGGGTGAAAAAAGTGCTCCCACGGAGTTCGGATTGTCTCCGCTTCCCAGCTGCTTTTGTCTCTAGGGACAAAACAAGCCGCTGCAACTACCTCCGCGATTAAAGAGATCTGGTGAGTTTTCTTTAAAAAAGCGGACAGAGCTGAGTAGAGGATTTTGTTTTTTCTGATCTTATTTGGATTTTAAATTTAAAGATTTACTTTTATTCCCTTTTTGTTTTTTTCTTTTGCTGAAAGGGAAAGTAAAATGGCGATCGGCAGGCTTTTTGGTGTTTTTTTTCTTTTTTTGACTGGAACAGAATGGAATGGATTTGATTATTTATAATGATGTTGGGTTTGGATTTTAGGAGGATTACTTTCCCTTTCTGTTTAACTTTTTTTATTTCTTGAAGGATTGTTTTTGTTTTTTGTACTTTTTTAAAAAAAAAACAATGGAATGGACTTTTTTTATTTAATTATTTTTTCTCTCTTTTCTTTTCTTTCTTATTGTATTTTATTTGGACTTTAGTTTGACCTCCCCCTTTTTTTTTCTCTTTTTGGGTAATTTTTAAGAAGGAGTAAAGATTTTTTAAGATGGCTCCAAAGCGTCCAGTAATTCCCACAGCTCCTAAGGTGGTCTCTTCTTCGGTGATATCATCAGTGCAACAATCTAAATTAACAGCTTCACCCTCTTCTTTGGCACAGCTATTAACGGTAAAGGAGTTGCAAGACATAATGGGAAATGCTATATCCCAAATCAGGGGAGAAGTGAAAGAGATTTTAGTGGAAAATAATAGGATTCTGAGGCAAGATATAGTTTTGGCTTTAAAAGGAGTTGCCTCTGTTCTTGAAAAGTTGAATTTTTGTGTAGAAGAGGTAGTAGAGAAAGTGGAACTGTTGGAGGGAAAATTTGAAGGTATGGAAAAAGAGATGGAAAATTTTCAAGATGAGATTCTTATGCTTCAATACAGAGAGATGGAATATGCCTTAAGAATCAGAGGCCTGAGGGAGTCTTTGCAAGGAGATCTGAGAGAGATGGTTGCAAATGACTTTGCTGTGATACTGGATAGAGAAAAAGAGGAAATATTTAGTGCAATTGAAAAAACATTTAGAGTTAACTCTGTGGTGGCAAAGCAAAGAAATTTGCCAAGAGATGTGGTGATTTATTTTGGGAAAAGATCCCTGCGCAATGAAATTATACAAGCTTTTTACAATAAGAGGTTTCAGATTGCTTCACAAGATGTTATAATTTTAAAGGAGATCCCATCTAAAATTCTAAGAAGAAGAAAGGAGTTTGCTTTCTTAGCAGATGAGCTTAAAAAGAAACAAATGTTGTTCAGATGGGCTGTCCCGACTGGAATGGTGGTGAACTATCTGGGGACACGTTATAGACTTAACACTGTTTTCAAAGCAAAA